>NC_133146.1:60962849-61303849 GCF_048418815.1 Hemitrygon akajei
ATTTTGTTGTTTAACATTTCCGCAGGTGGTAGAATTGCAGACTGGTGAATAAAGAACCTTATTGTCGCTGTGTTACAAGTAACAAGCAGTGGAAGTTCTCCCAATTGTTCATACTTGTATATGTGTTGCATTTGTGATGAATGGTAATGAAGTGGCTTCTTGTACTATCACACCTGCTGGGGGATGGGCTGCAGACTGAGCTTCCCAGAGTCCTCTGTCCTGGCCAACAGAAGGTTGATCAGCCCCATAGCTTCTGTTTTCACCAAACAACTTCATATGTCTTCCTCTTCCAGGGATGAGGTTTTTAGAGCTCCTGTTAGTGTTTCTGTAGCTCTGGGTTTTTACGGGATGGGCCCTTTGCCCAACCCTCTTCCTTTTGCAGCTGGGATTGGGACTGTCCATGTTGGAGTTTTACACAAAATTATTTTTTTTTAAAATTGCTATCAATTTGAAAATTCAGAAGTTTTTTTCTGTATCAGTATCACCTACACAAATAATTATTCAGCCAGTTTAATCTAAACTCTAGATGTAGATTCTATTGACCATTTTGGAAAATCACTACAACATTCTCAAAACTTGTATCAATCCATAGTCAGCACTCCAATTTTACTTCCACAATGCAATTCACCATTCACTTGTCTGTATTTCATTACCCTGATTATTAAGATTACTAATTTAAACTCTTGATTGCTAATTTAGTTAGTTTGGCATAACATTGTGGACCAAAGGGCCCATTCCTATACTGTACTATTTATGTTCCATGAAGTGTTTACCGATTGCTTTTTAAACCCAGAATTCTTCACTTTGATATATTCTCTGGAAGTCTCTGGAATTGTTCACATCTAATAATAGTCATAGAATAGTACAGCAGGGATACAAGCCCTTTTGCCCAACCAGTCAATGCCAACAATGGTGGCCTTCCTGTTTACTCTTCTCTCTCAGACTTTGATCAATTATCTTGTTACTCTGTTCTAGCCAACAATCTCTGCAATTTCTGGCTGTCAGTTCCACTAAAGCACCAATTTCAAAATATTCTTTTTCATTTACAAATCTGAAAAGCCTCACTGATGATAATTCCTGCAACCTGAGTTTGGGTGAAGTTTCTTTATTGTGGCTTTGTCCTAGTAATCCCTGACCACCTTTGTATTCTCCATTCCCTTTGATATTTTTCAACCCAATGCACTGCACCGTTTTCCAAAATTCAATTACCCTTGCAAACTTTTCCTCTTTCAAAAAAACCTTCACTAACCCTAATATTTAAGGTCTTTCACACAGATGTGACTCTCCAATTCAGTGCTTTCAGTCATTCTTGTCTTTTTTGTGATATATAAAGACCTAGAGTAATACCACCTGGAAGCAGTCTCTTTGACCCAATTTGTCTGTGCTGATCATGACTCCCTCGAAGCTCATCCAATATGCCTGTATGTGGCCTATGTTCTGCTAAACCTCTCTTGTCTATGTACTTTCCTAATGTCTTTCAAATTTTGTTACTGTACCTGCCTCAACCACTTCTTCTGGCAGCTCATTCATATACTGTATTTTCCACTCTGCATGAAGAAGTTGCCCCATTGGTCCTTTATAAAATTTTCACATTGCACATTAAACCTATGTCATCTAATTTTTAGATCCTCTTCCCTCAGAAAAAGACATTTTATGTTCACTGCATCTATACTTTTCATGATTAGTAAATTGGTTTGTTACTGTTGCTTGTACTGAGTTGCAATGAAAATCTTGTCTTGCATGCTATTCATATCATCATCAGGTGCCATGCCCAGTTTGAGTTTTGACTGCCATGGCCCACACACTCCTGTTTCGGGTCAATTCATTAGTATTGATTTCCGGTTCTCTGGCCGCTGTCTCCATCATCATTTGTCTTTGCCTTCCTCTTGCTTTCTTCCCTTCAATCCTTCCCATAATTACTGTGCATTCTAACTCCTCTTTCCTAATCACATGCCCAATGAAGTTACTTTGCCTTTTCATGATCTCATACATTATTTCTCTTTTTTGTGCTTGCTCTATTCATGACATCTTCATTAAATATTCATTTTATCCATGATATTCTTTGCATCCTCCTCAAAAACCTCATCTCTGCTGCTTCAATTCGTTTCCTCACGTTACTAGATATTGTCCAACATTCTGAGCCATATAACATAACTGGATAAACGTAACATTTCAGTGCTCTGAGGCGGGTTGTCATGCCTAGTTTAGTGTTGGTCAGTATACTCCTCACTCTCGTAAAGGTGTCTTTTGCCATCCCTATTCCTCTTTTGATGTCCATGTCGCACCTGCCATCTGATGTCACCCAGTTTCCTAAGTAGCAAAAGTTCTGTACTTGTTTCATGTCTTCCTCATTTATTCTCAGCCTACGGATGGGATTCTCCTTCTTTTTGGATATCACCACACATTCTGTCTTTTTGCAATTGATAGATAGACCCATTTTTGCACTTTCTTCAATAACTATATCAATTACGTTTTGTAGTTCTTCCTCCGTACTTGCAATTAACACAGTATCATCCGCATATCTAAAATTATTGATGTTTTCAACACCAACTTTGATTCCCAAGATGTCTTTTATTTTTTGTAATATTGTTTCACTGTACACATTAAACAGATCAGGGGAGAAAACACACCCTTGTCTAACGTTTCTCTTGATTTTTGTAAATTGACTCACTTCTCCATCTATTCTTACAGCGGCAGTTTGTTCCCAGTACAGATTTCTGATTAGGCGGAGGTCTTTCGAATCTAGACCTAGAGTTTCCTGTAATATTTCAAATAACTTATTGTGCTTCACTTTATCAAATGCTTTTGTATAGTTGATAAAACAAACAAATCTTTTTGCACTTGAATAGCTCGTTCTGATAGTATCCTTAACATCAATATCACTTTTCTTGTACCTTTGTCTTTCACAAAACCACATTGTTCTTTGTACAGACTCTCACACCTACCTGGACTATTCCTCTTCCCACCCTGTCTCTTGCAAAAATGTTATCCCCTTCTCACAATTCCTCCGTCTCCGCCGCATCTGCTCTCAGGATGAGGCTTTTTATTCCAGGATGAAGGAGATGTCTTCCTTTTTTAAACAAAGGGGCTTCCCTTCTTCTACCATCAACTCTGCTCTCAAACGCATCTCACCCATTTCCCACACATCTGCCCTCATCCCATCCGCCCACCACCCCACTCGGGATAGGGTTCCCCTTGTCCTCACCTACCACCCCACCAGCCTCCGGATCCAATGTATTATTCTCCGTAACTTCCGCCACCTCCAACAGGATCCCACTACCAAGCACATCTTTCCCTCCCCCCCCCCCCCGCTTTTCAGAGGGATCGTTCCCTACGCGACTCCCTTGTCCATTCATCCTCCCCACTTTCCCTTCCCACCGATCTCCCTCCTGGCACTTATCCTTGCAAGCAGAACAAGTGCTACACCTGCCCTTATACTTCCTCCCTCACCACCATTCAGGGCCCCAGACAGTCCTTCCAGGTGAGGCGACACTTCACCTGTGAGTCGGCTGGTGTGGTATACTGCGTCCGGTGCTCCCGGTGTGGCCTTTTATATATTGGTGAGACCCGACGCAGACTGGGAGACCGTTTCGCTGAACACCTACGCTTGGTCCGCCAGAAAAAGCAGTATCTCCCAGAGGCCACACATTTTAACTCCACGTCCCATTCCCATTCTGATATGTCTATCCATGGCCTCCTCTACTATCAAGATGAATCCACACTCAGGTTGGAGGAACGACACCTTATATACCGGCTAGGTAGCCTCCAACCTGATGGCATGAACATTGACTTCTCTAACTTCCGTTAATGCCCCTCCTCCCCTTCTTACCCCATCCCTAATATATTTAGTTTTTTTTCCCCCTCCTGTTTTTCTCTCTTTTTGCCCATCACTCTTTGCCTGTTCTCCATCTCCCTCTGGTGCTCCCCTCCCCCTTTCTTTCTCCCTAGGCCTCCCGTCCCATGATCCTTTCCCTTCTCTAGCTCTGTATCCATTTGCCAATCACCTGCCTGGCTCTCAGCTTCACCCCACCCTCTCTGGTCTTCTCCTGTCATTTCGCATTTTCCCCTCCCCCTCCTACTTTCAAATCTCTTACTACCTTTCCTTTCAGTTAGTCCTGACGGAGGGTCTCGGCCCAAAATGTCGACAGTGCTTCTCCCTATAGATGCTGCCTGGACTGCTGTGTTCCACCAGCATTTGTGTGTGGCACATTGTTTTTTACCTATTTCAGACTGTATCTTACCTTTAGCTCTGGTCATCAAAATTCTTAGAAGTACCTTGGTGATATGACTCATTAAACTTATGGTCCTATGTAATTCACATTCTATTGCTCCAGGTTTCTTAGGAAGCTGTTCATATATATCTATTAATTACAATGGTGCATTGAGTTAAAACAATAACATTGCAGAATAATGTGTTACAGTTATAGAGAAAGCGCAGTGCAGGCAGATAATATGGTGCAATGTCATAACTTGTAAGGTCAAGGGTCCATTTGATCATGCTGGGGAACAGCTCACTAGTCTTAAAACAGTGGGATAGAAGCTATCTTTAAGCCTTGTAGTATGTGCTTTCAGGCTTTTCTATCTTCTGTCTGATGGGATGGGTGAGAAGAGAGAATGTCCTGAGTGGTTGGCATTTTTGTCTCTGGTGGCTGCTTTAGCACCACTGCTTTAGGCAGTGAGACCATGAAGGATGCTGGTTTCCATGACATGTTGAGCTGTGTCCATAACTCTGCAGTTATTTTCCGTATGTGGGCAGAGCTGATGCCGTATCAAGCTGTGACAAATCTAGATAGAATGATTTCTATAGTGCATCGATTTAAGGACTGGCGAGGGCCAAAAAGGACATGCTATTTTTTTTTAGTTTTTTGAGGAAGTCACAGTACTGGTCAGCTTTCTTAGCCATGGAGTCCATGTGGTTGGACCAGGACAAGTGATCACTCTTAGGAGCTGGAAGTGCTCAACCCGCCTGACCTTAGCCCTGTTGATGTAAACAGGAGCATATACATTGTCCCTCTTCTGACATTGAGAGAAAGGTTATTGCCATGACACCATGTTGTTAGGCTCTCCATCCCCTTCCTACACTCCTATTTATTGTTCTGTTATTTGAGATGTGACCCACTACAGCGCTATCATCTACAGACTGGAGATGGAGTTAGAGCAGAATCTGGCCCTGCCGTCGTGAATACAGTAGGGATCAGAGGACGCAGCCTTGTGAATGTTTTTGATAGCCTGTGAAAATAATAGTGCAAGTGCCAAAGATTTGTAAAAACTCAGCAGGTTCAACAACACCTTTGGAAAAGAAGCAGAGTTAATGTTTCAGATCTGAGACATTATTCAAAGTAAAAAATTCTTACTGGATAGATGATCCTCAAACTGCATCTAAAAATGCAATAATTTCTCTTATTATTTCTCAGTTTTCTTCAAAGACTGCATTAAAAATACTCATACATCAAGATACACCAGAAGTGCAGGATTTCATCAGTACTTAAAAATCCATTTTCATACACTAGGGGGCAGACATAGACTTGTTTCAAAAAAGCATGAAATATACTCAGTGGCCACTTTATTAGGTACACACGCGTTCCTGCTTATTCAGAATTAGAGTCAGGTTTAGTATCACTGGCATATGTTGTGAAATTTGTTAATGCAAAATTTTTAATCTTCTCATCATGTGGCAGCAATTCAATGCATAAAGCATGGAGACATGGTGAAGCAGTTCATTTGTTGTTCAGATCAAATATTGGAATGCAGAAGAAATGTGAGCAAAGTGATTTTGCCAGTGGAATGGTTTCCATGAGAAACCCATATATTTTGTTGGGGCTGGAGTGGGGAGGAGCGGACAGAGTCACTTCACAGAATGGTGCCGGAATTGAACTCTGATCTTGAAGTTTGGAATGCCCTGAGCTGCAGCGGTGTTGTGCTAATCGCTTTGCTACCATGGCATTTTACAGAGAGAGATATATCATGAGGGGCATGGATAGGGTGAATGCACTCAGTCTTTCTCCCAGGGTTTGGAAATCAGGAACTAAAGGGCATTGGTTTAAGATGAGAGGAGAAAAATTTGATAGAAAATTGAGGGGCAACTTTTTTTTTGCACAGAAGATAGTATGAGTGTGAAATAAGTTGCCAGAGGAAGTGATTGAAGGGAGCACAATAACTAAAGGTAATAAGATAAGGCCATTAGTAGGCATACAATGTTTCAAGCATATTGTTGTTATCACAGGTGCTGGGTCAAGAGCTCCCTATTTCACAGAAAGCATGGTATCTTTTAAAAGACTGTAAGGTATAGGAGCAGAATTAGGCCATTCGGTTCATTGAGTTTCCTTCAGCATCTTAACATGGCTGATCCATTTCCCACTCAACCTCATTCTCCTGCCTTCTCCCTGTAAGCTTTCACGCCCTGACTTACTAAGAATCAATCAATGTCTGCCTTAAATACACTCAGTAACCTGGCTTCCACAGTCACATGTCACAATGAATTCTGTTTCAGCATCCTCTGGCTATAGAAATTCCTTCTCATGTCTGTTCTAAAAGGATGTCCCTCTATTGTGTGGTTGTGCCCTCTGGTCCTAGACTGCTCCATTATAGGAAACATCTCCACATCCACTCTAACTAGGCGTTTCAATTTTCACTTAGTTATCTGAATTCCAGTGAGTACAGGCCCAGAGCCATCAAATGTTCCTCATATGATAAGCCTTTCAATCTTAGAATTCTTTTTGCAAACCTCTTTTGAATCATCTCCAAAGTCAGCACATCTTTTCTCATATAAAGGGCCCAAAACCACTCACAGTACTTCAAGTGAGGCCTTATCAGTGTCTTATAAAGCCACAACGTTACTTATTTTTATATTCTAGTTCTCTCAAAATGAATGCTAATGTCACATTTGCCTTCCTTATCAGTGACTCAACCTACAATTTAATCTTTAGGAATTCTGCACAAGGACTCCCAAGTCCTTTTTCTCTTTGTTTAGAAAATAGTCTGTGCATTTATTCTTTCTACTAAAGTACATGACTGTACACTTCCTGAGACTGTATTCCATCTGCTATTTCTTTGCCTATTCTCTTAATCTCTCTAAGTTCTTCTGCAGGGAGAAGAACTCAAGAGTACCATCCCTTCCACTTGTCTTTGTATCATCTGCAGACTTGGCCATAAAGTCATAATTCTGTCATCCAAATCATTAATGTACAATGTAAAAATAAGCAGTCCCAACACAGACCCCTGTGAAACACCATTAGTTACCAGCAGCCAATTGGAAAAGGCTCCCTTTATTCCCACTCTTTGCCTCCTGCCAATCAGCCAATACTCTATCGAAATTAGTATCTTTCCTGTAATACCAAGGGCTCTTATCATGCTAAGCAGCTTTATTTGTGGCACCTTGGCAAAGTCACTCTGAAAATCCAAGTACACAACATCCACTGATTCTTCTTTGTCTATCCTACTTGTTATTATCTCAAAGAATTCCAACAGACTTGTCAAGCAAGATTTTCCCTTAAGGAAACCATGCTGACTTTGGCCCATTTTATCATATGCCTCCAAGTACCCACAGACTTTATGCTTAACAATCGACTCCGTCATCTTCCTGACCGCTGAGGCTACGTCCACACTACACCGGATAAATCCGTAACCAAAGCTTTTTCTCTTCATGTTTACCCTCCGTCCACACTAAAACAGCGTTTTCGTCCCCCAAAACCAGAGCTTTTCAGGAGCGCTCTCCGAAGTATGTATTTTTGAAAACGCTGGATTGGCCAGATCAGTATGGATGGGGTAACCAGAGACTTCTGAAAATGCTATCAGACGGCAGCGCGCTATTTCATTGTTTTCTTGAACGCAACCTAACAATTCCAGAACAGATGGCAACGAAACTGACGCCAAAAGACTTAGAAATGTACTCACCAAATACTTTGACCCATAACTTACTGAATAAATAAGCAGCATCTATGGGAGGAGGTAGTGACGACGTTTCGGGCTGAAACCCTTCATCAGGAGGGTTGATGAAGGTTGATGGGTTCACTCCTGATGAAGGGTTTCGGCCTGAAACGTCGTCACTATCTCCTCCCATAGATGCTGTCTGGCCTGCTGAGTTCTGCCAGCATTTTGTGTTTTTATTTATTTCCAGCATCTGCAGATTCACTCGTGTGCCTTTGAATAAATAAGTATACTCACTTTGCCCTGTTTTCTGTCCTTGCTCGTATGAAAGTGGTTTACCTATTTATGCAAGTACTTCTCTGACAATAGATGTGTAACAGCCTAATGTAACATTGTATGGAAATACAAGATAACACTGATGCAGACATGTTTTACACATTTAACAAGGTGCTTTATTAATGCAACAGAGTTAGTCAGTTTTTTGATGTTTGTTGTCAGCCGGGTCAATCTGTCCGTGAACTCCCTGTCGGTTGCCTCCATACGCTCCAGTATTTGTTTTTTTTTACTTTTAAGTTCTCCTGCGCGAAAGCCAACAGCTGTCAGTCGTTTTAATTTTTTCTAGTCTGTAACTACAGAAATGCACACTTTCACGGTGAGATTCGACACCAAACATGTCGCTTGTTTTCAGTATATGTGTCCTGCGCATGCGCAGGAGGAAGAGATTCGCCGAAATCTCTGTTTCAATGTGGTTAGAGATATTTTTTTTAAATGCATAGTGTGGATGCCTATCGTTTTTACGCGAAACCGGCGTTTTAAAAATTATCTGGTCTAGTGTGGACGTAGCCTGAGGTAAGGCTAACTGGGTTAAGGTTTCATTTCTTCTGCCTCTCTCCTTTCTTGAAGATTGAAGTAACATTAGCAATTTTCCAGTCCTCTGGAACCATGCCAGAATCTAGTGATTCTTGAAAGATCATTAATAATGCCTCCACAATCTCTTCAGCTACCTTTTTCAGATCCCTGGAGTGTAGTCCATCTAGTCCAGGTATCTTTGATACCTTCAGACCTTTCACCTTCCAAGCACTTTCTCCCTAGTATTAGCAATTGCACTCACTTCTGCTCCTGATACTCTTGAATATCTGCCATACTGTTAGTGTCTTACACAGTGAAGACTGATTCAATCAATTCATTCAATTCGTCTGCTATTTATTGTCCCCCATTACTACCTCTCCAGCGTAATTTTCCTGTAGTCCAATATCTACTATTGCATTTCTTTTACTCTATATATCTGGGAAAAAAAAACTTTTGATATCCTCTTTGATATTATTAGCTAGTTTATCTTCCATATCAACTTTTCTGTACTTGTGTCTTTTTTAGTTGCCTTCTGTTGGTTTTTAAAAGCTTCCCAATCCTCCAACTTCCTACTAATTCTTGTTTTATTATATACACTCTCTTTTGCTTTTACGTTGGCTTTTACTTCCCTTGTCAGCCAAAGTTGTGTTATCCTGCCTTTAGAGTACTACCCTGTACTTCTTTGGGATCCTGCGCCTTCTGAACTGCTTTCAGAAGCTCTAGCCATTGCTGCTCTGCCATCATCCCTGCTAATTTCCCTTTCCAATCAACTTTGGCCAGTTCCTCTTTCATGCCTCTGTAATTCCTTTTACTCCACTGTAATACTGATACATTTGACTTTAGCTTCTCCCTCTCAAATTGCAGGGTAAATTCTATCATATTTGGGTCACTGACTCCTAAGGGTTACTTTACCTTCAGCTCCCTAATCAGATCCAGTTCATTACAAAAGACCCAATCCTAAGTAGCCAATCCCTTAGTGGGCTCAACCATAAGCTGCTCTAAAAATCTTATCTTTTAGGCATTTTACAAAGTCTCTGTCTTGGGACCCAAAATCAGTAGCAAATGGATTTTTCCAATCTATCTGCATATTGAAATCCCCATAAGTGTCATTCCATTTCCCTTTTGACAAGCATTTTCTTTCTCCTGTTGTAAGTTGCTACCCACATCCTGGCTACTGTACTGTGTCTTTCCTATTGCATCAGTGAACTTCTGACAGTTAATCTCTCACTGTCTTCTCCCACCTCCACATCAGCACTTGAAATATTAAAAGCTGTGACATGGGAGGGTTCCTGTCCAAGGGTCTGGACATTATGAATATCTCTAATTACCAGTGTTCTCCTGGCAAATCTGGTTTTAGCAGTATCCAGGACTCATTGTGAAGACGTTTACAATAATTGATCCCGTGCTTATTCTGTTTCTCCCTCAGTGAGAAAGGTTAGCAGTGAACTGGCAGTCTAATAAGTAGCAAATGCACTGCTTTTCCCACACTTTCCCGGAACAGCACTCAAGTCTCTGCTGTAAATAATGTCTGTCAGTGTAGACATGCTGAAGATTTGGTCTATCTTTTGACATCATCGGAGTAGAATTCATGTCAAATTAGATTACATTAGGACTGTAAGATACAAAATAAAGAAGGCTTCAACAGGCCAGTGGTGCTTGTACCTAACAATTGTCACAATTTTGTACTAGATTGTATAAATCCTCTATCGCAGGCATGGTATAAAGACCATAACACCATAAGATATAGGAGCAGAATAAGGCCATTTGGCCCATCAAGTCTGCTCCGCTGATTCACCATGGTTGATCCAAGTTTTCTGTCAGCCCCAATCTCCTGCCTTCTCCCCAAGTCCATTCATGCCCTGACCAGTCAAGAATCTATCAGCCCCTGCCTTAAATATACATAAAGACTTGAACTTTACAGCTACCTGTGGCAAAGATTTACACAGATTCACCACTCTCTGGCTAAGAAATTCCTTCT
This sequence comes from Hemitrygon akajei, assembly GCF_048418815.1. NCBI lineage: Eukaryota > Metazoa > Chordata > Chondrichthyes > Myliobatiformes > Dasyatidae > Hemitrygon > Hemitrygon akajei. Next base: position 60,973,543 of record NC_133146.1, read on the forward strand.
TATCTTCATTCTAAAAGGACTCACTCTATTCTGAGGCTCTGTCCTCTGGTCTTACTCTCCCATCAAAGGAAGCATCTTCTCCACATCCCCTCTATCAAGGCCTTACAGTATTTGACAGGTTTCAGTGAGGTCACCACTCATTCTTCTGAATGCTAGTGAACACAAGCCCAGAGCCATCAGATGCTCTTCATATGATGAGTCATGCACCCTCTCCGTTTCAGCATATTCTTTTTAAGATCAGGCGCCTAAAACTGCACAAGGGGCACAATACTCCAAGTGAAGCTTCACCAATGCTTGGTAAATTTTCAACATTACATCCTTGCTTTTATATTCTAGTCCTCTTTAAATGAATGTTAACATCGTATTTGCCTTCCTCAGTATAGACTCAACCTACAAATGAACCTTTAGGGAATCCTGCACTAGGACTCCCAAGTGCCTTAGTATTTTGTATTTTCTCTCTGTTTAGAAAATAGTCAACTCTTTCAATTTTTCTACTGAAGTGCATGACCGTACACTTACTGACACTGTATTCCATCTGCCATTTCTTTGCCCATCTTCCTAATCTGTCTGTGTCCTTCTGTGGCCTCTCTACTTCCTCAAAACTACCTGCTCGTCCACCTATCTTCAAATCATCTACATACTTTGCAACAAAGCCATCAATTCCATCTTCCAAAACATTGACATATACCATCAAAAGAATCGGTCCTAACACAGACCCCAGTGGAACACCTCCAGTCACCAACAGCCAGCCAGAAAAGGGTCCCTTTATTCCTTTTCTTTGCCTTCTACCAATCAGCCACTGTTTTATCCATGCTACAATCTTCCCTGCAATACCACGAAATGCTGGCAGAACTCAGCAGGCCAGACGGCATCTATGGGAGGAGGTTATAACGACATTTTGGGCCGAAACCCTTCATCAGGCGTGGAGTTTCGGGGTTTTTTAATTTATTTCCAGCATCTGCAGATTCACTCGTGTTCCCTGCAATACGATGGGCTTGTAGCTTGGTAAGCAGCCTCAGATGTGGCACCTTGTCAGAGGCTTTCTGAAAATCCAAGTACACAATATCAACCGATTCACCGTAGTCTATCCTGTTATTTCTTAAAGAATTCCAACAGATTTGTCCGCCAAGCTTTTCCCTTGAGGAAACCATGCTAACTCTGGTCTATTTTATCATGTGCCTCCAAGTACCCATGCACCTCATTAACAATTGACTTCATCATCTTCCCAAACACTGAGGTCAGACTAAGTGGCCTATAGCTTCCTTTCTTCTGCCTGTCACCCTTCTTGAAGAGTGGAGTGACATTTGTAATTGATATAGCTCCAAAATTATGGAAATCATTATAATTCTTCAATTTTTAATAGGTGCAAAAATTACAACTGGTTAGCTGTATAGGTGTATCAGTAGTTTTTTTTAAAGTATTAAGTTTTACAATGTACTGCAAAACAAATTTTACGACATATACTGGTGATATTAAATTTGATTCTGATTCTGTAATGTAAATTCAAAATGTCCAAGTATGTTGCTAATTTATATGGTTGTGTCATATTAACCAATGCAATAGCTGTATTTTTATATAGTTCTTTATAAGTGGTGAATCTTGTTTTGTGTTGTATGTCATGCCTATACACCACAGAAAATTCCTAATACATGTAAATGTTTCTGGTGAATATGATCTTTGATAGGTTAAAACTTAATTGTTAATGGAATTACAAAAGCTGTTCAAGTTTCTACTTAAAAATACATTTATAGCCCAATGCAACCGGATTTTCCACTAAACCATGGGTTCCCAACCTTTCTTATGCCATGGATCCCTGCCATTAATTGAGGGATCTGTGGACCCCAGGCTGGGAACCCCTGCACTAAACTCTTGCCAACTGATTTGCATATTTTTTTACTGAACAAAAGAAACACCGATTTTCATATATATATGTCATTTTATTTGTGTGTGTATAGAAGACCATAAACCATAAGATATAGGAGTCAGTTTGCCCAATGAGTCTGCTCTGCCATTCAGTCATGGGCTGATCCAATTCTTCCAATCATCCCCACTCCCTTGCCTTCATCCCATACCGTTTGATGCCCTGGCTAATCAAGAATCTATTTATCTCTACCTTAAATACACCCAGTGACTTGGCCTCCATAGCTGCTCGTGGCAACAAATTCCACAGATTTACCACCCTCTGGCTAAAGTAGTTTCTCTGTGCTCAGTTCTAAATGGACATCCTTCAATCCTGAAGTCGTTATCTCTTGTCCTAGAATCCCCCACCATGGGAAATAACTTTGTCATATCTAATCTGTTCAGGCCTTTTAACATTCGGAATGTTTCTATGAGATCCCCCCTCATTCTCTTGAACTCCAGGGAATACAGCCCAAGAGCTCATACAGTAACCCTTTCATTCCTAGAATCATTCTCATGAATCTTCTCTGAACCGTCTCCAAAGTCAGTATATCCTTTCTAAAATAAGGAGCCCAAAAATGCACACAATACTCCAAGTGTGGTCTCACGAGTGCCTTATAGAGCCTCAACATCACATCCCCGATCTTATATTCTATACCTCTAGAAATGAATGCCAACATTGCATTCACCTTCTTCACAAACTGGAGGTTAACCTTTAGGGTAGCTTGCACAATCACTCCAAAGTCCCTTTGCATCCCTGCATTTTGAATTCTCTCCCTATCTAAATAATAGTCTGCCCATTTATTTCTTCCACCAAAGTGCATGACCATACATTTTCCAACATTGTATTTCATTTGCCACTTCTTTGCTCATTCCCCTAAACTATCTAAGTCTCTCTGCAGACTCTCTGTTTCCTCGACACTACCTGCTCCTCCACCCATCTTTATATCATTAGCAAGTCTAGCCATAAATCCATTAATACCATAGTCCAAATCATTGACGTAAATCGTAAAAAGCAACGGTTCCAACACTGACCCCTGTGGAACTCCACTGGTAACTGGCAGCTAGCCAGAATAGGGTCCCTTTATTCCCACTTTCTGTTTTCTGCCAACCAGCCAGTGCTCCACCCATGCTAGTAACTTCCCTGTCATTTCATACGCTCTTATTTTGCTTAGCAGCCTCACGTGCTGCACCTTGTCAAGGCCTTCTGAAAATCCAAGTACATCACGTCTACTGCATCTCCTTTGCTTACCCTGCTTGTAATTTCCTAAAAGAATTGCAGTAGGTTTGTGAGGCATGATTTTCCTTTCAGGAAACCATGCTGGCTTTGGCCTATCATGTCATGTGTCTCCGGGTACTCCATAATCTCGTCCCTAACAATCGATTCCAACAACTTCCCCACCACTGATGTCAGGCAAACAGGTCTATAGTTTCCAAATGTACACTGTCTAAAAAAAAGTATCCATCCCCTGGAAGTTTTCATGTTTTATTGTTTATAAGATTGAATCACAGTGGATTTAATATGGCTTTTTAATGCTAATGAACAGAAAAGACTCTCTTGTGTCAAACTGAAAATAAATTTCTACAAATTGGCCTAAATTTAATGCAGTTATTAAACACAAAATAACTAATTGCATAACTACTCACCACCTTCAAATCAGTATTTAGTAGGTGGACCTTTGGCAGCAAATACAGCTTTGAGTCTGTGTGGATAAGTCCCTATCAGTTTTGCACATTAGGACACTGTAATTTTTCCCCATTTTTCTTTACAGAACTGCTCAAGCTCTGTCAGATTGCATGGGGATCATGAGTGAACAGCCCTTTTCCAGTCCAACCACAAATTCTCAGTTGGATTGAGGTCTGGACTGTGATTTAGCCACTTCAGGACATTAACTTTGTTGTTTTTAAGCCATTCCTGTGTAGCTTTGGCTTTATACTTGGGGTCAGTATCTTGTTGGAAAACAAATCTTCTCTGAAGTCACAGTTCTCTTGCAGACTGCATCAGATTTTCCTTCTGCATTCCCTGCATTTTGCTGTATTCATTTTACTGTCTACCTTCCGAAGCCTTCCAGGGCTTGCTGCATGATGCAGCCACCACCATGCTTCATGGTAGAGATGGTGAGCTTTTGATGATGTACAGAGTTTGCCTTATGCCAAACATTGCAATTACTCTTATGGCCAAAAGGCTCAATTATGGTTTTATCAGACCATAGAGCCTTCTTCCAGCTGACTTCAGAGTTCCACATGCCTTTTGGCAAACTCTAGTCGAGATCTCATGGAAGTTTTATTCAACAGTGGCTTTCTCTTTGCCACTCTCCCATAAAGCTGCGATTGGTGAAGCACTGGGCAACAGTTGTTGAATGCACAGTCTCTCCCATCTCAGCCACTGAAGCTTGTAATTCCTCCAGAGTTGTCACAGGTCTCTTGGTGGTCACCCTCACTAGTCCCTTTCTTGTCCAGACACTCAGTTTTTGAGGATGGTCTGCTCTAGACTGATTTACAGCCTTGCCATATTCTTTCCACTTCTTGATGATCGACTTAACTGTATTCCAAGAGATATTTAATGATCCAGAAATTTTCTTGCATCATCTCCTGAGGTGCTTTTCAATAAGCTTTTTACAGAGTTGCTTGGTGTTCTTTTGTCATCTCGGTGTAGTTTTTGCCAAGATACTGACTCACCAGCAGTTGGACCTTCCAGATACAGGTGTATTTTTACTATAATCAATTGAAACACCTTGATTGCACACCGGTTGATCTCCATTTAATATGTGACTTCTAAAACCAGTTAGCAGTACCAGTGTTTATTTTGTGTGTTATATTGAAGGGGTTGAATACTTGTGCAATCAATTATTTTGTGTTTTATATTTGTAATTAATGTAGATATAAATTGAAAGCCAATTGTACTAAGTGCAGTAAATTGTTATTTTCATTATAAGTGACTGTGAATTAATGAATTCTGAGATGCTTTTTTTGTTCTTTTGTAGTTAGTCCAAATCAAAGTGTTAGACCATGCAAGACTCCATGCTCCCTCAGAACAACGTGTTCAAATTGCACAATCCAAGGTGTGGAATGCATGTGGTGCAGCAGTGCTCAGCGTTGTGTAGATTCCAATACCTACGTAATTTCTTTCCCGTATGGACAATGTATGGAGTGGCAGACTGCAAATTGTCTTTGTAAGTATTTGATTGTTTGCTAATTTAATCTTTATTTTGGGATAACACAAATGACTTCAAAATCAATGGATTGAAAGTGACCTCATTTGAGCTCTTCAGTGGACTGGTGTACACGTGAAGAGGCCTATTTTGATGGTAAAATGGCAGCGTGAGTTCATACTCACAGTGCCTGGACTTAAGAGCCAAGTAAGTAAATTTAAAAATATCACAAAAAATTAAAATTTCACAAAGTAGATCCTGTCACTGACATTTATTTGGTGTTTATGTTGGCCTTGATTTAGCAAAGAGAAATAGCAAAAACTACTGGCATCCACTGCTATAATGAAGAAATTCTGACAGCAGCTTGTGGAGTACATAAGGCATAGTTAAATGCAGAGGTTGCTGTCAGTGATTTCTTGCTTTTCTCCTGAGTGCATTGTCTTGATGCCTTCTCCAGCATAACCTTCAGAAGACAATGAACTAATAAGGTCTTCATTTAATTCCCACTGTTTCTAAGGCAAAAACCTCTCAAGAATCCTTTGATTTGTTGCAAGAAGTGCAGTTTGATTATAAATGGCATATCAAGTCATTATCACTTTGTAGCTTGTAAGAAGATATGAATTACACTTGTACATCTGCATTTCCCTCAATTAAAAGGGCTTTTGGTTTGTTTGTAATGGAAGTAATGCTTTATGTTTTATGTCTCACATGTTTTATTCAAGTTTCAAGTTTTTTTGAGGCAAAGGTTGAATATGGAATGTGATATGTTTTTTGAGGCATGTGAGTGAGAAAAATGGTGATCTGTAGTCTTCAGGTAGCCTAACTATGTACATTTGTCCTCTGGGTTTCTTTTTACTTACACAGACAACAAAATAATTTCATTGAATTGACTTAATGATATTTCTGTAGATCACCTGTGTTTATTGGATACTATTGAGGGATGAATGGCACAGTGAAAGCAGTTTCTAGCAAAACACTCAGCAGAAATTTAATCTTGAACCTGGTAATTTTATTTGGTGCTACCCAGAATGTTATTAACTCTGAATAAAACTACAACTTGAAGTGGATCAGTGTCATGTTTCATGTGTAGGTATATTGTTTTGCTGCACTGACTTGGTTCATCCAAACTAAAACATTATTAAATGCTGCAGATTCCTTGTGTGAAGCTGTGACTGAGCATCTCAAAGAACTGTGCACCTGCAGAACAAAATCACAATCTAAGTTGGCCAAATCATTAGAAGAGTATGAAATTTTACAATGCAGATAATTTATTTCCTTGACTGTGTTGTGGTTACCCAAAACTACTTAATGACCACTTTATCAGGTACACCAGCACACTGGCTTGTTAATGCAAATATCTAATCAGTCAATCATGCGGCAGCAGCTCAATGCAGATGTGGTCAAGGGGTTGAGCTGTTGCTCAGACTAAACATCAGAATGGGAAAGAAATATGATCGGAGTGACTTTGACCGTGGAATGATTGTTGGTGCCAGAGGGTTTGGCTTGAGTATCTTAGAAACTGCTGATCTCTTGGGAATTTCACACACAACAGTCTTGACAGTTTACAGAAAATGGTGTGAGAATCAAAAGCATTCAGTGAGTGGGAGGTCTGGGTGAAAATGTATTGTTAATGGGAGAGATCAGAGGAGAATGGCCCGACTGGTTCAAGCTGACAGTGACCCAGATAACTACATGTTTATACAGTGGTGTGCAGAAGAACATCTCTGAACACCATAATATGCAAAGCTTGAGGTTGATGGTCTACAGCAGCAGACCACACCAGGTTCTACTCATGTACCAAATAAAGTGGCCATGGAGTGTATATCCTATGCTGAGGCAAAAATATCCACCTTTCGAAGCCTTTTTTAATATACAAGTCTTCTTTCTTGCTCTAAATTGATTGGCATTATTGGCATTAATAGCTTTTATAAGAAAGCTGTTAGAACCTCTTTGCTCCATTCAAAATGGTTGCACTGTCTATGGTCATATCACATAGCTGCAACATTTTCCACTGTTGCCAGCATTCTGGTTATTCTCAGACTATGCTATAATTTTGAATTTACATCCTGTTTCCTTTGTGCATCCACCAGGACGACACAAAGTGCTGACATTTCTAACTTCCAGTTATATCTGTTTTTGGCATCTACCCCAATCTGTTCTTCAGACACCTTGGAGGGCTCCAGTCTGTCTTTTAGACTGAAGAAGGCTGCAGTCTGTTCTTCAGACACCTCAGAAGGCTCCAGACTGTCCTTCAGACACTTTAGAAGGTTCCAGTCTGTCCTTCAGACACCTTAGAAGGTTCCAGTCTGTCCATCAGACACCTTAGAAGGTTCCAGTCTGTCCATCAGACACCTCAGAAGGTTCCAGTCAGTCCATCAGACACCTTAGAAGGTTCCAGTCTGTCCATCAGACACCTTAGAAGGTTCCAGTCAGTCCATCAGACACCTTAGAAGGTTCAAGTCTGTCCATCAGACACCTCAGAAGGTTCCAGTCTGAATTTCAGACACTTTAGAAGGTTCCAGTCTGTCCATCAGACACCTTAGAAGGTTCCATGCTGTCCATCAGACACCTTGGAAAGTTCCAGTCTGTCCTTCAGACACCTTGGACAGTTCCAGTCTGTCCATCATACACCTTAGAAGGTTCCAGTCTGTCCTTCAGACACCTTAGAAGGTTCCAGTCTGTCCATCAGATACCTAAGAAGGTTCCAGACTGTCCTTCAGACACCTCAGAAGGTTCCAGTCTGTCCTTCAGACACCTCGGACGGTTCCAGTCTGTCCTTCAGACTCCTCAGAAGGTTCCAGTCTGTCCTTCAGACACCTTGGACGGTTCCAGTCTGTCCTTCAGACACCTCAGAAGGTTCCAGTCTGTCCTTCAGACACCTTTGATGTCACCAGTTCCCTAGCCTGACTGAGTATTTAAAAGACCTACACTGTTTGATCTGTTCTCCTACCCTCTCCCTAATTAGTATTTATTTGTTGTCTTGCATTGAGATTATAGTAAATTCCTCTCCGACAATTGCTGTTGTTCTTATTGTAATCCCTCTTTAAAGGTACATGGAGACTCTCTTAAATTCTCCATTTTTATAAAAGAACAATAATGACACTTGATTAATATGGAAGGAGTATTTGTGAGTGATCAGCATGAATTAAAATTAATTATATTATAGTATTCTGAATCAGGACTACTTTGGAGTCTGGGGACTTCTGTATGTTGAATTCTACCCTTCAATCCAATGTTACACTGCAACAAATGATAACACTTGGAGGAGAAGGTGGGAGGAAGAGACTACAGTATGTGTAAACAAAAGAAATAACATCATTCAGAAAAGAGAACATAATTTTTGAATTATTGAGTCATTAGTGGGTGCAGTTTCAGGTTATACAGTATGTTAAATTTAACAGTTATTGGGATACAGATTGAATGGATTCGAAGTTGCTATACTTAACTTTCCTTAGTAATTATATTGGTAAATGCTTGTTGAAAGATAATTGGCAGTTAGGCTCTGCTCTGAGATTACTTTATGAATGTATTTTGCTATGGTAATCCAGTTAAAATTGTCCTACCTCATCTATGAAGATTATTTTAAAATTGAATTAATTTTCTGTTATATCATTTAATTTTTTCTTTTAGAGTTGATAGCTTAACCTAATGTGATTTAGCTTAATAACTAATTTAGTACATTAATTGCTGGACAGCACTAATCAAAATTATCTCTGAATGAAATGGTAGAAAACTGACTCACAATCTGTTAGAACCAAGCTGCAGCTCCTCAGAGAATGCGTTAAAAACCTGGAGCTGCAGCTTGGTGACTTTCAGCACATATGGGAAAATGAGTTGATGGATAGGAGCTACAGGGAGGTGGTTACAGTAGGAAGATAGCTGGGTGACTGTCAGGCGAGAGAAGGGAAATCAGCAGCCAGTACAGAGTACCCCTCTTTAGTAAGTATACCATGTTGGATACTGTTTGGGTGGTGGTGGGGCAGACCTACCGAGGGGCAGTCACAGCAGTCGGTCTCTGGCACTGAGATTGGCACTGTGGCTCAGAAAGCAAGGGGGAGAAAAGGACTGGAGTAGTGTTGGGGGATTCCAAAGTCATCTGAACCAGATGGACTACACCTGAGGTTTCTGAAAGAAGTACTGTAGCTGAAGAGATTATGAAGTCATTAATCTTTCAAGATTCATCAGATTCTGGCATAGTTTCAGAGGACTGGAAAATTGCAAATGTCACTCCACTCATCAAGAAGGGAGGGAGGCAGAAGAAAGGAGATTGTAGGCCAGTTAGCTTGATCTCATTGGTTGTGAAGATGTTGGAGTCGATTGTTAAGGATGATGTCTTGGGGTATTTGGAGACACATGATAAAATGGACCGTAGTCAGCATGGCTTCCTCAAGGGAAAATCTTGCCTGACAAATCTGTTGGAATTCTTTGAGGAAATAACATGCAGGAGAATCAGTTGGTGTTGTGTACTTGGACTTTCAGAGGGACTTTGCCAAGGTGCTCAGGGTATTGCAGTAAAGATTCTCTGGCAGGAGGCAAAGAGTGGGAGTAAAGGGAGCCTTTCCTGATTGACTGCTGGTGATTAGTGTTGTTCTGCGGGGATTGGTTTTGGAACTGCTTTTAACCTTGTATGTCAGTGATTTGGATGATCAGAATAATAGCTTTGTGGCCAACATTGCAGACGATACAAAGATAAGTGGACAGACAGGTGGTGTTGAGGAAGCAGTACACCGCAGAAAGACGGTTATGTAGAATGGGCAACGAAGTGGTAAATGGAAGACAGTGTTGGGAAGTGTATGGTCATACACTTTGGTAGAAGAGATAAAAGTGTAGACTATTTTCTAAATGGGGAGAAAATTCCAGGATGCAAAGGGACTTGTGACGTTGTGCAGGATTTCCTAAAGTTTAACGTGCAAATTGAGTTGGTGGTGAGGAAAGCAAATGCAATGTTTAAATCCACTTTGAGAGGACTAGAATATAAAAGCAGGGATGTAATGATTATAAAGCACTGGGGTGCGGGCTCACTTGGGCCCGTTATCTGCGAAAGGATGAGCTAACATTGGAGAGGGTTCAAAGGAGGTTCATGAAAATGATTCCTGGAATGAAAGACTTGTCATATGAGGAGCGTTTAATGGCTTGGAGAGGATATTTCATGTAGTGGGGGAGTCGAGTACCATACGGCATGATCATTTGTGGAACTGACCTGATGGACCAAGTGACCTAATTCTGTTCTTGCATCTCATTGGCTTATGGTCTTAGAAAAATTCAGTGGGTGGAGCAGCATTGGTGGGAGGACAGAAATTGTCTATGTTTCAGGTGGAAATCTGCATCTCTGGTAGAAATCCAGTTTTACTTTCAAATTGTGGTTTTGTTAGAACGCCCTTTAAATATATTGTAGACGATGTGACAGATAACCCACAATAATAAATGATTTAACATCTGAGAGATATAGAAGACAGTAGAAAACCTTCCTATTCAAAACTATTTTTGAAAATATTGTTGCACTTCTCCTGGTTGAAAATCCTCTTTTAATGTTGAAAAAGATTATCTTTTGTAATAAATGCTGCAGTGACAAGGAATGTTGTTAGCTTGTCAAATCTTGATGTATTGATGTGACTTAAAATAGCTTTATGTTGTAAAATTTTTATTATTCTAGACTTCCTGCTTGCTCCTTGCTCATTATGGCTGTTCTAAAATGACATGCAGAACATATCCTTGCCCCTAATATTGTGCAACTACAATTGAGAAATAAATTTTGTAATCACTCATTACACATCTATTTTGGACATCATTTTGGAACTTTAAGAAAACAAATATATTTACTCTATTTCTAAGGTTATTTCTTAAACAGTTTGAACAGGGCACAACTGCGCAAGTATGTGGAGGTTGGCCAATGAGAACAGCAGGAAGAGTTTATAAGGAGACAGCTTTACAGAGCGGGCGATGGAGTAGTGGGAGACAGAGTAGGAAGGCCTTGGCTCAATAGGGCTTAGGTGATAACGGGTTGAGGCAAGGTAGGTTATCTGTTTAGAATATAGGCAGAAAGAATGCGTGTGAAAACGGTTTTCTGTGCTTGGTGTCAGATGTGGGAGGTCCTGGAGTCTCCCAGCCTCCTGGATGGCCAGATCTGCACCAGGTGGATCGAGTTGCAGCTCCTTAAGAACCGCGAAAGGGAACTGGAGACGCAGCTCCATGACCTTCGTCTGGTCAGGGAGAGGGAGGAGGTGATAGAGAAGAACTATAGGCAGGTAGTCATACCAGGGTTTGGGGAGACAGATAAGTGGGTAACAGTCAGGAGAGGGAAGGGCAGGAGTCAGAGACTAGAGAGCATCCCTGTGACTGTACCCCTTGTCAATAAGTACTCCTGTCTGGGTATTGTTGGGGGAGACAGCCAACCTGGGGGAAGCAATAGTGGACATGCCTCTGGCACAGAGTTTGGCCCTGTGGCTCAGAAGGGTAGGGAAAGGAAGAGGAAGGCAGTAGTGATAGAGGCTCTATAGTTAGGGGGTCAGACAGGCGATTCTGTGGATGCAGGAAAGAAAAGCAGATGATAGTTTGCCTTGCAGGTGCCAGGGTCTGGGATGTTTCTGATCACGTCCACAATATCTTGAAGTGGGAAGGAGAACAGCCAGAGGTCGTGGTATATATTGGTACCAGCAACGTAGGTAGGAAAAGGGAGGAGGTCCTGAAAGCAGACTGCAGGGAGTTAGGAAGGAAAAGTTGAGAAGCAGGACCTCAGAGGTAGTAATCTCAGGATTACTGCCTGTGCCACATGACAGTGAGTATAGGAATAGAATGAGGGGGAGGATAAATGCGTGGCTGAGGGATTGGAGCAGGGGGCAGGGATTCAGATTTAACATAACATAACATATAACAATCACAGCACGGAAACAGGCCATTCCGGCCCTCCTAGTCCGTGCCGAACTCTTAATCTCACCTAGTCCCACCTACCCGCACTCAGCCCATAACCCTCCACTCCTTTCCTATCCATATACCTATCCAATTTTACCTTAAATGACACAACTGATCTGGCCTCTACTACTTCTACAGGAAGCTCATTCCACACAGCTATCACTCTCTGAGTAAAGAAATACCCCCTCGTGTTTCCCTTAAACTTTTGCCCCCTAACTCTCAAATCATGTCCTCTCGTTTGAATCTCCCCTACTCTCAATGGAAACAGCCTATTCACGTCAACTCTATCTATCCCTCTCAACATTTTAAATACCTCGATCAAATCCCCCCTCAACCTTCTACGCTCCAATGAATAGAGACCTAACTTGTTCAACCTTTCTCTGTAACTTAAGTGCTGAAACCCTGGTAACATCCTAGTAAATCGTCTCTGCACTCTCTCTAATTTATTGATATCTTTCCTATAATTCGGTGACCAGAACTGTACACAATATTCCAAATTTGGCCTTACCAATGCCTTGTACAATTTTAACATTACATCCCAACTTCTGTACTCAATGCTCTGATTTATAAAGGCCAGCGTTCCAAAAGCCTTCTTCACCACCCTATCTACATGAGACTCCACCTTCAGGGAACTATGCACTGTTATTCCTAGATCTCTCTGTTCCACTGCATTCCTCAATGCCCTACCATTTACCCTGTATGTTCTATTTGGATTATTCCTGCCAAAATGTAGAACCTCACACTTCTCAGCATTAAACTCCATCTGCCAACGTTCAGCCCATTCTTCTAACCGGCATAAATCTCCCTGCAAGCTTTGAAAACCCACCTCATTATCCACAACACCTCCTACCTTAGTATCATCAGCATACTTACTAATCCAATTTACCACCCCATCATCCAGATCATTTATGTATATTACAAACAACATTGGGCCCAAAACAGATCCCTGAGGCACCCCGCTAGTCACCGGCCTCCATCCCGATAAACAATTATCCACCACTACTCTCTGGCATCTCCCATCTAGCCACTGTTGAATCCATATGTTGATCCATATTCTGGATCATTGGGACCTCTTCTGGGGCAGGTGTGACCTGTACAAAAAGGAAGGGTTGCACTTGAATCCCAGGGGACCAATATCCTGGCTGGGAGGTTTGCAAAGGCTATTGGGGAGAGTTTTAACTAGAATTGCTGGAGGGTGGGAACTGAACTGAAGTGACAGAGGAAAGGGATGTTGGCTCACAAATAGAGAAGGCTTGGAGACAGTGCAAAAGGGAGGATAGGCAGGTGATAGAGAAGGGACGCACTCAGACTAATGGTTTGAGATGTGTCTATTTTAATGTGAATTAAGTGGATGAGCTTAGAGCGTGGATCAGTACTTGGAGCTATGATGTTGTGGCCATTACAGAGACTTGGTGCAGTGGCAGGAATGGCTTCTTTAAGTGCCAGGCTTTTGATGTTTCAGAAAGAACAGGGAAGGAGGCAAAAGAGGTGGGGGCATGGCACTGTTGATCAGAGATAGTGTCACGACTGCAGAAAAGGAGGAAGTCATGGAGGGGTTGTCTGGAGTCTCTGTGGGTAGAAGTTAGGAACAGGATGGGGTCAGTAACTTTACTGGGTGTTTTTTATAGACCACCCAATAGTAATAGAGATATTGAGGAGCAGATAGGGAGACAGATTCTGGAAAGGAGTAATAATAACAGGGTTGTTGTGGTGGGAGATTTTAATTTCCCAAATATTGATTGGTATTTCCCTAGAGCAAGGGGTTTAGAAGGGGTGGAGTTTGTTAGGTGTGTTCAGGAATGTTTCTTGACACAATATGTAGATAAGCCTATGAGGAGAGGCTGTATTTGATCTAGTGTTGGGAAATGAACCTGATCAGGTGTCAGGTCTCTCAGTGGGAGAGCATTTTGGAGATAGTGATCACAATTCTAACTCCTTTACCATAGTATTGGAGAGGGATAGGAACAGACAAATTAGGGAAACATTTAATTGGAGTAAGGGGAAATATGTGGCTATCAGGCAGGAACTTAGAAGCATAAATTGGGAACAGATGTTCTCAGGGAAACGTACGGAAGAAATGTGGCAAATGTTTAGGGGATATTTGCGTGGCGTTCTGCATAGATATGTTCCAATGAGACAGGGAAAGGATGGTATAGTACAGGAACCGTGGTGTATAAAGGCTGTTGTAAATCTAGTCAAGAAGAAAAGAAGAGCTTACAAAAGGTTAAAAAAACTAGGTAATGATAGAGATCTAGAAGATTATAAGGCTAGCAGGAAGGAGCTTAAGAATGAAATTAGGAGAACCAGAAGGGGCCATGAGAAGGCATTGGCAGGCTGGATTAAAGAAAACCACAAGGCATTCTACAAGTATGTGAAGAGCAAGCGGATAAGACATGATAGAATAGGACCAATCAGGTGTGACAGTGGAAAAGTGTGTATGGAACCAGTGGAGATAGCAGAGGTACTTAATGAATACTTTGCTTCAGTATTCATGATGGAAAAGGATCTTGGTGATTGCAGAGATGACTTGCACTGAAAAGCTTGAGTATGTAGATATTAAGGAAAAGGATGTGCTGGAGCTTTTGGAAAGCATCAAGTTGGATAAGTCACCAGATGGGATGTATGCCAGGCTACTGTGGGAAGTAAGGGAGGGGATTGCTGAGTCTCTGGAGATGATCTTTGCATCATCAATGGGGATGGGAGAGGTTCCGGAGAATTGGAGGGTTGCGGATGTTTTTCCCTCATTCAAGAAAGGGCATAGAGAGAGCCCAGGAAATTATAGACCAGTGAGTCTTACTTCAGTGGTTGGTAAGTTGATGGAGAAGATCCTGAGAGGCAGGATTTATGAATATTTGGAGAGGCATAATATAATTAGGAATAGTCAGCATTGCTTTGTCAAAGGCAGGTCACACCTTAGGAGCCTGATTGAATTTTTTGAGGATGTGACTAAACACATTGATGAAGGTAGAGCCATAGATGTAGTCTATAGGGATTTTAGCAAGGCATTTGATAAGGTACCCCATACAAGGCTTATTGAGAAAGTAAGGAGGCATGGGATCCAAGGGGACATTGCTTTGTGGATCCAGAACTGGCTTGCCCACAGAAGTGGTTGTAGACGGGTCATATTCTGCGTGGAGGCTGGTGACCAACTGTGTGCATCAGTGATCTGTTCTGGGACCACTACTCTTTGTGCTTCTTATAAATGACCTGGATGAGGAAGTGGAGGGATGGGTCAGTAAATTTGCTGATGACACCAAGGTTTGGGGTGTTTTGATACTGTGGAGGGTTGTTAGAGGTTACAGCAAGACATTGATAGGATGCAAAACTGAGCTGAGAAGTGGCAGATGGAGTTCAACCCAGCTAAGTGTGAGATGGTTCAGTTTGGTAGGTTAAATATGATGACAGAATATAGTATTAATGGCAAGACTCTTGGCAATGTGGAGGATCAGACGGATCTTGGGGTCCGAGTCCATAGGACGCTCAAAGCTGCTATGTAGGTTGAATATGTGGTTAAGAAGGCATACAGTACATTGGCCTTCATCAATCATGGGATTGAGTTTAAGAGCCGAGAAAATGTTGCAGCTGTATAGAACCCTGGTCAGACCCATCTTGGAGTACTGTGCTCAATTCTGGTCGCTTCACTACAGTAAGGACGTGGAAACCATAGAAAAGGTGCAGAGGAGATTTACAAGGATGTTACCCGGATTGGGGAGCATGCCTTATGAGAACAGGTCGAGTGAACTTGGCCTTTTCTCCTTGGAGTGACGGAGGATGAGAGATGACCTGATAGTGGTGTATAAAATGATGGGAGGCATTGACTGTGTGGATAGTCAGAAGCTTTTCCCCAGTGTAGAAATGGCTAGCATGAGAGGGCATATTTTTAAGGTGCTTGGAAGTAGGTACAGAGGAGATGTCAAGGGTAAGTTTTTTACTCAGCGAGTGGTGAGTGTGTGTAATGGGCTGCTGGTAGTGGTGGTGGAGGCGGATACGATGGGGTCTTTTGAGAGACTCTTGGATGGATACATGGAGTTTAGAAAAATAGAGGTCTATGGGTAAGCCTAGGAGTTCTAAGGTAAGGACATGTTTGGCACAGCTTTGTGGGATGAAGAGCCTTTATTGTGCTGTAGGTTTTCTATGTTTCTATGTTTCTAATTTCGAGCCTGATGATAGCTCAATTATAAAAATTGATTTGGAGATGACTGGTTTGTTTAGAAATAGTTATAGATGTAAAGTGAATAGTTACAATTGGAAAGTATCAGGAACGCCGTGTATGCAGGGTCCTTCGTATTAAGGATTCCACCCATCCATCCAGCATCCCCTTTGACTTTCTATCATCAGGTAGGAGATTACGATGCTTAAAAACAAGAACAGTCAGGATGAGAAACAGTTTCTTCCCCCAGCCATTAGGCTTCTGAACTCCCTGCCGCATCGTATTTGAAGTGTTGCTGGTTAATTTGTTCTGTACATTACAATATTATTGCACTTTAGTTTGTTATTTATGTGTGATTCATCTGGAAGTTTTATCCTTACCTTCATAACTTATTGTGTGCTATGTGTACTACTGTGCTTTACATCTGGTTCAGGGAAATGTTGTCTCATTTCTATATACAATATATGCTTATATATGTCATGTACAATAAATTTTACTTGACATGACGACTTAAAGCACATGAACATTTTCATTTCCAGATGTACTGTCGCAACGTGGTTGTACTTGGAAGTGAAAACTATTTTTGTCCACTTAATCACTAAGAGGGATTGCTGGATTTTAATTTGACTGTGTGTGAACTATTCAATGTTTGCTTTGTGAATTGAGGTATAAAGAGCCGGATGAAAGGGACAATACGCGTGGAAATAAATCTTTTTTTTCCCTGAAATTGTGTGAAATTAATGGTGTATTTACAATATATGCCATTACTAATGGATAAAACCACTAAGGTGTGTGGCAAGAGATGTGTGTTGAGAATTGTTGATATTGTCAGCATTGGTCTGTTGTTCAACATGAAAAATATAGTTTGCCATCACCCTTGCAACAAGCTTCTAGTTATGCTGCAAAGTTGTGGTCCTATGCTTGCACCATTAATCTGACAAACAATTTATGTGATTACTCTACCTGTACAAGATTGAATGTGTTCCTTGGTTGGAGATTAAATTGCGAAAATAATAAACCTAGGCCCCTCACACAGAAGGCAACATATTTTGGGGAATGCAACTAAATACTTTGGAAGACTCGAAAGTGAACCTATTACAGATTGATAATACTTGGGCTAATAACGGCTTGACAAATACACAAATATTTCTGGCCAGCAGGAAGATTGTAAAATTTGATTGTGTTATGTTGCTTTACAACGTTCGACTTTTACATGCAAGTGGAAACTGCTGTAGTTCCTGTATTTTATAAATTATAAAAAAAACATGAAACTCTGCATGAGAAGATACTTAATTTATGCATATATTAATTTTATTTGCAAGGTTTTGCTGCATGTAGCATGTTGATATTGTAATAAATGTTGTACTTTGATAATTCCCAAGGAGTCACCAGGGCTTAACTATGTATTCAAATCTTTAAGTTCCATTGGTTAACAAGATAGATTATTACTCCATCATTCACCAAGGTCCCAGGTGCCCCCTTGACTTCGCACTTCCATTAACTTGCAATGCCAGCAATTTGCGATGCAAAGTTAATTGGAATTGAAGGGAAAACATCCAACTTGTACCTTTGCCATGTGATGCCCCACTCAAGCAAATTTTAATTTTAATGACACAGCAAATATATTAGCTCACCTTTGTAATAGCATTACTTTTCATTAAATATACTCCAGTAATGCCTAATATACTGAGATTATAGTAAACTTGTGCGAAGTAAGAACATTGTTATCATCTTTAACAATGTTAAAATGCTTAGAACTAAAAAATCAAAATATTTAATGATTTCAAAGTAAAGTGGTTTCTGGTTAATTGGGCACCTCGGGCCAGTACATTTTTAATTTAATTTTATTTATCTTACTTAGTGGCATAGTGTGGAGAAGGTCCTTCTGGCCTTTCGAGCCATGCCATCCCAGCAATCCCATTAAACCCAGTTAGCCATAACTTAATCATGGGATTATTTACAATTGCCAGTAAACATACCCAGTACGGCTTTGGACTGTGAGAGGAATTCGGAGGACCAGAGAAAATCCGCTCATTCCATGGGGAGGACAGAGAGAGACTCCTTACAGAAGGGCACTGGACTTCAAGTCCGAACACCCAGAGCTGTAGTAGCATTACACTAACTGCTGTGATACCCTGTAAGGTGGCTATTCCTGTTAGTTGAAGTTACACGAAAATGGTTAAGAATGTATAAAAAAAAGTCAGTTACAATTCGACTGAGTAACAAATTATGTAGTTAAGTGAAATACAGAACAAATTTGAATGCTAGCAATCCTACAACAGTGCTATAAAGCTGTGTATTAGTTCCTAATAGTTATTGATGGAGAAATTCATCCAGTGCTGCTGTGTTCTTTTGATTGACTGTAGATGAACAAAATCAGCTCAGAAACCTCATGCAGATAATGAAATGCCTTCATACAATGCTTTTGATGATTGCATCCTCTAATCTTGATTTTCATCGTAACATTCAAGGTGACTGTTAATACCTTCAAATTCTTCATAGTTCTTAAATTGTTGAAGTAGTGAAATCATTCCATTTTCAATCCTGGCCGTTTCTGGCATCTCTAAGTCTGAATGCTTGAAACTACAGTGAGTAAAACAATTCTGAGTTGTCTTCCTGCTCATTTCTCATCAACTATCAGTGACAGAAATCATTGCTTTTTGGACACAAGCACAACGCAACTCATGCTGTTTTAAAATTGTTCATTTTAAGCATGCTGTAGTGTCACGAGTGGCGCTACTGGCACTAGTTAGGAACTGTTCAGCAATAGTCTGTCCCAATTAATCAGCATAGTGTTCCAAATACACAAAGGGAAAAGTAGCTATTTTGTCTATTAATTTTTGTTCTTTAAGACTTATCCCAATTAAGCTAACCTGTTTAACTGATGGTCGGATTAACCTGAATCCACTATAATTCAAAGGCTCTTTCATATAAATAAAGTATTACAAAGGACAAAACTGACATCCATTTAGAACAGATATGAGGAGGAATTTCTTTAGCCAGAATGCTGAAATGGTTGCCACAAGAGGACACAGGTTTAAGCTGCTGGGGAGTAGGTACAGAGGAGATGTCAGGGGTTAGTTTTTTACTCAGTGGTGAGTGAGTGGAATGGGCTGCCGGCAACGGTGGTGGAGGTGGATACGATAGTGTCTTTTAAGAGACTTTCAGATGGTTACATGGGGCTTGGAGGGGTGGAGGGCTATGGGTGAGCCTAGTGATTTCTGAGGTGGGGACATGTTTGGCACAATTTTGTGGGTCGAAGGGCCTGTATTGTGCTGTAGGTTTTCTGTTTTCTATGTTTAAAATGGGGTGAATCTGTGGAATTCATTCACAGATGGCTGTGGAGGTCAAATGATTGGGTAGATTTAAAGAAGAGGTTAATAGGTTCTTAATTAGAGTGTCAAGGATTACATGGAGAAGACAGGAGAATGGTGTTGAGAGGGATAATAGATCAGCCATGATGGAATGGTGGAGCAGTTTCAATGGGCCATTTGGCCTAACTCTGCTCCTATGTCTTAAGGTCTTATTTTCACAGATGATTATGGTCTGTACAGCTTTTTACCAGCAGTTTTCTGTTTTCAGCTTCTGGCATCTGCATTTAATAAAATAATTTATGCTGGAACCCTGGCAAAGCAGTTCATACAACTGTGAATTGCTCTGTTATTATTGCTTAACTACATGATGATTTTTACTTGAATGAGTACTGTGAATTATAATCCAAATTTTCTTCAATTAGGAAATTGTACTGTTGTCTCGTCCACTCACCTGATTACACTGGACAACAAATTTTTTTCAAAAGAGTTGCTTCCTCAGAATTTTTTTTCGTTTATGATAGACTGCTTGACGATGGATACAAATATAATTTCAGGCTACTTGTATCACGTAGGAATTTGGAGAAACAACAAATTAACTTTTATTGAATATAATGTGTTTAATTGCATCATGGTGCTGATGCTTTACAATAGTTCAACTGTTAAAAATATTTTGTTAATGATTTTCATTTGTACTCAGTGTCTGAGGCTTCTCGCTTAAGTGTCCAACAATAATTCACCAGCATTGATGGATTCCAGTTACCCTGGTATCTTTTCTCCATGACTGCAATGTCCTGGTGAAACTTTTCACCATGCTTGTTACTAACAGCACCAAGATTTGCAGGGAAGAAGTCTAAATGGGAATGCAGAAAATGAATAGTGACACATTGCAACCAGCTGCATGTAGTTTGGTGCTCTGTAGATGCCGAGAAAAATTTCAACACCTTGGTTGAATGCCTTCCATGTGATTTTTTTTTTCTGGTCCCACTAGAAATTCTTCAAATTGCATGTCTGATTTGTGGACCAACAAAAATGCTTTCCTTTATCGTAGCATCAGTTATTCTGGGAAGCATCTGTCTCAAATATCAAAATCCTTCATAGAAATTTTTGTGCCTGGTGATTTTTGTGCAAATTCCATCCTTACAGTCCTGAACCCAATAATTATTACTAAAACCTGTCCTGCCATGCAGCAGCCACGCCACCCAAGCCTGCCTGGACAAGATAGGAAAGTTTCCAGCTCACATTGTAGACAACATTTTAATTGACTTGAATTATGAATTGAAATAATAAACTTAAGTTTATTAAAATGGTGCGTGATAGGGAAATTTCATGGTGATTTTCATGATCAGTAGCTCAAAATTCATAAGATACACCTAAAGGTATTCAGGAAGCAAAATCTTTATTGTCCAGTGTTATTGTGTGATGCTTTCAACAGTAGATGCAGGATGTCAAATGCAGTTATTTCATTTTTCATGGGGGCTATGGTAGTGTGGTGGTTAGCACAATGTTATTACAGCTCAGAGCGTCAGATTTCTGCTAGCGTCATCTATGAGGAGTTTATATATAATCCGTACAAACAAATGAGTTTCCTCTGGGTGCTCCAGTTTCCTCCCACATTCCAAAGATTTACAGGTTAGTAGGTTAATTGTTCATTGTAAATTGTAGTGTAATTAGGCTAGGATCAAATAGGTACGTGGCTGGCCAGTACGTTTCGTTGGGCCAGAAGGGCCTGTTCCATGTTGTATCTCTAAATAGAATAAATAAAAATAAATGTCTTTATGAATCACATATAATTTTTCTGTTCCTAAATTTTACTGCTTTTAGTTTGTTATTCATGTTGGTTAAAGTAGTTCGTCAGCATGCTTTTTATCAAAATATGGATGCTAATGAATGTCTGGTAATTTATTAAAGCTGGCAGTCTCAACTGTTTTGCTATGCCTGGGAAGTGCTGACACCAGCACTGATACTGGAGGATGTACAGTCGGATTTCCATTCTTGAGCATGAATCTAATGGGAAATTTAACTGTTGCTTTGCATGTAACTTGTGTCCTAGAGGATTCAGCCCATCTAACCTGCTTCGCCATTTCATCATGGCAGATCCTGGATCCCATTCAACCCATACACCTCCCCTCTTACCATATCCCTTGATGCCCCGACCAATCAGGAATCTATCAGCTTCTGCTTTGAATATACCCACAGACTTGACCTCTTCCTATTGCACAGCTGTCTACAGATTCACCACTCTTTTGGCTATAAAAACTCCTCCTTACTTCTGTTCTAAAAGGTTGCTCCTCAGTTTTGAGGCTGTGCCCTCTAATTCTGGATACCACCAGAGGAAACATCCTCTCCACATCCACCTTATCTAGTCCTTTCAACATTCAGTAGGATTCAACGAGACCCTGCACATTCTTCTAAATTCCAGTGACTACAAGCCCAAAGCTGCCAAATGCTCCTCATGTGTTAGCCACTTAATTTCTGGATTAATCCTCGTGAACTTCCTCTGGACTCTCTTCAATAACAATACATCCTTTCTAAGGTAAGGGGCCCAAAATTGTTGACAGGCTGACAGTACAAGCTTCAGTATTATCTCTTTGTTTTTATATTCTATTCCCCTTGAAATGAATGCCAACATTACATTTACCTTCTTTACCCCAAACTCAACCTGTGAATTAACCTTCTGAGAATCTTGCACGAGGAATCCCAAGTCCCTTCTGTACCTCTGATGTTTTAATTTTCTCCCCATTCAGATAATAGTCTGCACTGTTGTTCCTTTTCCCAAAACGCATTATTGTACACATTGTATTCCATCTGCCACTTTTTTGCCCATTCTTCCATTTTGTCTAAGTCCTGTTGCAATCGCATTGCTTCCTCAGCATTACCTGTTTTCATATCATCTACAAATGTTGCCACAGAGCCATCAATTCCACTATCTAAATCCCTGACAAGCAATGTGAAAAGTAATGGTGCCAATATTGACCCCTGAGCAACACCACTAGTCACTTTATTCCTACTCACTAATTCCTGCCTGTCAGCTATTCCGCTATCCATGCCAGTATCTTTCCTGTAAAGCCATAGGATTTTATCTTGTAAAGCAACCTCATGTGAGGCACCTTATCAAATGCCTTCTGAAAATCCATGTTAATGACATCCACCGCCTCTCCTTTCACCACCCTGCTTCTTACTTTATGAAAGATTTCTAACAGATTTGTCAGGCAAGATTTCCCTTTACAGAAACCATGCTGACTTTGACTTATTTTATCATTAGCCTCCAAGTATTCTGAAACCTCGTCCTTGATAATGGACTCCAATACTTTCCCAACCACTGAGTTTGGCTAACTGGCCTATAATTTAAAGAGTGGAGTGACATTTACTATTTTCCAGTCCTCTGGCACCATGCCAGAATCAAGTGATACTTGAAAGATCATAACCAATGCACCTGTTAAACTCTTCAGCAACCTCTCTCAGGACTCTGGGATGTAGTCCATCTGGTCCAGGTGACTTATCCACCTTAAGACCTTTGAGTTTGCCTAGCACTTTGTCCTTTGTAATAGCAATGGCACTCACTCCTGCTCCCTGACACTCATGGATTTCTGGCATACAGCAAGTGTCTTCCACAGTGAAGACTGAAGCGAAGTACTTAATAACTACATCTGCCATTTCTTTGTCCCCCATTACTACCTCACCAGCACTATTTTCCAGTGGTTCAATATCAACTTGCACCTCCCTTTTACTCTTTGTATAACTGAAAAAAATTGGTATCCTGCTTTATATTATTGGCTAGTTTGCCCTCATATTTCATCTTTTCCCTCCTTATAGCTTTTTTAATTGCCTTTTGTTGGATTTTAAAAGCTTCCCAATCATCCAACTTCCCACTCACTTTTGCTACCTTATATTCCCTTTCCTTGGCTTTTATGCAGTCCTTAACTTTCCTTGTCACCCATGGTTGCCTGGCCCTGCCATTTGAGAACAATTTCTTCTTTGGGACATATCTATCCTGCACCTTGTGAACTATTCCCAGAAATTTCAGTCTTCTCTGCTCTGCTGTCATCCTCACCAGTATCCTCCTCCAATCCACCAGGGCAAGCTCCTCTCTCATGCCTCTGTAATTCCCTTTATTCCATTGAGATACTGATACATATGACATGCTTCTCCCTCTCAAATTGCATTATGAATTCAATCATAAAGATCTCCTGACTGTACTGAGAATAATGAGACCTATTGTAGAATGATCAAGGAGAGGAATATTCTGAGATTGGGATATTGTGGATATAGAACAGATTTATGAACTTTGCATAATGATCAAAAATCTACTGCAAAACAAAACTTCACTTTCCCATTTACTTCCTGCTGATGGAGGATTCATTTGAACTTGAAATTTAAAGTATTATCATTTTCTCTTTTGTTGCACGCATAGCTCAAAATTGTTCTGGACTTCGTACATGCGAGCAGTGCCTCGAACACCCAGGTTGTGGCTGGTGCAATGATCCTACAAATACAGGAAAGGGGCAATGTATGGAAGGCTCTTCAAGAGGACCAATGAAATCTGCAGGAAAGAATACCCATGAAATGGTACTCGATACAGTTCTTTGTCCAAAAGACAGAAACAATGAATGGGCTTTCATTCAGTGCCCAGGTAGGCATCTTTGCTGATCACCTTTCAGTCTGTGCCTTTGATTTATACCAAAGTACAATTAAAAATAAACATTGAAATACTGACTTAAGTTTAAAATTATTTTTGGCTATTTTAATATTGTTGTGGCCCATTTTACTATTAGACAAGCACCCTTATTCTTTGTTTTAGTACAAGAGCCCTTGATTAATATATTGATGGCAGCATTTGAAATTACATAGATACGTGAATTAGAACTGTCTGTTCTTAAATGGATTATCTAATTTCGCTCTGTAACTCATGCACAAAGAAGCCTAAACTACTGAATGTACTATGTGTAATTCTTTGATAGCTTGTTGTTATATAGATATATTGGTATACTAAGTAAACTGATCATTGGAAAGTGTAAGTGACATGGGACAGGTGCATTGGTATTTCTGCAATAATGAAATGTTTTTACCTATCTTATCTATTTGTTTAGTGATACAGTGAACAGTTGGCCCTTTGAGCCTCCTCGCCCCAGTGACCCCACAGCCCCAGTTAACTCTAACCTAACCATGAGACCATTTACAATGATTAATTAAACTATGCTGGTTGTCTTTGGATTGTGGGAAGGAACCGAGGCACCCGGGGAAAACTTATGCATTCCATGGGGGAGGACTCACGGAGACTCCTTTCAGAACAGTGCTAGAACTGAACTCCGTACTTCGGAACGCCCTGAGCTGTAATCACATTATGCTAACTGCTACGCTAGCATGGCACCTCTAATTTTCTGTATATTTGTAACATATTTTATGGCATAGAGAAAATGCAAATGTCAAGTTTCCATTGAGAATGGATGTTCATTGATTAAATGCATTAATTTCCATTATAATATTTATGAAAATCATAACTCATTTTCAAATTACTGCACTCTGCATGAGGCTCCTTTAATCAAGTACCTTGTGGTTGTAACTCTAAATCATTATCCAACCCAGTTTGAGTTTGTCATTTTGGTATTGATAGAGGATGTTGATTCTATTGGATTTATTGCTAAATCTGTTTCTGTGCTAACTAGGCCTGAAAATTGTAGACTTGATCTCAAATTAAGGCTCAAATGGGCAAGTGGAAAGATTTTGTTGGTTAAGTTCTTGTTTTATGCATACCATCTTATTTTACAGGATGGTGTCCATTTATTTAAGAGATGATAATCACAAAGAAAAATGAACTGGAAAATCTATCTTGGGCAGTTTAGGCACAGGAGTTCAGTCTGGCCAAAGATTTAGTGGGGGTAACATTCGAGGTTTGTTAAATGCTTTGGGCAGTAAACTAAGCTTTGGGTAATTGCTTTACATTCAATGCAGGAGTTATCAGTAGCAACAACTGATAGAACATAATCAGTAAAAACTTTCTGTGTACCTGTGTAATTTTAATTTATTTAATATATTGACAGAAGCCAATAAGAAATAAACAACACAGTGCAACTCTCGTGACCCAGCCATTAAAAAAACACTTTAAAGTATAGAAAAAATTCTTTAAGGGCATAAATTAAAAAATACGGAATAACTATTGTTTAGCTATGCAACACACACAAAATACTGGTGGAACACAGCAGGCCAGGCAGCATCTATAGGGAGAAGCACTGTTGACGTTTCGGGCCGAGACCCTTCGTCAGGACTAACTGAAAGGAAAGATGGCAAGAGATTTGAAAGTAGGAGGGGGAGGGGAAAATGTGAAATGATAGGAGAAGACCGGAGGGGGTGGGGTAAAGCTGAGAGATTGGAAAAAGGGATACAGAGCTGGAGAAGGGAAAGGATCATGGGACGGGAGGCTGTGAGTCTCTGTGAGTCGGCTGGTGTGGTATACTATATCCGATGCTCCTGATGTGGCCTTTTATATATTGGTGAGACCCGATGCAGACTGGGAGACCTTTTTGCTTAACACCTACACTCTGTCCGCCAGAGAAAGCAGGATCTCCCAGTGGCCACACATTTTAAATCCATGTCCCATTCCCATTCTGATATGTCTATCCATGGCCACAGTATGTGCGGTTGGGAGACTGTAGGTCTGACACGGTGGTCAGCAGCACAGGAGCGCCGCAGGGAACCGTACTCTCTCCGGTCCTGTTCACCCTGTACACATCAGACTTCCAATATAACTCGGAGTCCTGCCATGTGCAGAAGTTCGCTGATGACACGGCCATAGTGGGGTGTGTCAGGAATGGACAGGAGGAGGAGTATAGGAAACTGATACAGGACTTTGTGATATGGTGCAACTCAAACTATCTGCGTCTCAATATCACCAAGACCAAGGAGATGGTGGTGGACTTTAGGAGATCTAGGCCTCATATGGAGCCAGTGATCATTAATGGAGAATGTGTGGAGCAGGTTAAGACCTACAAGTATCTGGGAGTACAGTTAGACGAGAAGCTAGACTGGACTGCCAACACAGATGCCTTGTGCAGGAAGGCACAGAGTCGACTGTACTTCCTTAGAAGGTTGGCGTCATTCAATGTCTGTAGTGAGATGCTGAAGATGTTCTATAAGTCAGTTGTGGAGAGCGCCCTCTTCTATGTGGTGGCGTGTTGGGGAGGCAGCATTAAGAAGAGGGACGCCTCACGTCTTAATAAGCTGGTAAGGAAGGCGGGCTCTGTTGTGGGCAAAGTACTGGAGAGTTTAACATCGGTAGCTGAGCGAAGGGCGCTGAGTAGGCTACGGTCAATTATGGAAAACTCTGAACATCCTCTACATAGCACCATCCAGAGACAGAGAAGCAGTTTCAGCGACAGGTTACTATCGATGCAATGCTCCTCAGACAGGATGAAGAGGTCAATACTCCCCAATGCCATTAGGCTTTACAATTCTACTGCCAGGACTTAAGAACTTTTTAAAAACTATTATTAATGCTTTTTGAGATAGTGATTTAGATGCATATCATATTTTTTACTGAGTTAAGTATTGTATGTAATTAGTTTTGCTACAACAAGTGTATGGGACATTGGAAAAAAGTTGAATTTCCCCATGGGGATGAATAAAGTATCTATCTATCTATCTATCTATCTATCTATCTATCTATCTATCTATCTATCTATCCTCTACCGTCAAGATGAAGCCACATTCAGGTTGGAGGAACAACACCTTATATACCGGCTGGGTAGCCTCCAACCTGATGGCATGAACATTGACTTCTCTAACTTCCGTTAATGCCCCTCCTCCCCTTCTTACCCCATCCCTGACATATTTAGTTGTTTGTTTTTTTCTCTCTCTCTGCCCATCACTTTGCCTGTTCTCCATCTCCCTCTGGTGCTCCCCCCACCCCTTTCTTTCTCCTGAGGCCTCCCGTCCCATGATCCTTTCCCTTCTCCAGCTCTGTATCACTTTCGCCAATCACCTTTCTGGCTCTCAGCTTCACCCCACCCCCTCCTGTCTTCTCCTATCATTTCGCATTTTCCCCTCCCCCTCCTACTTTCAAATCTCTCGCTATCTTTCCTTTCAGTTAGTCCTGACGAAGGGTCTTGGCCCGAATCGTCGGCAGTGCTTCTCCCTATAGATGCTGCCTGGCCTGCTGTGTTCTACCAGCATTTTGTGTGTGTTGCTTGAATTACCAGCATCTGCAGATTTCCTCGTTATTGTTTAGCTATATTAGGTTATGCCTGATGCTGTGCATAAAAACATTGTTGAAATATCTGTACTCTATATGCTTCAGCAGGTCAGCTATTTGCACACAGGGAACTAACTGTATCAGTGTTGGCTAATGCTATCATACCAGCAAGCTGTGAAGAAGATAGTTGAAGGCAGCAGGAGAAAACCTTCAAGGGATTTCATAGATATGTGGCCGATTAATTTCAGTTTAGATAAATGTAGATTGATATTTGGATGATTTTAAGAAGAGTAAAAATTTCTTCGATACTTTTAAAGGCTAGGAAGAGAGTCTGAATAATATATGGAATATTTAAAGGAAGAAAATTTAGGACGTCTGTGGAAAATCAAATTCAAGTTTATTCAACTATACACATGTATACGGCCAAATGTTCCTTTGGACCAGGTGCATAACATTATACATACAAAGTCGGCCCTCCTTATCCGCGGGTTGCGTATGCGCGGATTCAACCATCCGCGGATTGGGAAAACCTGGAAGTTCTTTCTCCAGCTCCTGTTGTTTGAGCATTATTTGCCTCGTGTCTTGTGTACAGACTTTTTTTTCTTGTCATTATTCCTGAAATAATAGTGTAACAACTATTTGCATAGCATTTACATTGTATTAGGTAAGTAATCTAGAGATGATTTAAAGTGTATGGGAGGATGTGCATTGTTACATGCAAATTCTACGCCATTTTCTATAAGGGACTTGAGCATCCGCGTTTTTTGGTATCTTCTGGGAACCAATCCCCCCGTGGATAAGGAGGGCCGACTCTAACTCAACACACGTAAAGTAATATTAACAAATAATATGGTGCATTTGTGACACAAATTTAAAGTAAACGGTATTACACTGCTGGCACTTTATGTGTGATGAGATCTGGGTGATGGCAGGGGGAAGAAATTGTATCCCATCCTAACGGCTCTTGTTTCCTATGTCCTACCTGATGAAAGGGAATCAAAGAGATTAATGGACTGATGGGAGGGATCACTGATAATGTTAAGGGCCCTGCATATGTAGTGCTCCTGATAAATATTTCTGATGCGTAAAAGAGAGACCCTGATGATCCTCTCAGCAGTTCTTGCAATCCTTTGTAAAGACTTGTGGGCAGATGCATTACAATTCCTAGGCAGTGATGCAGCTGTTCAGGACACTCGATGGTGTTCCTGTAAAAATTGGTTAGAACGGTAAGGGTGGGGGGGATTCACCAAGATGATGGTGGCTGTCCTGAAGGCTGCAGGATATTAGACTATTCTGGACAGCTGTTGAAAAGGTCTGTTAGAACTGCTGTTACTGGGCTGTACATGACAAACAAAATTTTAGGTACATGCGGATGTATATCTGACAAGTCTGAATAGATACAATTGAAGTGATCACTTTCAACCATTCTATTGAAGGGTGTTGGAACCCTGATAAAATACAAAATAGATTCACTAAGTGACATGAAAAATATATTTATGTAGGTGAGATAATTGGGGAAACCATTAACCATGGAGAAAAATGAAGAAGAATCAAAGGTTCAAAACTTTAAAGGAGAGAAATTAATAGAAGATTTTTTTTACTGTCTATCAGTATTACTATTCAAAACAAATTAGATTTAGATTTATTCTATTGTATTGTTAAATGAATGTACCTTTTGAAATAGTGTTGATCATAATATTTTGAAGCAGTTGCACAAATGAAAGGTAGAAATATTTAACATGCTAAAGTCAAAGGAAGATTGGCAGAAAAATATAAGCAATGAGTTTTGGTATCATCAGGTCTCAGTGCCAGCTCATATACTTGCTTGTCAGAATGATGATAAATTAAAAAAATAGGAAATGAGTATGAAGAATAAGAATTAATGTTTTCTGTTTTCTTTTACAGCATGTCAGTGTAATGGGCACAGTACTTGCATCAATGGCAGTATATGTGAACAATGCAAAAACCTCACTGTAGGAAAGCAATGTGAAGCTTGCATGCAGGGATACTATGGAGATCCAACCAATGGTGGCAGATGCCAACGTAAGTACTGTGGTGTTATAATTAACATAGAATGACAGTCATAAGTTTATGGCAGGCACTGCTTGTGTTCTGCTCAGTGTTGCTAAAATTTGTTGATTGATAAATTTAATTGCTTGTTGGAACAATTCTGCATTATCTGTAACACAGGCTGATGCTACTTCCATGATGGATGTATCACTCTTATAGTTTGGCAGTTGGCTGTGAAAGGTACTGGCCACCCATTGAGAGAAAGTTTCCAGTTGCAGTTTACTTATCATTCAACCATACATGAATACCCATGAATACAGCCAAATGAAACAGTGTTCTGGGGCCAACGTGCAAAATACAGTACCAACAGTCATACACTACACAAGGCACATACAGCACATATGTGTCAGCAGTGATATAAAGGCCCTTCTCAACCACCAAAAGAAAGCCTTCAGATCAGGAGACAGGGAGGAATTGAAACATGCAGAGGGAGCTAAAGGAGAAGATCAAGGTAGTTAAAGAGGCATACTGGAGACCAAGCTTGGGCAGAGTAGCACACGGGAGGACTGGAGAAGCATGAAGAACATCACTGGCTTCAGTCAGCCTAGCTGAAGAGCCTTGGAATGCAGCTGTGAATGGGCTAATGAGTTAAACCAATTCAATAGGTTTGACAATTGCCCTCCTGTTTATACCTCCCTCAGCCCACCAGTCCAGGTACCAAAGCACCCGATGCTCCCTCAGCACCAATGTCTCGCCTCCTCCGTCCTCCCCTTCCAGTTCAACACTTGGATGAACAACACAGGTTATCACTGTCTACATCAGCTCCTGTCTCAACTGTGTGGAAAGATCATTTGTGGTCCCAGGACCCAAGAAGGGCCAAATGAAAGTCTTGAATAACTACCGTCCAGTGGCCATGACCTCATACGTCATGAAGATCCTAGAGGCTGGTCTGGTTCTCCTCTGACTCCTGGTCAGATCAGCTTTTGATTCCCTGCAGTTTGCCTACCAGGAGCACATTGGAGTGAACGATGCTGTCATCTACCTGCTGAGCAGATCTTACCACCACTTGGATAAGCAGGGCAGCACTGTGAGGATCGTGAGTTTTTTGATTTCTCGAGGGTCTTCGATACCATTCAGCCCTCATTGCTGGGGGAGCAGCTCCGGCCATTGCAGTTTGGCATTTCCATTGTGTTCTAGACAATGACTGGCAGACCACAGTTTAAAGAGCTGTATGTCAGACATGGCAATAAGCACAATAAGCAGCACTGGGGCCCAATAGGGGACTACTGTATTGGCTCCCTTCCTGTTCACCCTGTATACTTCACCCTGTATGACTCAGTGATATAACACTGAGTCATGTCACCTGCAGAAATTCTCTGATGACT
Source organism: Hemitrygon akajei (assembly GCF_048418815.1). Lineage (NCBI taxonomy): Eukaryota > Metazoa > Chordata > Chondrichthyes > Myliobatiformes > Dasyatidae > Hemitrygon > Hemitrygon akajei. The sequence goes on from NC_133146.1 coordinate 61,004,547, forward strand.
CAGCAATAGTTGGGAGGATGAATACAGGGCCTTGGTGAAGGAGTTTGCCAAATGATGCAAGCTGAATCATCTGCCGCTCAACATCAGTTAGACAAATGAGATGGTGATGGAATTCAGGAAGACTAATCCTGCACTGCTCCCTGTTACTATTGATGGTGAGGACATTGTACTCCATTTTGAGTACTGTTGGTGGGGGGGAACCTACCTGGGGGAAGCAACAGCGGCCATGTCTGTGGCATTGAGTCGGGCCCTGTGGCTCAGAAGGGTAGGGAACTGAAGAGGATGGCAATAGTAATAGAGGACACTATAGTTAGGGGGACAGATAGGTGGTTCTGTGGATGTGAAAAAGAAACACGGATGGTAGTTTGCCTCCCAGGTGCCAGGGTCCACAATGTTTCTGAATGCATCCACAATATCTTGAAAAGGGAGGGTGAGCAGCCAGAATTCGTGGTACACATAAGTACCAACGACATAGGTAGAAAAAGGGAGGAGGTCCTCAAACCAGAACTTAGGGCATCAGGAAGGAAGCTGAGAAACAGGACCTCAATCGTAGTAATCTCGGGATTGCTGCCTGTGGCATGCAACAGTGAGGATAGGAATGGAATGAGGTGGCAGATAAATGTGTGGCTGAAGAATTGGAGCAGGGGGCAGCGATTCAGATTTCTGGATAATTGGGACCTCTTCTGGGGCAGGTGTGACTTGTACAGAAGGGATGGGTTGTACTTGAATCTGAGGGGGACCAATATTCTTGCAGTCAGGTTTACTAAAGTTTTTGGGAGTGGTTTAAACTAATATGGCAGGGGTGAAGGAACCAGTGTGATAGAGTTGAGGATGCGCCAGCAGGTTTACAAGTAGATGATGGGTATGACATGAATGTATGGAAGGACAAGACAATGATTGGGTATAAATCATTATACCCAATCTAGTCTATACTACTAGACAGGTATATGGAGGAATTTAAAGTGCGGGGTTATATGGGAGGCAGGGTTTTAGGGTCAGCACAACATTGTGAGCCAAAGGGCCTGTATTATGCTGTACTATTCTGTGTTCTATGTTCTAAATGTAGACAGAGTAAAGAGTTAAAGATATGGGGAGAGGGCAGGAACGGGGTACTGATTTTGTATGATCAGCCATGATCACAGTGAATGGCGGTGCTGGCTAGAAGGGCCAAATGGCCTACTCCTGCACCCACTGTCTATTGTCTATTGTCTATTAAATTGTACCACAGAAGCAAAATTCAAAAGGGTGAAGAATGCAGGACTGAAGGTGCTGTATTTAAATACACGTAGCATTCAGAATAAGGCGGATGAATTTGATGGGCTGAATGGCCTAATTCTGCTCCTTTGTCTTATGGTCTTATGGACGTGAATGTGGTGAGGACCTACAAGTACCTGGGCTTGCACCAACACAGAGGGTGTGTACAAGAAGGGCCAGAGTCGTCTCTACTTCCTGAAGAGATTGAAGTCCTTTGGAGTATGCAGATCTCGCCTTCATATGTTCTACCAGTCTGTTGAGTCCAGTATAATCTTTATACATGGTGGTGTTAAGGGGCAACTTAGGTGATGCCAACAGGCTCAATAAACTGATTAGAAAGACTGGCTCTGTAATAGGACTCAAACTGGACACACAGAGACTGTGGTAGAGCAAAGGACCCTCTGGAAAATCCTGGCAATTCTGGACAATGTTTTTCACCCTCTGTATGCCACCTTGACTGAACAGAGGAGCACATTTAGTAATAGACTAAGACAACCACGCTGCTCCAAAGAATACTATATGAGGTCATTCTTACCCTTGGCCATTAGGCTCTATAACCTATAGCCGGGGAAGTGATGACCCTCTCCTGTTAGATTATTTGGAGTAACTTATCAGAAGAGAAATAAGAATAAAAAATATTTGTATAATCTGTGCAATTGTTATGCTACTGTGACACTGTAATTTCTTTGGGGATCAATAAAGTATCTATCTCTAAGATAGCAGTGAATTTCCAGTCACACAAAATATATTGAACAAAGTATGTGAACCTTTGCTTTCAGTAACTGGTGTGACCCCTTCTACACTTCAATCAAATGTTTCTGGTAACTGTTGATCGGTCCTGCACATGAGCTTGGAGGAATTTTAGGCCATTCTCCTTACAAAACTGCTTCATCTCTGGGATGTTGGTGGACTTCCTTGCATGAACTGTTTGCTTTAGGTCCTGCCACAACATTTCTATGGGTTTAAGACTTTGACTCGGCCATTCCAAAACATGAATTTTCTTCTTTTTAATTTACTCTTGTCTTTCAGATCATTGTCTCGTTACATTATCCAACCTCAATTAAGTTTCAGGTGTTGGACTGCTACCCTGACATTCTCCTGTAAAATGTCTTGATACAATTTTGTGTTCATTGTTTCCTTAATGATTGCAAACTATCCAGGCCCTGAGGCAGCAAAGCAGCCCCAAACCATGGTCATGCTTCATGGCTGGGATGAGGTTTTGGTGTTGGTGTGCAGTGGCCTTTTTCCTCCAATCATAGCAATGTGCATTTCTGCCAAAAAACTTAAACTTTTGTCTCATCTGTGCACAGAACATTGTCCCTTAAGCGTTGTAGAACATCCACGTGGTCTTTTGCAAATTTGCGATGTGCAACAATGGTTTTTTTGGAGAGCAGTAGTTTCCTCTCTGGTGTCCTTCCATGAACACCATTCTTGTTCAGTGTTTTTACTGTAGTGGACACAGGAAAAGAGATTTCTGCAGGTCCTTTGCTATTACCTTTGGGTTCTTTTTCACCACCTTCAGCATTGTGCTCTTGGTGTGATCTTTGCAGGATGCCCACTCTTAGGGAGAGTAGCAACAGTACAAAGTTTCCTCCATTTGTAGATAATTTCTCTTACTGTGGATTGAAGAACACTCAGGTCTTTAAAAAAGTTTTTGTAGCCTTTTCCAGCTTCATGCATCCCTACAATTACTTCTTCTAAGGTCTTATGAAAGTTCTTTTGATCAAGGCATGGTGCACATAAACAGGTCTTTTTTAAGAAGAGCAGGCTTTGTCAGTAACTTCACTTTGTGTGTCTTTTTTTAAGGGCAGGGCACCTTGACAACCCACACCTCCAATCTCTTCTCATTGATTAGAACACCTGACTCCAAATAGCTTTTGTAAAAGGTGTTACCCCAGAGGTTCACATGCATTTTCCAACTAATACATGTAATGTTGGATAAGTTTTCTCAATAAATAAATGAATAAGTATAACGTTTTGGTATATTATCTGATTGAAACATATAAGATTATTAAGGGATTGGACACGCTGGAGGCAGGAAGCATGTTCCTGCTGATGGGTGAGTCCAGAACTAGAGGCCACAGTTTAAGAATAAGGGGTAGGCCATTTAGAACAGAGATGCGGAAAAACTTTTTCACCCAGAGAGTGGTGGATATGTGGAATGCTCTGCCCCAGAAGGCAGTGGAGGCCAAGTCTCTGGATGCATTCAAGAGAGTTAGATAAAGCTCTTATAGATAGCGGGGTCAAGGGATATGGGGAGAGGGCAGGAACGGGGTACTGTTTGTGTATGATCAGCCATGATCACAGTGAATGGCGGTGCTGGCTAGAAGGGCCGAATGCACCTACTGTCTGTTGTCTATTGTCTATTTATTTAATTGGGTTCTCCTTATCTAGTTTTAGGACTTTCATGAAGATCTGATTCATTTTAGATCATATTTATGCAGAAATAGAGAAAATTTTACGTTTCACAAACTTTCTAGTGCCACTGTATATGTCCTGTAGATTGATGGTGATGGGTGTTGTTGACAAGAACCAGCAGTTCTCAGCAGTCCGCAGGCGAATATACACATGGACGCATGTAATCCAGCTTGTCTTCCTCTGATGAACACTGGAGGGCAGCACAATTGGGAGGGGCCACCCTCTAATCCAGCATAGATGCCTTGCCACGTCTTCTCTCCTGTTCTGCTGCAATTGGCAAGCCCTAGGTGTGAGGCCTTGTCCTTGCTACAACGAAAGCCATATAGCTCTCCCACTGTTGGTCTCGCCAATGAACTTGATGCAGCATTTTACTACAGCTATGGGAAAGCTGCTTTTCACTCATTCTTGTAAACATTATATTGCAAGTACTTGATGGACCTTTTTATTGAAGGCTGTTAACACTTGAGTCTTATTCTAATGCAAAAATGTTTTTTATTTATTTCTTTCCACTTGGCTTCCATGCCAGTGGCCAATAGCAATATGTCTTCTGTAGTTATACTTACAACAAAGGTTACAGCTGGTAGAAATTTGATCTTGTGTATCAAGTTTGTATGCAAGTTGGCTAAAATGAATGTATAACATTGCATAGAACTGATGTAACTCCTTGTCTTCATGCTTGAGCAGGCTAAGCTACCATATGGCTCGGCTACAGTGTTCTCCGCTTCAGTTTCTTTAATTTCACTACTATGTTTGCATGGGTGTCAGAGATGACTTTGAAATCCTTGCCTTGAAGATGAAAATCAACTTGTTTCCTCCCATTGTATCTCAGCTTTAAAAAGGTAATAAAAGTAATGGAGATGGTTAGAAGGCAGGTGCCCAATACAGTGAATAGTTCCAACAAGGCAATAAATAAATTCTTCAAAAAACTATTCCCTTATTGTAGCAAAATGTAGCCTGAAGATATTTGGCATCCAGAGGCTTGTCTCCTCGCTATATCTAAATTTTGGCTTGCATTTGTCTCATTTTGCGGTCTTAAAATTTAGTGCTGAAGTTGGTAATTTGGACATATGCCCCGCACCTGAATATCTGAATCCTCAATATTGACCAAAGGAATTTTCGGAGGAGCTATAGAGTTTTTTTTTTCATTTGCTCCATTCACTTTTCAGAATTCACTTTTTGTGGCCCAGGTGACCCTTTTTGTGACCTAAGAATTCCAATTCTTGGAATTGTCACATAGCCTCCCTTGTCTGTCTTTCTCTACTCTGTATACTGAAGCCCTATTTTGCTTGCACAGAGCATCTTACATACCAGAAGCACAGCTTGCTCACTGGCTGGGTTGCCAATGCCATCTTGAGAAAGTTCTACCCTGAAAGGTTAAGTCCTGCCCTGAGGACTGCGGAAAAAATGTAAAGGTAAATTAATAAGTTTTCAGTATTTCTAAGAACTAGTAAGATTGAAATAAATAAATTTCAATAAATTTATTCAATGAATAAATAAATAAATATAAAGTAAAGTTGGTTAACTTAAAACACAAATAATTAAAAGTAACTGCTTTTTAAAGATATTTCCCTTTCCCTTCCTTCCCTAATCACAGCCCATGAAAATCAAAGGGGATAGCATCATGTGAATTTGCCAATTCTTGAGCTGCTGTGTTTGGTAGCACTGGGAAGATCCATTAATCCAGTCATTAATGCAGATACATTTTGGAGCCATAAACCTGCAGCCCGTGAGACTGAGCTATTTGAAATATCTGTGCCTGGATATTATAATCAGGATTTTAAGCTGCATCGCTCTGGGATTGCAAAAAACGGGAAATGTACCTCTGCTTGATTTATTTTTAAGTCATTGAGATTTATAATAACTGGTATCGACAGTAAGTCATTGGGTTGTATTTATGATACCTTAAATAACTTCAAATTGTTCTCCTGTTTCCTGAAGTCACCAGGCATTTTAATGCTGTCAATAATAAAATGCAGGTGCTTTGAATTAATGAAGTGCTTTTATTCTTCTGGGATACATCTATTTCTATATCGTTAGACATATTTCAAAAAATATTTAAGTGGAGTAGAAGCACTAAATACTTTTATATTGCATCACAACATTTTGAGTTGCTTAATGATCTCTTAAAAGCTGGGATCACTTTCATTGCATTATTTTATTTAAGTCATTCATTTGTGTGTGGTTCAAGTTTTGGTAATTTAGTGTATTAATGTTGTGTCATAATTCCATCCTAATATTAAAAAGTAGCTTTGATGCCAAACTAAATAATAGCGGATTAAATCTACATACTTAAATTCACAAAGTCCATATCTAGTTGTAAGTTAAGCAATGTTTCCAGGAATAAGGAAAATGCTATTTGTCAGACTCTTGCACGTAAGTAGTATTGTAGAATATGGTACAAAGGTTATCTTCCAGGTTGCCGTTAATATTCAGGCCGACAGTGGTTAGTTGGAATTACCCAAAGGCTTGTGTTGTAAGCTAAGATTTTTTATGGATGCAGAGACTAGGTTGGACTCTGTCCTGCAGAAAGTCTCCAGGAAGTGTTTATCATCAGATGGCATTTCTTGTGGCTATGAGTACTTCAAACTGTTCCAGGACAGCAGTTTTGGTGAAATTTCTGCTCATGTGCTCTGGAGGTGATTTACAGGTGTATAGACTTACAGATATGCATAATGTCATATGTCTTCTGTCTACAAACTGCCTTGGCATAAATGAACTGCAGTTCTCTGAACTGTGGGATAATCTCTGAACCCAAAGAAGCTCATCTATTATGGGAGAAGGCAGGAGAACAGGATTGAGGAGAAAATAAATCAGCCATGATGGAATGGCGGCACAGACTCGATGGGCCAAGTGGCCTCATTCTGCTCCTCTGGTTTATTACAAATGATCTTGAGCTGACACACAAGTAACATAAAGAGTGTTGAATTTTTAATGTGTGGTAAATGGGCTTTGTTATGCTCGACTGAACCTACTGCCCTGTACTAATCTCATGGCTACACGTACCTGCTGCTGTGCTGTGTGCTGGAACCTACTGAATGTCTCCACTCCTGCAGGGACGAGCAGGCCACAGGTTCAGGCTTCAAGCCTGGCAGTGACTCTAGGGCCTCTGTTATCTTGCTGTTATTAAGCGTATTATTTGCTGTTTGAAATCTGATTTTAAAATCATTTACATTATTTGCACACATTTTGAAATGGGTGGAAGTTAAAAATGATTCAGTTAACTATTACACTACTGTTCATTAAATATGAAATTAAGAAAAGTGAAGAAAAAAAATAATTTTCTTTAAATGAATGCACTGCCGCCGGCAGTGGTGGAAGTGGATACAATAGTTCTAGTCAATATCAACAACAAGTGGCTTACCATTCAGTAATGGTGCCAGAATAAATAATCCGTTATATAATAGATTGAAGGGTGTTACTTTTATTCCAACCGCCATATTTAGCTTTTGCGTCTACATCAGAGATTAACGTCCTGCTGGCAAAGTGTATGAAAGTAATGCTGCATGGAAATCAGGCCCTAATTCAGAGTATACAAAACCTGCTTGTTCTCTCACAGTTATCCGCAGTTAATGTGTGAAGGGGACAGTGGGACAGTGGTTTAGCGGTACTGCTGTGCTGCCTCTCGGCTCCCAGGAACTGGATGCTGTTCATGTGAAGTTTGTGCATTTAGCCCATTACGGCAGGTCTTTTGTTAAATTCTTCTAACACCCTGGAGATATGCTGGTTGGCTATTTGACCACCGTAAATTGCCCCATGATGCAGCCCAACTGGCAAACTAAGGTGGACTTGACAAGCATGTGAGAAGGAATAAAATTGCAAATTTATTGGGAAATGAGGAGAACTGGAATTGGACACAGGATTCTCTGAGAGTTGGCATGGACCTCATGGCTTGACTTGCCTCTTGTGATACAGTAAGAAAAAAATCTAGCTCAGTGGTAAGGATGAAAGAAGCTAGATTCAACTTGTCTGCATCCTTTAATAGATTTCATACTTTTATTACCTTCTGTCTGGATAGAACAATAATCATCTGCATTATGTAACTCATGTAGCAGCAGTGTCCCAAAGAATGTCATCAAAATGGGAACTATAAGAGCAGTTAATTGGAGTCTTCAAAGTGCTGTAACAAGAGGAAACATAAGTAATGAAGCTGAGATTTACTGAAGATCTTAGTAACTGAAGGCCCAACTCCTGGTGGCAAAGTGAAGTTCAGAGATCAAGAGGCATAAATATCTGGCTGGAACATGGAAAAGTATGGGGCAAGACCTTGAAAGCTTTGAAATTAAGGGTGGGAATTCCTAATGTGTTGACCCTGGAGCAGCAGGGGTTAGATGAAAGCTCCAGGAGATAAGCAAATGTGTCAGTCCAATAGCAAATGAGCTTCCGAGTTCTGTATGACTCCAAATTCATACTGATCAAATTGAAGCAGGGGAGGTGGATAATAGGAAAGGGGTCTGGTCAGGGTTATGTTGGAGTAGACAAGTCCCAAGGTATGATGGTGATTCCAGCAGCAGATGAGCTGAGAGACGCGGCAGGTGATGGACAATGTAGCCAGTGAAAGTATCCAAATGTGGGGTTAGCTGTTATTAATTTTCAGCATGCAAAGGACCTTAGAAAAACACAGGCAAGCTTTGTTTGATTTTACTGTGCACACACAACACTCCATAACTATGTGTAAACAAAGTAAACTCATGGTAAACCCTTTCTTGATCTTTCTGTCTCCATCTCTGGAGACGGCTTATCTACAGACTCTCACAGCTACCTGGACTATTCCTCTTCCCACCCTGTCTCTTGCTATCCCCTTCTCGCAATTCCTCCGTCTCCGCCGCATATGCTGTCAGGATGAGGCTTTTCATTCCAGGACGAAGGAGATGTCTTCCTTTTTTAAACAAAGGGACTTCCCTTCTTCCACCATCAACTCTGCTCTCAAGCGCATCTCTCCCATTTCCCGCACATCTGCCCTCACCCCATCTGCCCACCACCCCACTCAGGATAGGGTTCCCCTTGTCCTCACCTACCTCCCCACCAGCCTACGGGTCTAACGTATAATTCTCTGTAACTTCCGCCACCTCCAATGGGATCTCACTACCAAGCACATCTTTCCCACCCCACCCTTTCTGCTTTCCACAGGGATCGCTCCCTACGCGACTCCTTTGTCCATTCGTCCTCCCCCATCCCTTCCCACCGATCTCCCTCCTGGCACTTATCCTTGTAATCAGAACAAGTGCTATACCTGCCCTTACACTTCCTCCCTCACCACCATTCAGGGCCCCAGACAGTCCTTCCAGGTGAGGCGACACTTCATTTGTGAGTCGGCTGGTGTGGTATACTGCGTCCAGTGCTCCCGGTGTGGCCTTTTATATATTGGTGAGACCCGACACAGACTAGGAGACCGTTTTGCTGAACACCTACGCTCTGTCCACCAGAGAAAGCAGTATCTCCCAGTGGCCACACATTTTAATTCCACGTCCCATTCCCATTCTGATATGTCTATCCATGGCCTCTTCTATTGTCAAGATGAATCCACACTCAGGTTGGAGGAACAACACCTTATATACCTGCTGGGTAGCCTCCAACCTGATGGCATGAACATTGACTTCTCTAACTTCCGTTAATGCCCCTCCTCCCCTTCTTACCCCATCCCTAATATATTTAGTTTTTTTTCCCCCTCCTGTTTTTCTCTCTTTTTGCCCATCTCTCTTTGCCTGTTCTCCATCTCCCTCTGGTGCTCTCCTCCCCCTTTCTTTCTCCCTAGGCCTCCCATCCCATGATCCTTTCCCTTCTCCAGCTCTGTATCCCTTCTGCCAATCACCTTTCCAACTCTTAGCTTCACCCCACCCCCTCTGGTCTTCTCCTATCGTTTCGCATTTTCCCCTCCTCCTCTTACTTTCAAATCTCTTACTAACTTTCCTTTCAGTTAGTCCTGACGAAGGGTCTTGGCCCGAAACGTCGACAGTGCTTCTCCCTGTAGATGCTGCCTGGCCTGCTGTGTTCTGCCAGCATTTTGTGTGTGTCATGGTGTAACAATACTTAGTAATAATAGGTGATGAAAATATTTCCTTCAAAATATATCTGCTAAATGTTTACTGATATTTTCAAAACTTAAGGCTCACAGATATCGCTGTTTCAAAGACAGATAAAGAAGAGATCATGATTGATGTTTTTCTACCATTTGCTTTAAAGTGAAGCTCAAATTATCCTGTGCAGGAAGTGATAAAAAATCAGCTTATGTACAGGAAGTGATGTTCATACAAAACAGACTGCATAGAAAACGAACTGCGCCTCTAGAGGCCAGAACCCTTATCTTGGGTAGGGGTGAAATTGAAACTTATTATTAATATGGTAGTACTGCAAATGCAGCTTTGTTCATTACTTTGCCAGTATGCTGTACTGGTCCACACTGGCTTACTTTAACCTCTGTTCTTGGTTAACAGTATGATCAATGATGCCTTCTGTCCATTTGTTGATGAGCAAGCTGGGTGGTCAATTAGCTGGAATGGATTTGTCTTGCTTTCTTTTATTGTGATTTATTGTGACTAATTTTAAAGAGTTCTAGTAGCTGAGGCTAGCACATTACAAGGAGGTGGCCAGAGAAAGGTTGAAAGTGTCTCTGCTGCTTCTCTGGCATTTTTGATAAATGATTTTTAATATCATTGTGGTAAAGTAGAGCAGTATAAGTTGAGTCTACAGTTGTTTTAATCACTGATGCAGGATACTTCAATGATGAATTATGACTCGCTTGCTTTGACAGATGCACTGTATTTGCAAGTCAAGTTATCAACAGGGTGCAAAGTAACGCTTGGTTTTCTCTTCATTTGTTGCCAGCATACAGAGTGAGCATTTTCATTTTGTAAGAGCATCGCTGAAGCTGAATGTCACTTTATACCAGACTGGCAAAGTATTAAGGCTTTGAATTTGCTCTCACCATGGAGTTAAAGCAACATTTGGGTCACTTTTTGTGAAACTTTGATAATGTGGCAGGCTTGGGCGTGTAATTCTGGACTGACAGATGTTAGGACTACTGGATTTTAGTTGTATTGATATTTCAAAATATTTTTCATTCATTTATTTGAAGTGTTTTATTGTTTTGGTTGTGGGAACCATTTTATGGTTGGGAGCATTAAATGTGAGGTATGCAGAAGGAGCCTTTGAATTTCCTTGTGTAACATTAAGTCAAAATTGACATTTTTGGTTTCACTGTGGCATTCTTTATTGATGTGTTGCTAGTTCTTGCAGTAATTGCAGTGCAATTGCCTAGTTACCACTGTTCCAGACAATTCTTCATACCACAGTAAAACTAGCATGCTTCCTGCTACATAGAACAGTATAGCACAGTAAAGGCTCTTCGTCCCATGACCTTTTTACTTTCTTCCATACGCCTTAAAGTTATGCCCCCTTGTATTAGCCATTTCTACCCTTGGTAAAAGTCTCTGTCCACTTTATCTATGCCTCTTGTACAGCTCTATCAAGTCACCTGTCATCCTCCTGTTCAAAGAAAAAAGGCCTTGGCTCGCTCAGCCTTTCTTTGTAAAACATGCTCTCTAATCCAGGCAGCATCCTGATAAATATTTGCACCCTCTGTAAAGCTTCCACATCTTTTCTATAATGAGGAGACCAGAACTGAACACAATACTCCTGTGTGGTATAACCGGAGTCTTATAGAGTGCAATGTTGGCAGTGATGAATGGACTCTGCAGCGATCGAAGCATGTGCTATGGTCAGCAATGGAGATCAGCCTTGGGAAGTATGGTCTTCTGAAGGGGAAATTCACACAGAATTTCCGGTTCCATTGCTGGGAGTAGTCAATGGGAAATCCCCAAGGTAGTGTCTGAAAGGAATAAGTATAGCCTCTGAAAGTCACATTCTTGGGAAACCTACAATTTTTTATGCATATAGGCTGAGGGAAAAGTGAACAAAGTCTTCTTTCTTTGGGATTGGAGTCCAGTGATCTCCCTAAAGCAACAGGGAATAGCAAACTGAGGTGTGGTTGAGACAAAATAAGTCTGAGATTAAACAGCAAAGGTTACCATGACATCACATTTAAGGCACATTATAAAAATCAAACATGAGGAAATCTGCAGATGCTGGAAATTCAAGCAACACACACAAAATGCTGGTGGAACGCAGCAGGCCAGGCAGTATCTATAGGAAGAAGTACTGGTGACGTTTCGGGCCGAGACCCTTCGAAGGGTCTCAGCCTGTAACGTTGACAATGCTTCTTCCTATTAGTTTCCTAATAGTTATTGATGGAGGAATTCATCCTGTTTATGCAATGAACAAAATCAGCTCAGATACAAAGTGCAGATAATAGACTGCCTTCATTCATTGCTATCGAAAGTTGCATGCATCCTCCAAATCTTCATTTTCCTCATAATATTCAAGATGATTGTCGATACTTTCAAAATCTTCGTAGTTCCTAGCTTGTTGAAGTAGTGAAATTGTTTCATTTTCACTTCTGGCTGTTTCCAGAATTTCCAAGTTTGAATGCTTGAAACTGTGGTGGGCAAAACAGTTTTGAATTGTCTTACTGCTTATTTCTCGCCAACTATCAGTGACAAAAAATAAATCACTGCTTTTTGAACAAAAACACATGCAATTGACGCTACTTAAACACTGTTCACTGCAAGCACGGTGCAGCGTCTAATGCTACACAAGTGCGCGCGACTAACACTGGTTAGAACCTGTTCCGCAACAGTCTCTTGCCACAATTAAATGGCATAGTGTCTCAAATAAACGAAGAAAATCCCAGCAGTTGTCCAAAGTAAGCGGCTGACCTGATTAATCGATGGCCCAATTAACTGGAATCCACTGTAATGCAGTTTAGATGTTAACATAATTTAAGAAGTAGCGTTTGTAAAAACTGGTTGTTCTGTCAATAAGAAACAATCTGTGAAGAGATGGGTGGCAATGGAGGTTGTGTAAAAGATGTAGCCAGACTTCAGGATGATGTGGACTGCTTCAGTAAGCATGGAAGTGACCAATGGTACATAGTGTGGAAAGTGTGATACGAAGGAGAATCGCCAGCTACTGGGCAGTGCATGTTTGCAATTTTCTACTTAAGGAAGCTGTGGAGACAAAATGAGTAGACTTTTTTCAAAGAAATTTATGAAATTAAAGAATATGGGATAAGTATAGCAAGTAAGGCTGAGTTAACAAATCAGCCACTACCTTGTTGAATAATGGAGCAGCTGGCATACACAAGAGACTAAATGGTCTATACACCTTGTGTTCTTACAGTCAAAGCTACTTGTATACCCCTATTGAAAATGTCATATTCCCATTTGCCACCCAATCATTGCAACTCTGAGAACTCTGTGCTAAGGAGAATAGGAGTCTTGTTGAAAATAGAGGAATTTTCTACTCGGGGATGCAGAATTATGAGGGAAATTATTCCACTGAGTCAACCCAATTTTTTAAATGCATAGCACTTTTAGAAGTGTGTGTGAACAGATATCCTTACTCTAAGTGTCTGCCAGTTTCTTCAATGTTCATTAAAATATGAGATGCACCACTTTCATTGTACTTGTGCTAATGATTCACACAGTTAAACAGAGGGGGAAAACTAATTGGCAGTGATCATTTATGCAAAGCCAAATTATATTATTTTTTTCCCCAGGGAAATTTGTTGAGGAAGCTGGTCTGCAAACAGTACAATATGTCCCCTTATTGTTACTCTGACATAAATTAATAAGGAGGCTTGCACCACTCAAAAGTTCACACTATTAAGATCTGCTCAGGAAGCTTTCTGGTTCTACTATATTCTTGGAACATTTACATCAGATGTTAAAAATCTTGTTGGCAGTGTGTGATCCTTTGGTATCAACTTTTATTTAGAAACTCAGCACAGTATAGGCTTTTTGAACTGCACTGCCCACTCACCCACCTATTTAACCTTAGCCTAATCACAATGGCCAATTAACCTTCCAACTGGTAAGTCTTTGGAATGTGGGTGGAAACCAGAGGAAATCTATGCAGTCACAGGGAGAATGTACAATCTCCTTTCAGGTAGCATGTAATTGAACTCCGAACTCTAATACCCTGAGCTCACACTAACCACTACACTATCATAGCACCTCCAATGTAGCTATTCCTAAAAACAAGTGCAATTCCAAAATATTCTTGGTACATTGACATCAAATGCTTGAAGTTTTATTGGCAGCGTGTATAGAATGATCCTTTGGCATCAACTTGAAATGTACTCTTTACAATTAATGTGTTAGCTTTGAGCAACAAAAGATTAAAGATTGCTCCATATAATGAGAAACTAATTAGCACCTATACATCATCTTTCTTAACAAAACTGATTCATTAGTGCCAAATAGATCAGTGTGACTTAATATTTTGTTAGTTTTTGTAAATTCCTTCTGTGTTATGATGGACATATAATTAAAGTTGAAAAAGTGAATGTATGGATTTTAGGCTTCTCTTTGCCAAAATTGGTAGTGACCATGTTGAGCAGTTGAATAGAACTTGAGGTAGAATCTGTAGCGAAGTTTCCTACGTCAAATAACAGCACCAAGCAACAAATCAATGGTCTCTTGATCTCAGGATGACCTCACCTGCAAATCTGTACCTGGATCCTGAGGTGACCTAGGAGTCTTACAGCCACAGCCGAGCCCCTGAAAATGTATGCATTTCCTCAAAGGTCAGCAGCCTGCTGGTAGGGGTTCTACCACTGAGCATATCTACATGGAGCACTGTCAAAGGAAAGCAGCATTCATCATCAAAGCCCAACTGCCATCAGGAAGAAGGTAAAGGAACCTCAGGACCCACACCACCAGCTTCAGGAAGTTATTTCAGCTCAATCATCAGGCAGTTGAACGCTCAACTTCACTTGTCCCATCACTGAACTATTCCCACAATCATGGACTCACTATCAAGAATTCTTCATCTCCTGTTCTCGATATTTATTATTTATTTATTTATTATTATTTCTTTTTATTTTTGTATTTGCACAGTTGGTTGTTTATTTTCTCACATGATTTGTCCATCTTTGGGTGCGGTCTTTCATTGATTCTATCGTTTTTCTTGTATTTACTATGATTGGCCGCAAGAAAATGTATCTCAGGGTTGTACGTATATGGTGACATATATATACTTTGATAATAGATTTATTTAAAATTTTGAACTTTCCCTTTCCTGCCTCTGTTTAGCTTCAAATTCCTCTCCCAGCAGACCATTGCCTGTTAGACAATGTGGTGTATTTATGTTGATAAATAGCTTTCTCACAGTTTTTTTAAATGTAGTTCATTTTTCTTAAGGTGCACTTTCACCAATGAGTGCAATTAGTCTTGTCAGATGTTAACCATGAAGATTGCATCCTAGCTGTCTAGATACACAAGTCTGGTAAGTACGATATGGAGAGTAAGCTGTTCCTCATGTAGCGAGCTCCCTGTCTCCACGCAACTAATGAACCTAAAGGAACGTCAAAGACTGATACAGTTTGGTACCAGCACCGTCGCAGGAGTTACCTGTCAGCTTTGAACTCAATATAGGGCTGCCTTAGAGACACGAGCTGCGGATTTTTCCCTCGGGGTTTACTCCCGAAGCCTTCCCCATGAGTTGGTATAGCTGCAAGGCAGCGGAGATTTGAGATCAGAGTTTTCCTTCTTAATGAGCAGCCAACCATGGCTGACGAGTCCATCTGCCTGAAGTGACTGGTTTTACAGTGCCAGTAATCTGCCTTTGCTCCTTCTCCTGCCTGTAGAAATGGCTCTCCCGGGCTTAGTAGCTAAGCCACATGTGAAAGTCGGGAGCTGGACTTAGTTGTCAGAATCTACTTGAGTTGCGCACCTGTGGAGGCATTTAATAGGTAGTGAGAGCCCTGTCTATAATAACCTTAAGTAAATTTGTGATGAGCGTGTTAAAGGGTTTTGTTTCTGATCAAGGAATGGGGTTCAAGAATTTGTTACCAATACACATGGTTGACGCTAATAACATTTATGTCCCATGTACATATAGGCCGAACCATAATACACTAAAGAAATTAATTATTTACTGTTGTAGTTTGAAACAGCTTATAACAGTTAGATAATTTCTACTTTATTGAATTAAAATAACAAAATGATTTATGTACCTTAATCTTATATCTGGATACAGTTCATTGTTGATTATATTTAAGTTTAGATGAGTGTAAATGTATTGGTTGCCATTCAGTGTAACATGATGGCAAATGGATGTCATGGTAGCAAAGCAGTTAGTGTGATGCTATTACAGCTTGGGGCATCGGAGTTCAGAGTTCAATCCTGGCGTCCACTGTAAGGAGTTTGTACGTCCTCCTTGTGAAATGTGTGGGTTTCCTGCAGATGCTCTGATTTCCTTCCACAGTCCAAAGACATACCGGTTAGTAGGTTAATTGATCATTGTAAATTGTCCCATGATTAGGTTAAATCGGTGGATTGCTGCTGGCAGATCTCATAAGGCCATAGGGCCTATTCCGTGTTGTAAGGAAAAAAAATTAAAAAAAATAAAATGATGATGTAATATGGTACAAGGTATATCATACATGTGGTCTAAATCCAATAACCATGATTGAATCAATGGAAGACTACACCCAGCAGGGTGGACAACCAGGACAACAAGCTGTGTAAATACAAAAGGAAAAAACTGAAATAATAAATAAATAAGCTATAAATGTTGAGAACATGAGATGAAGAGCCCTTAAAAATGAATCCATAGGGTGTGGAATATGTTCAGTGATGGGGCAGGTGAAGTTGATTGTAATTATTCCCGCTGGTTCAAGAGTCTGATGGTTGAGGAGTAGTAACTATTCCTAAACACGGTGGTGTGGGTCCTGAGGGTCTACCTTCTCCCCAAAAGCAGCAGTAAAAAGAGAGCATGACCTGGGTGGTGGGGGTCCTTAATGTTTGATGCTGCTTTCCTGCTGCAACTCTTCATGTGGAGGGAAAGCTCTTCCCATGATGGACTGGCCAGCCGCCACTAGTTTTCTGTAGAATTTTTCGTTCAGGCAGTGCTTCCTCGTAATTCATTTACATGCTGGGCCCAGGACAGGTCCTCTAAAATTATAACATCAAGGTCTTTAGAGTTACTGACCCTCTACACCTCTGATCCCCTGATGAGGACTGGCCTATGGACTACCGGTTTCCTCCTCCTGAGCTCAATAATCAGCTCCTTGGAAGTACTGAGATTGAGTGAGAGCTTGTTGTTGTGCCACCACTCAGCCGGATTCTCAGTCTCCCTCCTATATGCTGATTTATCACTACTTTTGATTTAGCTTACAACAGTGGTGTTGTCAGCAAACTTCAATACAGCATCGAAGATGTGCTTAGACACACAGTCAGAAGTGTTTCGTGAGTAGAGCAGGGGGCTAAGCATTGTGGTGCACCCATGCTGATGGAGTTGTGGAGGAGAAGTTGTTGTTCATCTGGAGTCTGTAATTGAGGAAATCGAGGAACTCCGCAGGTCAGGCAGCATCTATGAAGGGAAATAAACAGTGGATTTTTCAGGCTGAAACCCTTCCTCAGGTCTGGAGACATGGGTTTCTGTAGGTACTGGAAATCTTGAGCAATACACACAAGATGCCAGAGGAATTCAGCAGGTCAGGCAGCATCTATGAGAGAAAATAAATGTTTCAGGCCTAGACCCTTCATTGGGACTGATGCAGCTGTTTATATCAAAATCAAAGGTTCATTTACTATCAAAGTATACAACTCTGAAATTCTTCTTCTCCAGGTAACTATGAAACCAAGAAAGAAAAGACCATCAACACGATCATCAACCCCCAAATCCCTTCTTCCTGCATAAAAAAACAAGCAGAAATGGAGCAGGCACATCAACCCCCAAATCCCTCTCCCCTGCACACAAAAAATGGAAACACAGAATATAAAAAACTATAACACTGAAAAAAGTGCATAATCCAAGTACATATCTAAAATGCAGAAAAGCTGGGTAATGTTCTCCAGGCGCAGCAGCAGCCACTTCCCTCTCCGGCAGCGGAGCGATCCCTCCGAAGATCGAAAGTCAGTCTTCCCTCTCCGGCAGCGGAGTGATCCCACTGGTGATTCGAAGTCAGTCTTCCCTCTCCGGCAGCGGAGCGATCCCACTGGTGATTCGAAGTCAGTCTTCCCTCTCCGGCAGCGGAGCGATCCCACTGGTGATTCGAAGTCAGTCTTCCCTCTCCGGCAGCGGAGCAATCCCACTGGTGATTCGAAGTCAGTCTTCCCTCTCCGGCAGCGGAACGATCCCACCGAAGATCGAAAGTTAGTCTCTCCTCTCTGCTAGGAGAGCTATCCCATCAGCGATTAAAAGGCAGTCTTCTCTCTGGCAGCAGAATGATCTCACTAGTGATCAAAAGGAAGGCAGTTGTCACTCAACCTTCCACATTGCCCTCAATGTTTCAATCTCCCTCGTTGCTTTAATAAGCAAACAATGGATGCTTTAATTGGTGAAATGGAGTCGAACATCGGATCGCACCCTGTCCTGCAGGCTTCTCATCACCAGGTTTTCTCTTGCTGCCTCTGCCTTCTGGAGTCCATTCAGAGACTGTAGAGTGTTGGAACAACCAAATAATCTCCAAACTGCAAATCACAGGCTCCAGAATCAAGGTGAAAAACAAACAAAGACATAAAAGAAGTGAGGTATATGGTTTCATGGTCTATCCAGAAGATGTCAACTGTGGGAGCGTTGTATGCAGGTGCTATCTTGACCAAGGTGTAAATGGTTAAAAAGAGAGTTAAAGTTATACATAGTTCAAAACTTTTTATTACTGCTTTAATCAAACCAGGGAAATGCAAGCTGGAAAATACCCTAACATAAATTAAAAGCCACTAAAATAATAATTGAGCATAAATAGAAAACAAATTGTAGTGGACATTAGGGAGAACAGCAACAGTTCATTGGATACATCATAGCTGGCAAGGTAATAAAGAACAAATGGGATACATAATGAAGAGAGTGCAAAAATGCTGATGTATGAGGTTGTCTTTAATTTGTTCTTGTCAATGTATACTGTAGAAAATATCAACAACATTCCCAGTTCTATAACCAGATCATTAGGAAATGCATTTAAGTTCATCTCTGGTTCAAGTTAGGAGTGAAATGTTTATTAAGAAGCCAAAATGAAGGTTCATAAAATGTATGGCTCAGATGGAATGCTTTGTTGTGTACTAAAATAATTTAAGGTGGAATGGAGGTTGGTGTGCTGAATCCATCGTTATTTAGACTCTCAAGTGGTAACAGAAAGATTGAAATACTTCATATTCCATTCTTTATAGATAAAAACCAATTACATGGCCCTAGGTATTGTAATTTGATCAGATTGGCATCTGTAGTGGCCAAATTCTTGGGTATTTTACAGGAAAACATTTAAAGGTGCCTATGGGGAAAGCAAGTAATTTAGTTATGAAAAAGGGATTGTGCCTACAATGCGTAATACAATTGCAGATGATTCAGTTAGGTATGTGGTTCAAATTCACCAGGCTTGTTTTATTGTGTCTTGTCTGTCAAATACATCTAGTTGATATCATTGTTTGTAATATTAAATACCTTTATTATTTTGTCCGAAGTCCACAATCAGCTCTTTTGTCTTACTGACGTTGAGTGCCAGGTGGTTGCTGCGACACCACTCCACTAGTTGGCATATCTCACTCCTGTACGCCCTCTCGTCTCCATCTGAGATTCTACCAACAATGGTTGTATCACCAAGTAAAGGTGAGAAGTTGCTAAGGAACAATGTGCAATAAAACTTTATTTACTTACAGGAAGCCTTTGCTTATTAATGACTAAAATACCAGGGATTATGTTCATAATGTGGAGTATGCTTTCTCTTATCAATCTTATTTCTCAATCTTATTTTCAAGCTGATTATGGAAAGTTCAGAACTCAACTCAAATGGATAATATTTTTGTGTTGGTTCTTAAAGAAACATCAGAATCTATTAACTTGAGCTTTCAAAAGTTTTTATGTAATTGTTTGAAAAATAACCATTCACTGAATCATATGAGCTTTTTACATTTTGTAGTATTGCTTAGTTATCAAAGGCATTGAATCAGAGATTGGATGGCTAGAGTCATATCTACAATCCAAGGCTACCCAATGCAATAGCTGCCATGGCCTATTGGATATCAACTGACTCTCACTGTAGCATTATATAACATGAGTGATACCACAGTAATCCTTGCTTGCTATCTGGAAAAGCAAGCACGCAGTCAAGTTTTAGTTTGTTCTTGTCCGCAGAGGTTTCATATTATTTCAAGAATAATTACATTTCAAGTCAAGTCAAGTTGCTTTTATTGTCATTTCAACCGTAACTGCTGGTACAGTACACAGTAAAAAACGAAACTACATTCCTCCAGGACCATGGTGCTACATGAAACAACATAAAACTACATTAGGCTTCAGACCTACACGGGACTACATAAAGTGCACAAAACAGTGCAAGGCAGTACAATAATTAATAAACAAGAGAATAGGCACAGTAAAGGGCAAATTGCAATATAATAATAAATAATTTTTATGCCAAGATAATGTAGGCTTTATGGTGTGTGTTTAATTACATTAAAGTTAATAGTTTCTGTCCTTGCCTATTCTTGTGATTTTGAGCAGAAATACTTAATTGTCCTTCTTAGATAGCAAAGGCATTCCAGAAGGCCTTTAAAATTGCAAGCCAATACAGGATCTTTGTGTAATGCACACAAAATACTGAATGAACTCAATATGTCAGCCAGCGCCTATGGAAAGGAATAAAGAGTCGATGTTTTAGGCTGAGACCCTTCATCAAGACCTGATTAAGGGACTTGGCCTGAAATATCCACTCTTTATTCCTTTCTATAGATGCTATCTGACTTGCTGAGCTTGTCCAGCATTTTGAGTGTGTCTCTGGATTTCTAGCATCAGCAGAATTTCTTGTGTTTACGACAGGATCCTTGCATCATTTTGTCCCTTCAAGATTTTTTATCAAATATGTTTAAAAAATCTTAGCTTCAATTTTGAATATGATGTTTAAAATTAATATTAATCTTGTCTAAATTATTTAACTTTCCATTTATTAGACCTTTTGATTTTGAAGTAGAAACATAGAAAACTCTTTACAAACCTCCCCTTTAGCCCACAATGTTGTGACGAACATTTTCTCGGGTTACCTGCATCCGCCTTTTTTTCTAAGCTCCATGTACCTATCCAGGAGCCTCTTAAAAGACCCTATTGTATCCTCCTCCACCACTATGGCCGGCAGCCTATTCCACGCACTCACCACTCTCTGTGTAAAAAAACTTACCCGTGACATCTCCTCTGTCTATCTTCTAATGCTGAAGTAGCAAAGCCAAATTGAACTACTGAAGCTCTTGGCAACAAAAATCAGCAATAGATAGATAGATAGATAGATAGATAGATAGATACTTTATTCATCCCCATGGGGAAATTCAACATTTTTTCCAATGTCCCATACACTTGTTGTAGCAAAAACTCATTACATACAATACTTAACTCAGTAATAATATGATATGCATCTAAATCACTAACTCAAAAAGCATTAATAATAGCTTTAAAAAAAAGTTCTTAAGTCCTGGCAGTTGAATTGTAAAGCCTAATGGCATTGTGTTTTGAAAGGGGGAAAAATTGTGCAAGCTTACATTTTTAGTAAAATATTAATGATCATAATACACAAAGCCAACTAACATTTTGGGTGTAGTGCTTTTGTTGCCAAGAGTTATGGTGTCATTTCTTGGGCTAAAATAAAATCTTCCAAGGATCAGAACAGTGTGGAGGATCAGAGGGATCTTGGGGTCCGAGTCCATAGGACACTCAAAGCTGCTGTGCAGGTTGACTCTGTGGTTAAGAAGGCATACAGTGCATTAGCCTTCATCAATCATGGGATTGAGTTTAAGAGCCGAGAGGTAATGTTGCAGCTATATAGGATCCTAGTCAGACCCCACTTGGAGTACTGTGCTCAATTCTTGTCGCCTCACTACAGGAAGGACATGGAAACTATAGAAAGGGTGCAGAGGAGATTTACAAGGATGTTACTTGGATTGGGGAGCATGCCATGAGAATAGGTTGAGTGAACTTGGCCTTTTCTCGTTGGAGCGACGGAGGATGAGTGGTGACCTGATAGAGGTGTATAAGATAATGAGAGGCATTGATTGTGTGGGTAGTCAGAGGCTTTTCCCCAGGGCTGAAATGGCTAGCACGAGAGGGCATAGTTTAAAGATGCTTGGAAGTAGGTAGAGGAGATGTCAGGGCTAAGTTTTTTACACAGAGAGTGGTGAGTGCATGGAATGGGCTGCCAGCGATGGTGGTGGAGGCGGAAATGATAGGGTCTTTCAAGAGACTCCTGGATGGTTACATGGAGCTTAGCAAAATAGAGGGCTATAGGTAAACCCTAGGTAGTTCTAAGGTAGGGACATATTTGGCACAGCTTTGTGGGACGAAGAACCTTTATTGTGCTGTAGGTTTTCTATGTTTCTAAACAGCAAGGCAAGCAAGTGCATAAACAAATTGTGAAATTATATTAATTTATTCTGCAGAAACATGCAATTCAAATCCAAGTTTCTTGCACAGGATTGCCAGGATAGGTTAGCCCTCATCAGATAGATATCCAGGTGAAAGTACTTGGTCCATCAGAGACTGAGGGAGGTAACGGCCCATGGTGATGCTGGATGAATTATTTGCTGAGGTTGGGAGTTGACTGTTTATGCCCTGTGATCTCTGCACGTATCTAAATCCACTCTTTGGTATTACATTCTGTTTAGCTGTTTGTGTAAAGTGGTCATTTATCTTTAGTGGTGGGTGGATGCGTCATCAATCTCCAGAATATCTGATTCTTTGTGCTTCTCAGGACAAATTGCCTGGAATTATTTAGGTAGCTAATGTAGAAGTAAAAATTTGGAGATTGATGAATAAAATGAATTCTGTTCAAAATGGATGTGCAGCGGTCTTTTCAATAAAGTCATCTTAATCAACACTGCTTGAGGTCCAATGAGGCAGGAAGATGTACAATATAGTCGGCCATCCTTATCCACGAGGGATTGGTTCCGGGACCTCCCACGGATACCAAAAAATGCGGATGCTCAAGTCCCTTATATAAAATGGCGTAGTATTTGCATATAAGCTATGCACATCTTCCCGTATACTTTAAATAATCTCTAGATTACTTATAATACCTAATACAATGTAAATGCTATGTAAATAGTTGTTACACTGTCTTTTTTAGGTGTTATGAACCCCATAACTGGGTCACTTACCAGCAAAGATAGAGAGGTCCGTTGAAGTCTGATGGTACTATTTTTAACAGTATTTATTAGTAAAAATACACAAAAATAATATCAATGCAAACATACAGATAATATACGTCATCAATACTAAATCTAGAAGTGCGGGTATAATAATAATCAATAAGAAATAAGCTCTATCGTTGTCTAGGGGATAATGTATTGTCCGATGGAAATATAAAAGTCACTCAGTTCATTCAGGCTGCAGCCTTTGGTTGGAAAGAGACAGATTTTAGAAACTTGCCGGCTTTCCTTTATCTGATCTTGATCCGTATTCGTCCTTTAGCGAGGCCGTACTGTGGAAGACTCGTCATCCGGGCAAGGATGGACACACACACAAGTCCCCACCGGTCTCATATGTTTCTCCTGGTGCGTCTGAAGGGGTTGTTCCCCAGACCCTCTTTTATCCTTACTCACGGGGTCTCAGATGTCAGTCAGGTTGGGATGATGCAATCCCTCAACCAGCCCACTCTGGTCATTCCCTGAGGGCTTCAATGAATAGTACAGTACTCAATACACAATTCCGTCTCCAAGAGACAATAGCCGTTATCAATGGTTCTGCCTTGCTGAGGCCAGGACACATTCCAAGCCCTGTGTATTCTGGACGTCTCTCTCTCATTTCCTGGGTCCCAGACCCGAATTAATAGCGATCTTGCGATTCTCGAAAAGGAGGGGGCTACTTTGTACCCTTCGGCCCCTCAGAGTTGTGGCACATTCGTAACATAGGGAATGTTGACAAGAAAAAAAACTACATGTTCCTCTCACTCACAACACAAGCAGCGAACGAACGATACGCGAGGCGAACAATGATCAAACAACGAGTAAAACTTGTAATACCTGTACAGTAGTTGTTACACTGTCTTGTTTATGGAATAAGGACGCTTTGGAGGAGGCTCAATAATACTAAAGTCAGGAACTGTGGAGATTGAGGGCTGATGTTCAACGCTTCAAGCTTTGAACGTCGAGACTTCAGAATTGCCGATGCTGTAGTTAGAAACATTGTTATAGGAAGCTGTCTCTTCTTTTTCTTTGCATCATCAAACAAACCTTGCACTGATTGTAGGCATGTTATTATCCCTCAGGTGACACAGAGGCTTCGTTCCATCTAAGGATCGTAGTCGAGGATCATATCCTTTAACACTTGCGCCTGCTGAAAACTGCTGCAAATTTTTCAAGTGTCGAAATTGATGGTTCTGCCTCTAAATCTTCATCATCATCATCTTCTGTAGAGGATTTCAGTAGATTTTCGAGTTCTCTAGCCACACACTTAATGCTTTCTCAGTCTTCGCAAGCACTTTATCATGAACCAGAGAGACCATATTTGCTGTTGTAGGGGCAGCACTAACACTTCCACGAATTTCAGCTTCTTTCTGCTTTATTGTGCGAATGCTCGATTTGTTCTTACCTACCTTACAGCCCACTTTCGAAAGTGACGTGCCACCTTTCAAAAGATCTAATATTTTTACTTTCTCAGTGAGAGATAGCACTTTACGCTCCCTCTTGGCCTTTGAGGAATTGCTTTGACCACGTAATTGCTTTTTAGGAGCCATTTTTTTCACATGAACAAAGTAGTGAATGTATGAGATGCAAGGCGAACAGTGCTCGAGCAACGAATGCTGGAAGAACACTTCCGGGTTTTCTCGATTCGCGGTTGGTTGAATTCGCGCATGCAGAACTCGCGGATGAGGGCTGACTGTATGTGATAAGCAACGGAGTCATGTGGAGGAAAAGCAGAACGTTGGTGTTTATGTCCACCAGGTTCTTAATAATAGTGGAGCAAGTGGATAAAGTGCTTTAAAGGCTATATGAGATTTTTTCCTCCTTATTAACTACACAGGGATAGAAAATCCCGCTTGAACTCTTAGGTCTTCTTCTGAAGGTCTCTTAAATTTAAACAATCTCCCTCAAGAGATATTGGTTGGTCAGTGTTTTTGAACTACGCTCCTAAACTGTGGAATTCAATATCTAAAACTATAAGGGATGAACTTTTAAATGCCAGCTCAAAACATATATATTTGGAAATAACAGAAAAGAGTGTTATTTGATATTTTATATTTATTCTTTAATTGGTCAAATGACATTATTATACCTCCTTCAAAACAGTCTCCTATATAACTAATCCCTTTGTGAAACCAGTTATATAAAAGTTGATTATCCATTGTAAAAGGGATGTTTATTTTGAATTAAAGGTCTCTTTGCTAATAAAGATTTCTTTATCTCATCATCAACATTTATCTTATTCCATAAATCAATCAAATGTTTTAGTATAGGAGATTCTTTCTTTTCCCGTATCCATTTAGATTCCCATTTATATATAAAATCTTCTGATATATTTTCTCCTATTTTGTCTAATTCTATTCTAATCCATGCCGGTTTATCTTCATCAAAAAAAAGATACAATAAATCTAAGTTGATTTGCTTTGTAATAATTCTTAAAATTTGGTAATTGTAACCCTCCTAAGTCAAATTTCTATGTCAATTTTTCCAGCGACGTTCTTGACATCTTACCTTTCCAAAGGAATTTCCTCACACATTTATTTAACTCTTGAAAAAATTTCTGCGGTAATTGTATTGGTAGTGTTTGGAATAACTATTGTAATCTAGGGAATATATTCATTTTTACAGCATTGACTCTACCTACTAATGTTATTGGTAACATCATCCATTTATCAAGATCTTCTTGAATATTTTTCAATAATGGCAAATAATTTAATTTATATAATAAATTATATATAATATTAAGGGCTTATTTAAGAGATAAACTGGGTCAAACAATGTTATTGTGGAAACCTAATGAAAAATTAGGTTTTTAGGAATAATTATTTCTGGTATGTATAATTTGATTCAAAAACAGGCAATTAACCAAGGAATTCATAAGTCAAGGCAAAAATGGGAAACTGATTTGAATATTAAAATTGATGAAACAAGTTGGTTAAGATTATGTCTTGACAGTATGACAAATACAATAAATGTTCGACTAAGATTAGTACAATATAACTTTTTACATCAAACATGTATTACACCACAAAAAATAAATAGATTAAACTCAAATTTATCTGATCAATGTTTTTGATGTAATCAAGAAATTGGTACTTTTTTACACTGTACTTAGTCTTGTTTTAAAATTCAACCTTTTTGGACAAATTTAAGAGTTTTACTGGAACAAGTTATTGGAATACAACTTCCACATAATCCAATGTTACTTTTACTAGGCGATATTGAAGGGATAAAATCGAAATTCAAATTGAATAAATATCAGAAAGAATTCATGAAAACATATATATTTAACCTTACTTTTTACAAATATCTTTTTGTCTTTTATTTCCATGCTCATGTTTTATTTTTATTTTATTTTCACATTTGTGCTCTTATCCCAATGTAAAGCACTTTGAACTACATCATCTGTATAAAAAGATGCGGTTAAGATAAGATTAATTCTTAAATATTTATTCTTTACTTACTCTAAGTATTTCCATGGACTTTTCCTTTTGTTGGAAACTGTTGAGCCCTTTTATTCAGAGCTTCACTTGCATATTTAAGAGGGACGAGCTGTAATTCATTAAATGCCATCAAGGGAAATATATGAAATCCAGGAATAAAACAAAAATGCTGAGAATGTGGAGTAGAACAGTAAATTTCTAAAATAAAGATTGAGTAATATTTCAAGTGAACCCTTCTATTAGTGAATTATACATAAATGATATCCAATGTTTCCCTTTTAGGTGGTGTGTGATCATAATGTGCAGACATGAATTTTGTCTGAGTTGGATGATGATGATGAGATACTGAGGCATTAACGTGAAGTATAAAGAGTGGTCTACTATGTAGCTCTTTAAGTTTGCTCTGATAGCAGGTCAGATCATAGCTTATTCTGTACAATAGGGATCCCAACATCTTTTATTTCTCTGTCCAATCAACTGCACGCTCGATAAATGAACATTCAGAGATGTCAAGCAAATGTCAAAAATTTACTCTTGAATAAAGGGATTTTTTAAATTTCAGGACAATAAGATATACCCTTAACCCATGTCTTCTCCTCCCCACTTTCTAGTTTGAGTCCTGATGAAGGGGCTTGGCCTGAAGTATCAACTATACTCTTTCCCATAGATGCTGCCTGGCCTACTGAGTTCCTCCAGCACTTTATGTATGTTCCATGTGTGTACTTGTTAGATATTATCTTCAGAGCTGGAGGAAACTGCTCCACTCCATCTACCTTTGTTTCTCTTTGTCTAGTTTGTCTTAATTAGATCTCCTTTAATTCAGCATTACTCCAGTAAGCTCTGGAATCTAGAGCAATGAACAACCACTCAGCAGATCGAGTAGATTGTTGCTCTAGTTTTGACCTTTCTTTATGAGATAATTAAGCTGATAAGTTCAAACTTTTGTCAGCAAACAAAATGTATTCTTCCTTCAGTAAGATCAGACTGTGCGTAGCCAATTAAACGTGGGTTGCTAAAACCCTGTATGGTTAGAGCAAAATAACTTCATTTTTGTACTCTGGCCTCCTTATAATAGAGACCAATGTACCATTTATCCTCCCAATTATTTGCAGAGTCTGCACACTTACAAAGTTTCATGAGTACGTCAACATATCAACATTTATTGAGTTATTAATTAAAAATTATTCTCTTTTTCTGTTCTTCCATTCAAAGTGAATGTATACTTTGTTCTAGGTTGTCCCGCACCTGCCTCTTACTAATCCTCTCAACGACACTTTGCATCATCACACCTTATATTTTCCCCCTGCCGAAGGGTCTTGGCCTGAAACATCGACTGTACTCTTTTCCATAGAAGCTGCCTGACCTGCTGAGTTCCTCCAGAATTCTGTGTGTGTTGCTTATATTTTTCCCTCTTGTTTTTGTGTCTTTGAGTCTTAGATATAGATTCAGTTTTTAAAATTTTTTTATTCAAGTCACTTGGAGATGATAAGCTAGCGGTGATGAGCAGTTGGTGGCCCAGTACTGATGCTGATGGCTTCTCATCCTTTAACCAACCATCTGACCATTTATTTTATTTTAGCAACATGCATGTTGTATATCTTAAACCCAAGGGATTTTGCAAATGCTGGAAATTTGGAATAACACATGGAAGAAGCTGGAGGAATTCAACAGGTCAGGCAGCATCTGTGGAAAGCAATAAACAGTAACTGTTTTGGGCCAAGATCATTCCAAAATGTCAACTGTTTATTCTTTTCCGTAGATGCTACCTGACCTGCTGAGTTTCTCCAGCATTTTGTGTGCTGCTGCAGTACATCTTACATGTGTTTGTAACAGTCAGTTGGTATTTCATATTGTTCTCCAAACCCTTAAGTTTGTTAATTATTTTCTCTCAGTGACTTTTGGCCTATGAAGACAAGCATGCCAAACATCACCTTCACCATCGCATCTACTTGTGTCATAATTTTCATGAAACTATGAACTGTTATATCACATCAACACACCAGGTTCCCTGCCATTTGTTGTATTTGACCTGCTAATATTTGATGTCCCAAACCACATTTTTTGAACGGCTTGTCAAGCCTCATATCACAGCCAGCCTCCCCTCATCGCTGGATCCTCTACAGTTTGCTTATCGTCCAAATCGCTCTACAGAGGACACAATATTCACCACACTGCACACAGTTCTCTCTCACTTGGACAACAAAGACACTTATGCCAGAATCCTGTACACTGATTTCAGTTCAGCGTTCAATACCATCATCCTGCAGAGACTAGTGGAGAAACTGTCGCTGCTGGGTCTTAACACTGCCATGTGTCACTGGATTCTGGATTTCTTGACAGAGAGACCACAGTCAGTCCGTGTGGGCAGGAACATCTCTGACTCCATCACACTGAGCACTGGATCCCCACAAGGCTGTGTGCTCAGCCCATTGCTGTTTACACTGCTAACACATGACTGTGCAGCCAGATTCAAAGGGAGCCTGATCATTAAATTTACTGATGATACCACAGTGGTGGGGCTCATCAGCAAAAATGATGAAACAATGTACAGGGAGGAGGTCAAACACCTAGAGCTGGTGCAGTGACAACAGCTTGATGCTTAATGTCACCAAAACCAAGGAGATGATCGTCGATTTCAGACGGTCTCAGCCTGAGCACACACCCCTCAGCATCAGCGGCTCTACAGTGGAGAGAGTGGAAAACATCAAGTTCCTTGGGGTGCAGATCTCGGACAATCTCACTTGGTGCAGGAACACCACTGGGATTGTGAAATGAGCCCAGCAGAGATTGCACTTTCTGAGGAAGCTTAAACAAGCATCACTCCCCACTAACATCTTAACTACATTCTACAGAGGCGTGGTTGAGAGTATGCTGACCTTTTGCATCACAACCTGGTACTCCAGCTGCAGTGCTGCTGACAAAAAAGCCTTGCAGAGGGTGGTTAGGGGAGCAGAGAAGGTTATTGGGGTCTCCCTACCTTCTGTCCAAGACCTCTTTCAGAGTCGATGCCTCCAGAAGACACGGTACATCATTAAAGACCCCTCACACCCTCTCCATGAACTGTTTGTTCTTCTGCCATCAAGTAAACGTTACAGGAGCATCAAAACTAAAACCACAAGGCTACTAAACAGCTTCCTCCCACAGACAGTCAGACTGCTAAATAGCTGCCCTACCTGACTCTGCTTTGAACACTTATAACTTGTTTTTAACTGACATGTGGCTGTTGTATTTTACTATTTATTATTTACTATTTATTGTTATGTTTATTATTTAGTTTTGCATTTGTTATGTTATGATTGTACTGCTCCTGGGAAACGCTGTCTCATTCTGCCCTGCAGAGCTGATGTACGGTTAGAATGACAATAAAGATTTTGAATCTTGAATCTTGAATATTACCTCTCTGTCAACCAACTATCCAGCTGATATATGTCAATCTGTGTTCTTAGATGACTACTAATCTTTCTGTCATCTGCAAACCTGCTCACCATTGTTCTCATCCAAGCCATTTGTGCGTGTGTGTGTGTGAATGGAGGGTCTATCACTGAATACTATGCTACATCACTAGTTTTGGACTTCCTGTCAGATAAGCCACTCTCTGCCTCCTTTCACCAAGCTAATTTTGGATTCAGCACTCACTAAAGCTTGGATTTCAAGATCCCTTGTTTAATTTGTGAACTAGCCTATCATGTGGGAACTTAACAAAGGCTTTGTTAATGTTCATTAAAACCAGATCTCCTCCTCTACTTTCATCAATATTCTTAGTTCCCTTCTCAAGAACAAACTTAATCACATTTGTGAGACTGGTTTTCCCCATCACAAAACCACTGGATCCCCTTAATTAGTTGCCACCTTTCCAAGTGAACACAGTGCTGTCTCTTAATATTTTTCCAATACTTTCACCACCGCTGATGTAACATATACCCCCCATAGTTAACTGGTTTATTCCTAATTTGCTTTTATTCATCAATACCCTGATCCTCAACTCTGAATTTTAAGGGGCATAAAATGCTTAACGTTCTGGTGCCAGGTCTCCTTATTTAAATGTTGTCGAATATTTGAGGAGGAGCACTATTCCTGGCTTTATTTTAGTTAAGTATACAAGCAAGATTTGTCAGGTTAGTTCAGTGCTTAACAATGTAGTGTATACTTAAAATGTAGCTTACATGATTTGGTAAAGTTGCAAAGCTGTACTCATACTATTAATTATTCCTTGCCCTCAGGCTGAAGTGCAAGGTTGGTATGTTTCTTAAGACCTTCCTCCTTCCAGCCTATCTGCCTTATTGATCGAACTATTACTGATTATCTTGCCAATGCAAATCTTATTTGTTTTTACTAAGGACAAATTCATTTACGCAATTTTATTGAATTACCTGCATGTCACAGGAGAAGATTATTTAAAAGAAAATACATAGCCATCTCAATGCAGATTTGACATTTGCGTAAAGTGTATTGGAAATTGTTGTCTGTATTTGGTTTCCTTAGCTTTGTTCACTGATTACAATAAGCATTCTGCAATTAATAATGATAATGAAATATTTATTAAGAACTACTTCCATATAAAATATTATTAATCAGATTTTAATGGGCAAGGTACCATTTGCTGAACTGCATATTCTTCACCACAGGGAAAATTAACTGACTAAGGCAAGTCTTATTCAGGAATATTGACTAATTAAAGTTAGCCATCATATGGAATTGAAGACAGATTTCATTATGCTTCAATTGCATTTGTTTTAAATTCACAAACACTGCAGTTTTGTTAATTTGTTAGTGTGAATATTTCCTTTTTATTGGTCCAGTTCCATTAAGTTTGTATGCTTTGAGTTTTCCTAAAACTCCAGCAGGGTTAACTTATGTTAATTTTTTTGTTTTCATTTAGTCATATGTAGTATTTAAGCTTTCTATTGAATTTATTGCTCATTGATATTTATTGTTATTTAGAAATACTGAATTTTGTCTTTTTGAATGGTGCACAAATTATATAAATACCTTGTTTTAAAATTAATTTTGCATTCTTTCCTCAAGAACTACTTATAATTACATAAGAGCATGCAGATTTCTGCATTCAAACACCTATCACCTGCCAGTTTGTGCTTCCTTTCCAGTCCTTATTCAGCATCTTGGCCCAAAATGTTGACTGTTTATTCCCTTCATAGATGCTGAGCTGATCCCTCAACCTACAGTCTCAATTTCAAGGGCTCTTCATCTCATGTTCTTGATATTTATTGGTTATTTATTATTATTATAATTGAAATTTTTTTTTCAACTCAAACTGCATAGCCAAGCATACAGGCATAGCCAAGCACACTCATTTCTCAATTGCTACAAAATTTCAGACTATTCTAGTGGTATTTAGCATCGAGGCTTTATGAAGATTTACATAGAAGTTGGAGTGCAGCCTTAATTGCTTAATGTTATTGTGTAGTGCCTTTGGGATGATACCAATTGTAGATATTACTATCGGGACAATGTATACCCTGATCATGTTCCAAAGACTTTCAATTTCCTCTTTTAATTTAGCATATTTTTGGTATTTTCACTCATTGGTTTCTGTATGTTATGTATGTTTGAAATGGCTATATCTATTTAGTAAGTTGTTCTTGCTTTTTTACCCTGTATTATTATATCTGGATGGTTGTTACGGATTCTCCTATCTGTAATAATGGATCAATCACAATATAATTTGTGGTATGCTGACTCTGAAACTGGATCAGGCTTGTGTTTATAATAAATTATGATTTCTTTTATGACTTTGTATTTTAAAGCAAGATTTTAGTGAATGATGTTTGCCACTTGATTGTGCCTGTGTAGGTGATAATACTGAATTACACTGTTGCAGATCCTGTAAAGTGTTGGATTGTTCTCTTTTTTTCCTTGGCATTTTTTATATTTATCATTTTGAATTGTTGGTCTTTTAACAACTCCAATCTGATCCCAGTCTGCATTTTCCACAACTCCAATGTGATCCTTGTCAGCATTTTCCACAAATTCAGTGTGATTGTGTCGGCATTTTCAACAACTCCAATGTGATTGCGTCAGCATTTTCCACAACTCCAATGTGATCCCTCTCGGCATTTTCCGCAATCTGATCCCCATCAGCATTTTCCACAACTCCAGTGTGATTCTGTCAGCATTTTCCACATCTCCAATCTGATCCCTGTTAATATTTTCCAGATCTCCAATGTGATCCCAGTCAGTAGTTTCCAAAATCCAATATGACCCCCTCAATATTTTCCACAACTCTGTGATTCTCTCTGCATTATCCACAACTCCAATATGATCCCCATCAGCATTTTCCACAACTCTGATATGATCCCCATCAGCATTTTCCACAACTCCAACACGATTCCTGTCAGCATTTTTTGCAGCTTCAAAGTGATCGACTGTCAGGATTTTCTACCTAATGAAAACTCCTAAATCTCTAAACTTTTGGTGAGGTACTAGATATAAGAATTTTTGCAGATACTTGTCAGTTGCACCTTTTTCCAACTTCATATAATCTGTACTGCAGTATATGCTGCTATTCATATGGGGACAAAAGTATGTGTTACCCCAGTACAACAAGCCACAATGTGTGTGTTACTGAGCGGGATTTGATTTATAATTGCATTTTCTTTATTGTCAATAACTATGTATCAAAACTTCAGATTCTTTCCTCCTTCTGTCAAATACAGTATAAGCTTTTTTGTTGATAGAATTTATTTTCCAATTTGCTGCCCCATTTAAAATCACCCTCTGACTAACTCTGATGTAGCTCTATAAAATTCTGGTTAGGCCACACTTGGAGTACTGAGTCCAGTTCTGGTCGCCTCACTATAGGAAGGATGTGGAAGCATTGGAAAGGGTACAGAGGAGATTTAACAGGTTGCTGCCTGGTTTAGAGACTATGGATTATGATCAGAAATTAAGGGAGCTAGGGCTTTACTCTTTGGAGAGAAGGAGGATGAAGAGGTGATAGAGGTGTACAAGATATTAAGAGGAATAGATAGAGTGGATAGCCAGTGCCTCTTCTCCAGGGCACCACTGCTTAGTACAAGAGGACATGGCTTTAAGGTAAGGGGAGGGAAGTTCAAGGGGGATATTAGAGGAAGGTTTTTTACTCAGAGAGTGGTTGGTGCGTGGAATGCACTGCCTGAGTCAGTAGTGGAGGCAGATACACTAGTGAAGTTTAAGAGACTACTAGTTCTGTATATGGAGGAATTTAAGGTGGGGGGTTATATGGGAGACAGGGTTTGAGGGTCGGCACAACATTGTGGGCCGAAGGACTTGTAATGTGCTGTACTGTTCTATGTTCTAACATCTGCCCCCAATAAATAATAAACACGCTTCTGAACAAAAAATATTCTCTTTTCAGTTCAATCCCTTGAGGTTTAATTTTGGTTTTGGTTGTTGCATTTTAATTGTCTACATCTGAAAGTTCTTCTGCCTCCCAAAATTTCTTTGTGTTACTTCCACCCACACACAGAGTCATAGAGCACTACCGCTCAGAGACCAGCCTTTGGCCCATATAGTCCATGCTGAACTATTATTCTGCCTAGTCCTTTTGACTTGCTCCTGGACCATAGCCCTCCATACATATCCCATTCATGCAGTTGTTCAAACTTCTCTTCAATGTTGAAATCGATTTAGATATCCAAACATGTGTGGCCTGGATTTCCTGAGATCTATTTGTCTCTTAAGCCTTTCCATTTCTGACAACCCTAGATTTTTGCACCTGTTACTTCCTACTTCTCCAAAATGTGTTTTCTGTCTGCATCATCATTATAACTTTGATAATTTCTTGCTGGTTTCAAGTTGAATCATTGACCATTCATTTTCTCCACAGCTGCTGCTTGACCCCCTTAATTTCTCCAGCACATTCTTTGTTCCTTCAGATTCCAGCTTTTATAGTTTCCTGCATATTCAACAACTGCCATGGTCTGAAATGATGGACTTCTGATTTAAAAGTCTTTGTTTTCCTTTTCTACCAATTCAAGGTATTATTCTGCCTCAAATTTAGGGAAAAAGGTAGCAGAGATGAGAGCAAACCAATGAGTAGCATTATAAACAATTGCCAAAGTTTCTGCAGATGTGTATAAAAAATATATAGCAAAATTTTATGTGGGACCCTTCTAGAATGAAACAGGAGAAATTATTATTGAGATGATGTGAATGGCAGGGAAAACTTAACTTCATAGAGGGATAACCAGACGTACCCTCGGAATAATGTGGATGAGTTCATGAAGTCTAAACAGATGAAAGTAATCAGCCTCAATAACAGAATAAAAATCACAATCGATAGAGCTAAAAGCTACAAAATTCCAAAAAGACTGATGATCTATACTTGCAGTATCACAGAGATTCTTTGGGTCACGCAACAAAGGATAGCTAGATTGATCTCTTGGGAAAGGATGATTGCTCAATGTAGAGAGATTAAACAAACTGGGGCTCTATTTCCTAAAATTTTGTGGAATGATTAGTGATCTCATTGAAATGCATGGATTGATACTCAGTCACAGAGGGAATGCTTTTCTTCGGCAGGGATTTCTTGAAACCAAGAGTGCAAATTCGCATGTCAGGGGTACGTACCTTGAGAAGAAAGTCTTTCATCCAGAATATGTACTGTTGGAATACTCCGCTCAGTGTGTCCAAGAATTTTGGATATAAAGGAAGTTGATTAGGAGTTAGGTGAAGTAAATGTCACTTTTGTCCTCATTGCTTTTGTGGCCATTTCTATCTTCAGACATGTAGGCAGTGTTTATAAATTTCAGTTATTATACTTAGCATTAATTATCATTCATTAGCTGCTGCATCAATCCCATAATGAACATTCTCTTTCTCAAAATGACAAAGTTTCAAACATCAAATGAATCTGGTCTTGTTGGTAGTTGACCTGCTCACCTTAGAAATAAAAAAGTTAGCTCCTGGCAATGATAACTAAAGAAATCTATAAATTTACCATTTTGTATTTGAAATTCTATTGGAATCTTATTGAAGGGATTCAATCAAAACATTTGTACTTTAGCAGACTTGTGTAAAATGTGCACATTTGCATTGGTAGCCCAAGTTAATTTGATTGAAAAGATGCAGCAATTTTGCTTGCATTATGAAATGGGGGTACGTTGCCGTTTCACCCTACCTCAGTGTGCTTTAATGTATGCTTTGCATTTAGACCTCTTTCCCTTTACTTACGTTGTCTACTGAAACATTCTCTCTGCTCCTGTCTCTATCAAATCTTCTTTGAAGCCACTTTTAAAATTTCATATTGTTTTGTTAATAATTCCTTTTTTGCTTTTTGATGGTGTTCCCCATTCTCCATTGTTTCCTCTAATTCAGGGGTTCCCAGCCTGGTTCCCTTGTTTAATGGTATTGGTCTCTACCATAAAAAAGGTTGGAAAACCCTACTGCTGAGTGTACACATTTCTCCTCTTGTAGATATTGATTCTAGCATCTTCAGACATGCAGGGATTGTTAAAGAAATATTTATTACAGTGGTACAGTGGTGAATCCTGTAGTATTTTTTTCTATTTCTGCATCAATATGACCTAAAATGTGATCAGAAACTAGATAAAGAGAATACAATTAAATAAGTAACAGAAAATACATTATACGTTCATTTATTTATTGAGAAAAACGATCCAATATTACATGTATTTGTTGGAAAAAGTTTGTGAACCTCTGGGATAATGGCTTCTACAAAAGCTATTTGGAGTGAGATTGGAGGTGTGGTTTGTAGAAGTGTCCTGCCCTATAAAAAAGACACACAGTCATGTTACTGACAGAACCTGCTCTTCTCATGAAATATCTGTTTATGTGCACCATGCTGCAATCAAAACAAATTTCAGAGGACCTTAGAAGAAGAATTGTAGAGGTGCATGAAGCTGGAAAAGGCTACAAATGGAGGAAACTCAGTACTGTTGCTGCTCTCCCTAGGAGTGGGAATCCTGAAAAGGTCACATCAAGAGCAAAACATGCTGAAGAACGTGTGTCCACTGTAAGAAAAACACTGAACAAGAGTGGTGTTCATGGAAGGACACCACGGAGGAAACCATTGCTCTCCAAAAAAAAACATTGCCGTATGTCTCAAGTTTGCAAAAAACCACCTGGATGCTCTACAACGCTTCTGGGACAATGTTTTGAGGATAGATGAGACAAAATTTGAACTCTTTGGCAGAAATGCACATGCTATGTTTGGAGGAAAAAGGGCACTGCACACCCAACACCAAATCCATATCCCAACTGTGAAGCATGGTGGAAGGAGCATCATGGTTTGGTGCTGCTTTGCTGCATTAGGGTCTGGACAGCTTGCAATCGCTGAGTGAAGAATGAATTCAAAATTGCATCCAGGGATTTTACAGGAGAATGTCAGGGTAGCAGTCCATCTCCTGAAGCTTAGTAACAACAAGACAATGATTCAAAAGACAAACGTAAATCAACAAAAGAACAGTTTAAAAGAAGAAAATTCATGTTTTGGAATTGCCGAGTCAAAGTTCTGACCTTAATCCTATAGAAGTGTTGTGGGAGAACCTGAAGCAAGCAGTTCATGTATGGAAGCCCGCCAACATCCTAGAGTTAAACTAGTTTTGTAAGTGGGAGTGGCCTAAAATTACTTCAAGCTGATATGCCGCACTGATCAACAGAAATTTATGCTGTACAAGGAAGTCACACCAGTTACTGAAAGCCAAGGCTTTCCAACAAATGCATGTAATATTGGATCATTTTTCTTAATAAATAAATTAACAAGTTTAATGTTTTTGTGCTGTTTTTTTAATTGGATCCTGTTTATCTAGTTTTAGGACTGGCGTCTGATCATATTTTAGGTCATATTAATGCAGAAATAGAGAAGATTCTACAGGGTTCATAAACTTCTTAGCACCACTGCATCTCAGGTGTTATTTTCTTTGGTTGCTAAAACCAACCTATGATGTATTCTGTTGATTTGTTCTTTGGTTTGTTTAATATCACTGGATTGCATAGTAGCTTATACTGGATCATCTGTGACTAGTGCAATCTTAACCTTCGCCTCATTGATCCTTTTTAATTAATTGTCTGTAGTTTCTTTCAGTTTCATTTACTGTTCATTGATCAAAAGATCTTCCTTCAAATTTGTACTGTAAAGGCAATCCTAATTGAATTCTTAAAAAAAATGTTCAACTCTGCTATCAAATCCAATTTCTAAACTATCAGTTTACTGGCCTCTGTTAAGTTTCACATGGCTTGATTTTTGGTCACACCATTATTAACTGCTGTGGAAGTTCAAATAATCTGTTATTGAGAAGTACCATAAATAATTCAAGCTCATTCCTAGGAGTGTAACCGATAAATATATAAAAGTGGTCACATGGCAATATAACACCCTGTGTCAATCTTGGAATACAGGGCTTTAATAAATATTGAGAAGCAGCCAGCTGAGTTCTCGATTGGATGATGTTTATAAAGGATGGGATGGTAAGTTGGAGAACATGTTGGTAACCACTAAGACTGATAAGTTTGAAGATTTTCAGAAGCAGGGGAACAAAATAAGTAGGAATGAGTGATGAGTAATGTTTATCATGATTACAGAAGGGTGATAATTTTTGCATAAACTGAAAGTGTTGGCCATATGTTTCTTAACAAAATCAGTCAGTTTGCTGAATGGTCTGGACTTGCTATCACTTGTACAGTGGCATGCAAAAGTTTGGGCACCCTTGGTCAAAATTCCTGTTACTGTGAATAGTTAAGTGAGTAGAAGATGAACTGATCTCCAAAAGTCATAAAGTTAAAGATGAAACATTCTTTTCAACATTTTAAGCAAGATTAATGTATTATTTTTGTTTTGTACAATTTTAGAGTGAAAAAAAGGAAAAGAGCACCCTGCAAAAGTTTGGGCGCCCCAAGAAATTTGAGCTCTCAGCTAACTTTAACGAAGGTCTCAGACCTTTATTAGCTTATTAGGGCTATGGCTTGCTCACAGTCATCATTAGGAAAGGCCAGGTGATGCAAATTTCAAAGCTTTATAAATACTCTGACTCCTCAAACCTTGTCCCAACAATCAGCAGCCATGGGCTCCTCTAAGCAGCTGCCTAGCACTCTGAAAGTTAAAATAAATGATGCCCACAAAGCAGGAGAAGGCTATAAGAAGATAGCAAAACATTTTCAGGTAGCCGTTTCCTCAGTTTGTAATGTAATTAAGAAATGGCAGTTAACAGGAATGGTGGAGGTCTAGTTGAGGTCTGGAAGATCAAGAAAACTTTCTGAGAGAACTGTTCATAGGATTGCTAGAAAGGCAAATCAAAACCCCCATTTGACTGCAAAAGACCTTCAGGAAGATTTAGCAGACTCTGGAGTGGTGATACACTGTTCTACTGTGCAGCAACACCTGCACAAATATGACCTGATGGAAGAGCCATCAGAAAAAAACCTTTCCTGCGTCCTCACCACAAAATTCAGCATCAGAAGTTTGCAAAGGAACATCTAAACAAGCCCGATGCATTTTGGAAACAAGTCCTGTGGACCGATGAAGTTAAAATAGAACTTTTTGGCTGCAATGAGCAAAGGTATGTTTGGAGAAAAAAGGGTGCAGAATTTCATGAAAAGAAAACCTCTCCAACTGTTAAGCACGGGGGTAGATTGATCATGCTTTGGGCTTGTGTTGCAGCCAGTGGCACAGGGAACATTTCACTGGTAGAGGAAAGAATGAATTCAATTAAATACCAGCAAATTCTGGATGCAAACATCACACTGTCTGTAAAAAAAAAAGCTGAAGCTGAAAAGAGGATGGCTTCTACAACAGGATAATGATCCTAAACACACCTCAAAATTCATAATGAACTATCTCAAGAAGCGCAAGCTGAAGGTTTTGCCATGGCCCTCATAGTCCCCCGACCGAAACATCATTGAAAATCTGTGGATAGACCTCAAAAGAGCAGTGCATGCAAGATGGCCCAAGGATCTCACAGGACTAGAAGCAAGGAAGAATGGTTGAAAATTCCCCAAACAAGAATTGAAAGATTCTTAACTGTTACAGAAAGTGTTTATAAGCTGCGATATTTGCCAATTATCTTTATTGTCATTGCATAGTACAATTTGTCATGCACCACACACAAAGCCCAATACAGCGAAAATGAGTTTGCAACTCTCATACTCAATGCTATAAAACAACAAATAACATAATAAACAATAAATAAAATCAAGTAACCAGCCAGTACAAGCAATGTCCAGCAGTACAAAAGCGCAACTCCGATGCATGACAGCCAGTATTAAAAGTAGCAATATAACAAATTTACGGATGATTCTTGATCGATTGGTTCAGAGCAATTATAGCTCTGGGGAAAAAGCTATTTTTCAGTCTGGAAGTGCGGGCATAGAAAATCTTATAACGTCTGCCAGATGGAAGAAGTTCAAACAGATGATTGTAAGGGTGCTACAAACATCCTTACAGATGCTTGTAGCTTTCTTTAGGCAGCTTAAGCCGTAGGTGTCCTCCAGGGCTGGGAGCTGAGTCCCGACGATCTTCTGTGTGCTGGAGACGACCCACTGAAGTGCTTTCCTATCAGCTGCTGTACATCTGAGATACCACACAGAGATGCAGTATGTTAAGGTGCTCTCTATGGTGCAGCGGTAAAAAGTCACCAGCATCTGTTCAGGTAGACCAGCCTTCTTCAGCATCCTGAGGAAAGGGGGTGTTACTAAGTACTGACCATGCAGGGTGCCCAAACTTTTGCTGTGGGCCCTTTTCCTTTTTTGTTATTTTGAAACTGTGTAAAAAATGGAAATAAAAAAGTAATCTTGCTTAAAATATTAAAGAAAGGTTTCATCTTTAACTTGATACCTTTTGGAAATCAGGTCATCTTTTACTCGCTTAGCTATTCACAGTAACAGAAATTTTGACCAGGGATGCCCAAACTTTTGCATGCCACTGTATATGTACAATTGAATGGGAGACAGATAAATTTATCTAAATACCTGATGTTTCCAGTTAATGTTTCAAATATTTAAACAGCACCTTTGGTGCACAGTGGGGACTTTATTGAGTTGGAATCAATATGAACAGTTGTTACTATCTTCTCTTCATATATATTATAAACTGTTTTAATTTCTAAAGCATTAATTTAATCATAACAATAATTGGATATGACTGAGTTTTAATAATCTATATTTGTTTGCTTTCATTTTATTAGCGTCCCTTTGCTCTGTTGTAAAATAACCCTTATTTGGATTCCACTAGATTTATTAATGCTAAACGAATCTTTAAGCTATGCCAATTCTAATAAAATAAAATGAAGACTAATTTTAAAGTCATTACTTGGTTTTGTTTTCCCTAAAGAAAAGATTTTACAATGAGTTCTGTGAAAGCAGCATCAAGGTTTTAGGAATTGTGGTTATAGTTTCTTTAAGAAACATGATTTTATCTAACCAAGAAAACTAATAATTTCATCATTCCAAGCAAATACAAGCAAGCAGTTTGTAGGAGCCATGTATCTATTTATTGTCTGTTTGTAGGAGCCATGTATCTATTTATTGTCTGTATATAGGAGCCATGTATCTATTTATTGTCTGTTTGTAGGAGCCATGTATCTATTTATTGTCTGTATATAGGAGCCATGTATCTATTTATTGTCTGTCTGTAGAAGCCATGTATCTATTTACTGTCTGTCTGTAGGAGCCATGTATCTATTTATTGTCTGTCTGTAGGAGCCATGTATCTATTTATTGTCTGTCTATAGGAGCCATGTATCTATTTATTGTCTGTCTGTAGGAGCCATGTATCTATTTACTGTCTGTCTGTAGGAGCCATGTATCTATTTATTATCTGTCTGTAGGAGCCATGTATCTATTTATTGTCTGTTTGTAGGAGCCATGTATCTATTTACTGTCTGTCTGTAGTGTATTTGTGTTGCGCATCCTCACTGTGGGTTAAGATAATTTGTCACGTAGGTTTGGGTGGCAGTAAGAATAAGCTAATGTAGTCACCTGTTCACTAGCTTGGCAGCATAGAGAGGGGGTGAGTAGAGAGTACATATTTGCTGACTGCTCATCCTTGTTTGAATTTGCTCCAATTGTGCTTATCTTTGACCAGTTCTTTGTTTGAATTTGATCCAATATCTTTAGTCTCACTCATTTTTGTTTTACCTGAATTATGGAAGCGTCGAATGATTTTATTGTTGGTTTGTAATAAGGGATTCAACATACAGTCATTATAACACCTTGTATTATGTCTGGGTAGCCTCTAACCTGATGGCATGAACATCGTTTTCTTGAACTTCCAGTAATAGACCCCCCCCCCCCTTTCACTTCACCATTCCCCATCCCTTTTTCCCTCTTTCACCTTATCTCCTTGCCAGCCTATCACCTCCCTCTGGTACTCCTCCACGCTTTTCGTTCTTCTGTGTCCTTTTGTCTTCTATTGGATTCCCCCTTCTCCAGCCCTGTATCTCTATCACCAATCAACTTCCCAACTCTTTACTTAATCCCTCCTCATCCTGGTTTCACCTATCATCTTGTGTTTCTCTCTCTCCTCCCCCACCTTTTAAATCTACTCATCTTTTTGTCCCCAGTCATGCTGAAGGGTCTCGGCCTGAAACATCAGGTCTGCTGAGTTCCTCCAACATCTTGAGTGTGTTCATTATAACCATACAGATTACATTGCACTGCAGATAGACTGGTAAAAGTTTCACTTGTTTTTCAGTTTTATCAACCAAGCTTTCCTTCATTGGCTCAGTCTGTACTTCTTGCTGCCTTGGAGAAGTAATTAACATAACTAAGTGTCAACTTGTGCCCAGGTAATTCTCTCTTCTTCCTTCTCCCGTCTGGTAGCAGATGCAAAAGCCTGTGAACTTCCAACAGCAGGCTCGAGAACAGCTTTTATTGAACTGTTATTAGGCTCTTGAACAGACTTCTCATACATTTAAATGGTGATCTCTTGATTGCCCAGTCTATCTTCTCATAGCCCTTGCATTTATCTTCCAGTATTGCCCTTCCTCTGTAGCTGCACCAGAAAGTTCTGCATTGTAATTATGTATGGCATGATGTCTGGTTGGATCATAAATCTAAGGCTTTTCACTATATCTTAGTACATGAGACAAAAATATACCAAAATAATAAAC
Organism: Hemitrygon akajei; assembly: GCF_048418815.1. Lineage (NCBI taxonomy): Eukaryota > Metazoa > Chordata > Chondrichthyes > Myliobatiformes > Dasyatidae > Hemitrygon > Hemitrygon akajei. Next base: position 61,046,946 of record NC_133146.1, read on the forward strand.
AATTGCTCGAAACATGCAGGCATGCCTCTTTGTCTTTTAAGCCCAGTGGTTGAGTCGGGTATAGATTACCCTGTCGTAAATGTTTGTTTCTGAATTATGAATTACTACATAGTATTTTGCAACCAGAGATTTTTTGCTGAAATGTTGGCTCCAAACAACAGCAGGTTACTGAGCTTTGTTTTAGTGTGTCATTAAATACTCAACATCCCTTTGGACTGTCACGGTAGCGCGGTGCTGAGGATGTGGAGTCTGGAGTTCAATCCCACTGTCCTCTGTAAGGAGTCTGTCCGTCCATCCTTCCCATGTAATGCGTGGGTTTTCTCTGGTTGCTCCGATTTCCTCCCACAGTCCAAAGCCCTATAGGTTGGTAGGTTAAATGGTCATTGTAAATTAACCTGTGATTGGACTAGGTTTACATTGGGGGTTGAAGGCAGTGCGACTCAAAAGGCCTAAAGGGCTTATCTCAATAACAAACAAATTCCATGCTTACTTCTACTGAGAGCAGCTCGTGACATCTACAGCTGACTTCTCCCGTACTCCACCCTCCGAATCATAACAACAATGTGCTATCAAGTCGTTAAATCATAACTCCTGTTCTGAGCTAAATGTTATCAGCATGTTTTTGAAGAATTTATTGATTTTTGACTACAAGCAACAGCAGGTTACTGGCTTTGTTTTAATTTTGCCAATTTGACTGTTCCTGTAAATTCCTGATGCCTGGTGGGAAGGATGTACTCAAAGACTATAATGAAATGTTTCTCCTAAACTGTAGGGTTTTAAATTCCATCTTCAATTACAATCTTGTTACATCAATTTTTTCTATACATCTTAATCTTTTGTTAGACCTTTGTGACAATTCCTTTGGTGTTCGCCACTGGTGTTGTTTAGCTCTGTAAATGTAAAGGTCTTGGATCTTAACTGTCTGAGTTGCACTTGTTTAGTTTACTTTCCTAAATACGTGAGACAAATAGAGAATACGATTTCTCAGAGATGAAACTTAATTAAGCTGGCCTCAGAATTGCTCAGGGATGCAATTTTGGCAGTTATATACAAATCGTACCAGCTGGTACTGTACAAGCCATCTGTTTATATTGGCCATTAATCTGAATTTCAGCATTAAAACAGACCTCAAGTTTGTATGAGGCAACAGTACATGGCCTGGACCAGGCAACAGTAAATAGTCTGGAGAGAACATTGGTTAACAAGGGGTTTTGTTACAAAGATTCTTTATGGCAGTGAAGATTTAAAACTCCACAAACACAAGTTGAGCATGGAACTATATACAGTATGTAGTAATTGCTCCCTATGGTGGATGTTTAACTATACAGTATATTCAACTGATCAAGATACTGATTTGTTGCTGATTAGAAGTGCAATTACAAAGAAAGTACGGCAGCAGCTGTACTTCGTTAGGAGTTTGTGAAGACTCAGCATGACAACTAAAACTTCGTCAGACTTCTATAGATGTTTGGTGGAGAGTATTTTAACTGACTGCATCTCATCCTAGTATGGAAACATGAATGCCTTTGAATGGAAAATCCTCCTGAAATGAGTGGATTTGGTCCTGTCCATCATGGGTAAAGCCCTCCCAACCTTTGAGCACATGTACACAAAACATTGTCGCAGGAAAGTAGCATCTATCATCAGGGGCCCCACCATCCAGGACATCCTTTCTTCTTGCTGCTGCCATCAGAGAGAAGATACATGAGCCTCAGGACTCACACCACCAGGTTCAGGAACAGTTAATATCCTTCAACCAACAAGCTCTTGAACCAAACTTCACTCAACTTCACTTTATCATTGAAATGTTCCCAAAATCCATGGACTCACTTTCAAGGGCTCTTCATATAATGTTCTTCATATATATTGCTTATTTATTATTATTATTTATTCCTTTTTTGTATTTGTAAAGTTTGTGTCTCTTGCACACTGGTTGAATGCTCAGGTTGGTGTGGTAACGATTTTTACTTCTCATGTATGTGAAGGATGTAAGAAATAAAGTCAATTCATTCATTCATTCTATCGTTGATTCTGTTATCGCTATTATTCTATTTTGGATATATTGGGTATGCTTGCAGGAAGATGAATCTCAGGGTTGTATAAGGTACTTCAGTAATAAATAAACTTTGAAATTTGAAATAGTCTTGCCCCATCTGATGAAGTATGCAGACAGCACTTTGGATCTGTTGGATATTCAACTCAAAACTGGAGCAGAAACTGATCACACTTAATCCTCGGAGTCCTGAAAACATTTAAATGCTTGCCACTTTCCATAAATCCTGCAGTAGTTTTGATTTATGCAAGAAATAAATGTTTAAGATTTTCTTAATATTTTTAAAACCAAATCACTAAGAATATGTAATTCATTCATCTAACTATCCTTCTATTCATCCTGTGTGGAATAGGCCCTTTTGGCCATTCAAGCTGCGCCACTTTAGCAATCTTGTTTGAACCCTAACTTAATCACTGGATAAATTCATTTTTTGAAATTAGTTAGCCTGTCCGTTTCACTGATGATGAAAGTATTCTTCATTTCCTTTCCAGTTTCAATGTTTGCTTTTTTCCCCTTTAACCCATTGAGATTGCAGAAATAAAATTGAGGACTCCAAGTGCTCTTCTGTAATTAGATTTTGAAGATGTGTATCTTTGTATTGACTTAAGTAATGCATTCACTTCATAATTATGAATATGATTTGTTTATGTCTTATCTCTGTGGGTCCTACTAGATGTTTATTCATGCTTGAACTTACTTGCAAACTAATAGTGTCATTTCATTCCTTATGTTTGTTTAATGAAATTATGGCACTTTGCCAATGAATGTGTTTTTCTATCGTTATTTTGGACTCAAAGGGCCATTGAGTTTTGTGCATGAAAAAAAATCTTAAAAATATCATCAAATAAAAATGATTATATTCAGTTACTGTCTTTGGATTGTAAGGTGTAATGTTTATTGGTATAAGATCCACTTCAAATTCATGATGTTACCTCAAGGAATCATATTGTTAAAGATTATATGGTTGTAAATTGCTTCCTTTCATAATCCACTGATCAGGTTTTATGGCAGTGAACTTGAATTTAATTTCATTTACTATAATGGACAAGCAATGCTTAAGCAATAGATAGGGAGAGGACTGGAGAAGGTGGAAAAAGTTGCACATATTTTAGATCAGTTGTAAAGCAAAATATTTTGGATGTTGGAGATCTCAACAAAGCAAGAAAATGCTGGAAATAGTCAGCAATTCTATTGGCATCTATGCAGTGGAAAGCTGTGTAAATATATTGGAAATAATCAAATATTCTAATGAAAGTTTCTTGGCCTTAGTGAAATGTTTATCCTTCAATGTTTTGGTGCCCACAGATACTATATGATATGCTGAACATCCCCAGCAAATTGATGTTTTTGACCAAAAGTATTAAATGAACCCCTGCACATTTTTTACTGTTTTTCTACACGACTTCCAAAATGTGTTGCTGTTACTTATTCCTGTCCAAATATTTCAGTGTAATTTGCCAATTTTGTAGATCTTTGCATTTGATGGTGTTTGCAAATCTTAAGGAGCACATTGTAGTACTAAAGGGCATCTCAAGGGTTGAACCATGATTTGCTTCTTCAGAACATGCCCAGCAGTCATGCTTAGACTCAACGTAATTTCGCAAGAGCCTTTCCTTTGCCTACAGCAACATTCTTTTAGGTTCTGCCATGTGTGTCCTTTGTAATTGTATTCAAATCTGAATTCTTCTGAGTTTAAGGCCTTGCTAGTTCTATTCAACCACTTTGTCACTTATTTTTGCTGTTGCTCTATCAAGAAATAATTTGGTGACCAAATTGATTGTGGTGACCTGGTTAATGGTAGAGAAGAAGCGAAATGATGCGATATCTGTGTAGTTAAGGCTCTTTTTGACTCATGCATTTGCTAATTATTGTCCTGATCTATTTGCCTCATGCATTTATTGGAGGGATTCTGTGCCAAACAGTGCAACGAGAATGCCTTCATGATAGCTAGCTACAATTGGATTTAATCATTTAGATTACTGTCAGTTTTCTAATGTGCCATGTCATATGACATAGGCAATCATAGTCTTTGACCATGATTGTTCTTGGGAAATTTTTCTAAAGAAGTGTTTTGCCATTACCTTCTTCTGGGCAGTGTCTTTACAAGGTGAGTGACCCTAGCCATTATCAACACTGTTCAGAGATTGACTTCCTGACATCAGTGGTCACATAACCAGGACTTGTGGTATACATCAGCTCCTCATATGACCTTCTACCACCTGCTCCAATGGCTTCACATGACCCTGATTGAGGTGGGGAGTGCTAAGTAGGAGCTACACTTTTCCTAAGGGTGACCTGCAGGTCAGTAGAGGGAAGGCGTGCCTTGTACTTCCTTTGGTACTCACCTAAATGGGTATTGAGCAAACCCTAATAGATTAAACATATTTATCAACAAATCAAATGTTAACTTATTTGTGTGCGGAGTAAGTGGAAGTTGAAAGTTCTCTTGGAGTAGTCTTTTGTGTTGATATTAACTTTAATATTTAGTGTAGGGTTATTAATGTTTGGTCCATTCAATGCAGTGACTGTTGCATTGGGTTAGTACAGAATAGGGACTTTATGAAGTTTGGAGATCCTACACACCAGAGACTGCTGCTCATCAAGCTACAAGCTTAAGGTGCTTTGGAAGCTTATTAACATTTACTTTATTAGGTAGAAAATTGGCATTTGGAAGATAAGCAGCGTGAAAGCTTGGGAAAAAATGGGCAAAAGTGGCGTGTGTTTCTGTGCAATAAACTATAGAGTTTCTGACTTAATAATTAAGGAAAGGCCTTAACTAGTAACTCGGCAGTTATGTTACTTCACCTGTTACTGGTAAGGCACTTTTCAAGCTCAGGATACTGGTATTGCTTGTAACATTTAAAAAAAAGTCTCATCTTTTGGAGCAGGACAGATATCACTGACAGAAACCAATTGAAATGAAAAGAAAATATGAAGAAGAGAGATGCCTGAATAAAATTCATGAGTGGTTAGGAACCAAACAGAATCAAATTCATGAATTCCATGGGGAGCTGTTTCTGAACCCCAACTGCCCCGAAACAGGATCACTGGTGTGCACACAGCAGGTTGACTGGACGGTCTTGCCAGAGGTGTTTTAAAAAATTATTGTAATACATTGCAAGAATAGTTAGTAATGAAAACAAAAGTCATCATCTTTGGAAGATCTAATTTTAAGTATTTTGAATGTGTGGGTCATTGTATCATTTCTGGAAAGTGAAAAATGATAGCCCTTTCTGACTGAAGTACAAATAAGAAGTAGGATTGATTCAAAAGTCCAATACATGTTTGAAATGCTGAAATATTGTATCTCAGTGAACTTTAGCAGCAGAACAAATTTGATCATTATGCAGTAGCAACAGCTTCAACATGTGGTGTTAATGTTAGACTTAAGATTTTAAACCTGGTCAAAGAAGAGAAAATACTTGATGCACTAATTTTATACAGTTCTGAAAGATGCATTATGGAGATCTTTAAAGAGAAATTTACACTACTGCCATGTATTAATATTATATACTGTACAAATGATATATGGCACTTCAGGAATTAATGGCATGTTTCAAACTAATAAATTGATTTAATATATTCAAATTTATTCTGAGCACATAATAACATTGTTAATAAAAGTGCATTGTTTTCCAAAGTTGTTAATCAAGAACTGAGGGATTGAGTTTAGGAGCAGAGAGGTAATGTTGCAGCTAAATAGGACCCTGGTCAGACCCCACTTGGAGTACTGTGCTCAGTTCTGGTTTCCTTACTACAGTAAGGATGTGGAAACTATAGAAAGGGTGCAGAAGAGATTTACAAGAATGTTGCCTGGATTGGGGAGTGTGCCTTATGAGAATAGTTTGAGTGAACTTGGCCCTTTCTGCTTGGAGAGTCGGAGGATGAGAAGACTTAATAGAGGTGTATAAGATGATGAGAAGCATTGATCGTGTGGATAGTCCAGTGGTGAAGGTGGAGACGATACCGTCTTTTAAGAGACTCCTGGATAGGTACATGGAGCTTAGAAAAATAGTGGGCTATGGGTGATCCTAGGTAATTTCTAAGGTAAGAACATGTTCGGCACAGCTATGTGGGCTGGAGGGCCCGCATTGTGGTGTAGATTTTCTATGTTTCTATGTAACTGCAGATTCAAGACTGAGTGAAGGAAATTTAGGTTAGCAGTTGGTAGATATTTTTACCTGAAGTTAGTGAACAGCTTGATGGAAAGGTCAGGGAGAGGAAGAGTTGTTAAAGAGAAGATACTGGACTCCTAGAAGTTATAGGATATTGTAAAACAAGGGTTGCTATTAGACATCCATCTTGACACAGTACTGTATCTGCTGAATTTTTACAATTGTGATAGGGTTGAAAATTGGGGGAGAGTATTTCTTCCTTCCTGACTACACATTATGTTAGGAAAGGCTATAATTTAGTTTTTTTCATTTATTTGCTGTATTGTCCATGTGACAGAATGAACTCTCTAATGAATATTTTTACCTTTTCAGAGAAAAGCAAGACTGACTGTCTTTAGTGTGATTCATTAAAAACCATTTGTCATCTATCAATGGTATCTTTTTAACCCAGTACAGAGCATTGGGCTCTGTTCAGCAGAATATTATTCATCCCTTTGAAAACTGCCCATGACCTTTTAGTTTACCTGTGGAGATTTCAGATCCTTAGGACTTCCTATTGCAGCACCCTCTTCAGGGGTTCTCTTACATCTGAGAACAAAGTTCACTGAGTCAGATTAAATTGTTCTTTCTGATGCCGAAAATTCAAATTGGGAAATAAAGTAGAAGGTAAAAATGAATTAGAATGGTAATTCACAATCACGAGAAAGTCTGCGGATGCTGGAAATCCAAAGTAACGCACATAGAATGCTGGAGGAACACTGCAGGTCATACAGCACCTTTAGAAAAGAGTAAACAGTTAATGTTTTGGGACCAGACCCTTCCTCAGGACTGAGAAAGAAGAGGGAAGAGCCCAAACAAAAAGGTGGGGGAAGCAGAAGGAGGCTAGCTGGAAAGTGATAGGTGAAGCTGGGTGGGGAAGGTAAAGGGCTTGAGAAAAAAGAATCTGATAGGAGAAAGGGAAGGAGGTAGGGATCCATGGAGAAGTAATAGGTGATAAGAAATGAAAGATCAGAGTGGGGAATAGAGGGAAAGGCAAGGGGGAAATCGTTCACTGGAAGGAGAAATCGATATTCATGCGATCAGGTTGGAGCATATCCAAACGGAATATAAGATGTTTCTCTACCCTGAGGGTGGCCTCATCTTGGCACAAAAGGTGGCCGTGGATTGACACCTTGGAATGGGAATGGGAATTTGAGTTAAAATGTTTGGCCACCAGGGAGCCCTGCTTGTGGCAGATGGTGTGGAGGTGCTTGATGAAGTGGTCCCCCAATTTATGACAAGTCTCACCTACATAGAGGAGGCCATGTCAGGAGCACTGGACACAATAGATGACCCCAGCACTATACTGGACGCAAAACAGAGGTTGAGAAAGATATTAAGGCCAAAAATCTAGATAGGTATCCTGAACTGTATCAAAAAGTTGTAGGTTATAGATGAATGTGAAAAAATTGATTCATAAGTCATTGCAACATTTTTTAAGACTCAGCTGGTAATCTTGACAGCCATCTCTGTGTATATTACAAGGGAAAGAGGTAGATTTACTCAAGTAAGGCATAAACATTTTTCAATATTCTTTTGGAGGTGTGAATTATTTTCAGTTGCACGTGAAAAGCTAATGTGAATCCTACCTTCTACAGTGCTGCTGAACTGCAAATACTGGAATTCGATGAGATGAAGGGACATCAATATATTTCCAGGTTGGGGTGGTGTATGACTGGTAAACTACTGATGATATTCCCATGTGCCTGCTGGTCTATTTGCCCTTCACTTTTTATAGTGATGGAAGCTGCAAGTTGCAGTTAGAGTAGCCATGTTGTACATTTTGCAGATGATCAACACTGCAAGCAGAATTCTTGTATTGTATGAAGGGAATAAAGTGTCATGGTGGTGCATGGGGGTTTTCAAGGAGCCTTCTTTATCCTGATCTTTCCGTTAGTCCTGACGAAGGGTCTCGGCCCAAAATGTCGACAGTGCTTCTCCTTATAGATGCTGCCTGGCCTGCTGCATTCCACCAGCATTTTGTGTGTGTTGCTTGAATTTTCAGCATTTGCAGATTTCCTCGTGTTTGTTGTTTATTCTGAATGGTTTTGAGTTTCATGAGTGTTTTGGGAGTTGAAATTGTCTGGACAAGACAACAGTATTCCATTACACTCATGAGATGTGCCTTACAGATGGAAGACTTTGGGGAAGACCATGAAGGGATTTAAAGATAAGAATATGATTTTAGATTGGATGTGTTGGGGGATATGGTCAAGAACCTAGGGAATATTAGAGGTGTTGAAGAGTGTACAGTAGACTTTATGGAAAGTGATACAATAACAGCCATTTGGTGAAAGGTATTTGCAAATGGATTTTTTTTTTCATTGCGATCTCCACAAATCTGTAGCATCTGAAGTACTGAAAATGGAAAATGCACATTTTTCTTCCTTTTTTGTGTCAAAACTGGGAAGTATCAAATAGCATCTTAACTATAAGGTTTCTGAGCAATAGCAATTAAACTGAAGTTTTCATATACGCTATGTTTTGAATGGAGTAAAAATGACCATTGAGTCAATGTACAGATTTTGCATCATAAAAAATCTTCAGCATGCAATGCAAATATATCTGACTTCAAGCGATTAAAGTTTGACAAACTTGCTGTTGCTGGATCGTACATTCTTTCCTGTGGTAGTGTGTGGGCAAGGCTGTTGGGAGAAAGCTGCATTGGGAAAGTGCAAGGTTCGAGCTGGGTGTACTGTACTTTACTACTTGCTATACTCCAGGTGACTGGATGAAATTATGCCAACTAAAGACACTGTGCTTCTTATTCCTGGATAACCGGCAGTGATGTTGGATAAAATGTGCCTTTTCTGTGAAATCTGTGGACACTGCAGAAGGGCTGTAAGCTTTACCAACCCCACTAATAAAGACTGTTTTAAAATAGCCTTGAATGACCCTATATTTATGCAATTATTCTTGATCTCTGATAACTTCCTGCAGTATATAGGAGGAAAGATAATGTGGCTGAAAATTAAATTTTTTGTCTGTGATTTGCACTATATGCTTAAAAACCATGTGGTACGTTATCACTCAAATAATATTTTCTTTAATGAACACATGACAACAGATCTTCGTAATAATTACAAATTAATTTTGTCTAGTCTCGGTTTTCAAGATCTAAATTTCATTCCTCACATTTGCATCGTCTGAAGTATTGGGGTTAACTCCCAAAAATCCTATTATGTATGTAATTACTGGCTTATTGGATGTTATCTAACGTGACTATCTCTATTTTCAGCTTGCAAATGCAATGGACATGCAAATGCTTGTCATGCACAAAAAGGAAATTGCTTCTGCACCACAAAAGGAATCAAGGGAGATCAATGTCAGTTGTGAGTATTTGAAATTCCCTTGATTGATATTATTTTAATGTTTTTTTCAATTACTATGTTTAAAAATAACATAGCAATTATACTAGCTTCGGTGATCTATATCTGATAGAGCTCTGAGAAATGCAGCGAAATAAATAAAAGCTCAAGTCACGACTATGCTTTAGTAATCTGCGGATTGAAAATTAAATGCTCCTAGATGTAGCAGAATAAGGCATATATGTTTGCTAACCCTGACATAATATTGTTATGTTTTGCATTAATTTATTCAATTTTTTTCATGCATTAATTCAATAATTTAAAAAATGCTAATGACAACTATCATAAAATCATAGAATTGTACATTGTGGGCACATCCCACTTGACCCAACTTGTCCATGCCGAACAGTTGGGGTCCTTTGATGTATTGTAACTGTAATTGAAGTCATAAGAGAGATACTGAAACTGTTGATATAGAGATCTTCATTCATCATAACAGGCAGACATTCTTCTGGAGACCCTCTCAATAGAGGCCCACAAACTCAAAGTATAGCATATTCTTATACCCTTAAGATCAAAGGTAACCTGAGGGGATTCAACACAATTTCATTAGTTACAGTGGCATTGTTTACTTCAATACTTCGGGTTGACAAATGGTTCCTTTGAGGTACCTATTTGCGGTAGAACATATTTGTATTGGAAAGGTACATCTGAAGGTTCAAACGGCTTTGCTGGGAGAAATTAATTATCACAAATATTCTAAAAACATCTAACGACAGAGAGCTAGGCACCTAACTACTGATAGAGCTAAATTAGCGTTCCCAACTGGGGGTCCACAGACCCTGTAGTTAATGGTAGGAGTCCATGGCATAAAAAAGATTGGTACCCTCGAGCTAAATAATGGTAATAGTCTGGTCTGCAGGCTTCCTTGAACTTGTTTACAATGGTACAGATTACTTAAATGCATTATTGAAACCCTGGATTGATGCAGACCAATTAACATAATCCCATAGTTTTAACATTTGGCTGCTGCATATGTAAGCATCTCATAGTCATCACTTGCAAACCATTATCTCTTAGTGTGTATTACACAGATCCCAATGTCTATTTGCAAAGGTCTGCTTTTAAGTACAATTTATTGCTTGCAATTTACAATTTATATTAAGAACTAAAATTGGTCCTTGTTTGAATAAATAACTGCTATATCCACATAACTCCAGAACACTCCCTAACACACTCTTCCTCCCATCACGCAGTATGGTTCTATGTCTCTCTCTTTGTAGAGTAACCCTAATGCAGAACATAACCTACATGTTGAATCAAATGCCGAGTGATTCAGTTGTGTGAGAAAGGAAATAGGTGGTGACCTGATTTAAACAAGTTGGTGAACGTGTAAGGGTTTCAAGTTAAGGTGCAAGTTCAAATACAGTGCTCCTATATCAGTAGAACTTTATCATGAAGACACTACATCCATGCTGGTTTTTCTTTTGCCCATCTATACTAATCTCTTGCCTGCATTTGTACCATTTCCTTTTATTTCTTGGCAATCTTGTGACAGTTTAAATGCTGCTGTAAATGAATAATTGTTTGCTGTTCTATCATCCCAACTAACAGCAGGTCTCTGATATCCACAGCGTTGCCAACCTAGTTATCAGTGTGTTTTTTTTAGAATGAGAGCTAATTGTCCCTAACCATAGATTTGTTCTCGTAATTCTGGATGTATGCGAGAAGGAAATGTTAAACCATGTCTTCTTTTTAGTCACTGGTTAAAATTTGAAGGAATTGTTATGGATATTATTAGGATCAGGTCAAAGTAAAGCCATAATTTGCGTGAGGACACAAACCACTGGGATGATAGTACCAAGATGAGTATAGTATTATGGAGTTTATGGGGTACCAATGAATTATACAAAGGGAAGTGCAGTTTATTTTAAACCAGTACACTGAGTGAGTTGCAAATAAATCAGAATCAGAATCAGGTTTATTATCACCAGCATGTGACGTGAAATTTGTTAATTTAGCAGCAGCAGTTCAATGTACTACATAGTCTAGCAGAAAGAAAAAAATAATAAATAAAATGAAAATAATATAAATAATAAATAAACAAGTAAATCATATATGTATATTGAATAGATTTTTTTTAAGTGCAAAAACAGAAATACTGTATTTTATAAAAAATAGTGAGATAGTGTTCAAGGGTTCAATGTCCATTTAGGAATCAGATGGCAAAAGGGAAAAAGCTGTTCCTGAATTGCTGAGTGTGTGCCTTCAGGCTTCTGTACCTCCATCCTGATGGTAACAGTGAGGAAAGGGCATGTCCTGGGTGCTGGAGGTCCTTAATAACGGATGCTGCCTTTCTGAGACACTGCTCCCTGAAGATGTCCTGGGTACTTTGTAGGTTAGTACCCAAGATGGAGCCGACTAAATTGACAACCCTCTGCAGCTTCTTTCGATCCTGTGCAGTAGCCCTTTTATACCAGACAGAGATGCAGCCTGTCAGAATGCTCATCATGATACAACTATAGAAATTTTTAGTATATTTGTTGACATGCCAAATCTCTTCAAACTCCTAATAAAATATAACCACTGTCTTGCCTTCTTTATAACTATATCAATATGTTGGGACCTGGTTAGATCTTCAGAGATCTTGACACCCAGGAACTGGAAGCTGCTCACTCTCTCCACTTCTGATCCCTCTATGAGGATTGGTATATGTTCCTTCATCTTACCCTTCCTGAAGTCCACAATCAGCTCTTTCATCTTACTGACGTTGGGTGCCAGGTTGTTGCTGCAGCACTACTCACTAGTTGGCACATCTCACTCCTGTAAGCCCTCTCATCACCACCTGAGAATCTACCAACAATGGTTGTATCATCAGCAAATTTATATATGGTATTTGAGCTATGCCTAGCCACACAGTCATATATATAGAGAGAGAATAGAGCAGTGGGCTGAGCACACACCCCTGAGTTGTGCCAGTGCTGATTGTCAGTGAGGAGGATATGTTATCACCATTCTGCACAGATTGTGGTTTTCCGGTTAGGAAGTTGAGGATCCAATGGCAGAGGGAGGTACAGAGGCCCAGGTTCTGCAACTTAGCAATCAGGATTCTGGGAATTATGGTATTAAATACTGAGCTATAGTTGATGAACAGCATCCTGACGTTGGTGTTTGTGTTGTCCAGGTGGTCTAAAGCCATATGGAGAGCCATTGAGATTGCATCTGCCATTGACCTATTGTGGCGATAGGCAAATTGCAATGGGTCCAGGTCCTTGCTGAGGCAGGAGTTCAGTTTAGTCATGACCAACCTCCAAAGTGTTTCATCACTGTCGATGTGAGTGCTACTGGGCGCTAGTCATTAAGGCAGCCCACATTATTTTTCTTAGGCACTGGTATAATTGTTGCCTTTTTGAAGCAAGTGGGAACTTCCGTTCATAGCAGTTAGAGGTTGAAAACATCCTTGAATACTCCTTCTAGTTGGTTGGCACAGGTTTTCAGAGCCTTACCAGGTACACCATCAGGACCCTCCACCTTGCGAGGGTTCACTCTCTTGAAAGACAGCCTAACATCGGCCTTTGAGATGGAGATCACAGGATCATCAGGTGGAGCAGTAGTTGTGTTATCCCTTTCAAAGCGTACATAGAAGGTGTTGAGTTCATCTGGTAGTGAAGCATCGCTGCCATTCGTGCTGTTGGGTTTCACTTTGTAGGAAGTAATATCTTGCAGACCCTGCCAGAGTTGTTGTACACCCAATGTTGCCTCCAGCTTCGTTTGAGACTGTCATTTCAGCCTTGAAATAGCCCACCACAAATCATACCTGATTTTCTGGCAAAGGCCTGGATTGCCAGACTTGAATGCCACAGATCTAGCCTTCAGCAGACGACATATCTCCCGGTTCATCCATGGCTTTTGGTTTGGGAATGTACAATAAGTCTTTGCGGGCACACACTCATCCTCATGCACTCAGATCAAATGTTATTCATACACTAATCATTCAGAGTAGCCATACAAAATAACTTACAATTTGTGGCTGGTTAGTAGAACATTCACCAGTAAGAGATTTTTTTCCTTAAAAAGTTTATATTAGATCTTAAATTCTCAATCTGCTCTGCCAGATTAATTCATTCAGCACATTGATTTGTGAGATGACATGCAATATTCACAAATAGAGAATACTTCTAAACAAAAGTTTGCTCATTCTCAGAAAGTGTTCGTCTTATCATTAAATTTTAAGAACATATAATAGGCTTATGATTTGTGTTCAATAGGATCAGTTGCTCATATCATTCCAGATCTTGCTGGCTAGTCTTTAACAAGTGTTGAACGTTATATTAATAGTTAAGTTTATGAATGATTTGCATGATATAGTAATATACAATATCTGCCAGGAAGATTTCAGTGTTGAATGCTGGCTTGTGCTCAATCTCCAAAGTGTTGTAGTGATGGCATTGAAGAACACTTCTCCCCTTAGCTAGGTAGGTGAAAAATTACTAGCAAATCTCGTGCCAAAAATACAGACAACTATGGTGAAAATAATAGATGATATTAATTTAGCTATAATGGCCTTCAAATTTAGGCTAGTACCTACCAGACATTGTCTGTCTCATAAACTGAACTGGATGATTTTGTTTTCTGTTGTGCACTATTGCTAGTCATTGAATTGAATTGAATTGACTTTATTTCTTCTGTCCTTCACCCTCATCTCTACATCTCTGTCTAAACATGCAACGTGCAATCATAGTAATTTATAATAAATAGAACAGTCAATGTAATATAGAGTACACTCAAATCAGCATGAGTTCATCAGTCTGATGGCCTGCTGGAAGAAGCTGTCCTGGAGAGTGTTGGACCCAGCTTTTATGCTGCGGTACTCTTTCCCGGATGGAACAGATTGTAGTTGGTGACTCAGGTCCCCAATAATCCTTTGGATCCTTTGTACACACCTGTCTCTGTAAATGTCCTGAACAGTGGGAAGTTCACATCTACGGATGTGCTGGCCTGTCTGCACCACTCTCTGCAGAGTCCTGCGATTGAGGCAGGGATGCAGCCAGTCAGGATGCTCTCAATTGTGCCCCTATAGAAAGTTCTTAGGATTTGGGGCCCCGTGCCAGACTTCTTCAACTGACTGAGTTGGGAGAGACACTGTTGTGCCTTTTTCAACACACAGCCCTTTTTTCATACCTGTGATTGTAAATGTCCTGAATCATGGGAAGTTCACAACTATAGATATGCTATATCCAGAGGAGTGATTTTTGGGCACATTTTATATTTTATAAACTGGATAAAGCATGCTCTTTACAGCAGCTTATCTCAATGCCAAATCTTGAAATGGAGGTGATGAGATATCATCGAAGTCAGATTTGGTGACTGAAATTTTCTCAGGGGGCAAACTTTGTGAAGCAGCCCATGCAGATTGTGCCTTGGGTTAGAAATTGTTGACATACATTTCTTTCAATAGGGTTTACATCCACTTTAACTTGATTTTTGAAAATTTTATCTCCTGTGGTCCATCAACATAGAATGTGGTGTGAAGAATGTGGAATTAGGTTGAAGATAAATATATTAAACATTATCCAAAATAAAGGAAGAGCCATTTAATGGTTAATGTTCTTCCATTGTTCCATAAATTAGTCTGATAATTTTACATAAGTAATAACTACGGATATTTTCAAAGAAAAAAGTTGTTGAAAAAGACAATAATAGATTGGAAAGCTGGTTTTTTCACCTTTCACAGTCTTTAAAAAAAGATCTACGTTCCCCGAGTAACTTGCTCTTTTAATGTTTATGTTGCAAAATGTTATTTAAATAAGTGAAATTTCAGCAATCATTTGGGATCTAATCATTGATTATTATAGCAATGTTATCACTTTTAATTTGTATTCATTTCCACTTTCACTATTATCCAAAATGTTCAGCAATTTTCCTGCATCCTACTGTGCTGAACTAATGGTTTAATTTATTTTCTATAATAATCTTGATTCTTCAATCTGACTGATAGGCGCAGTTTCCAGTTAACCCACATTTTCAAATGTGGTTCTTTGCTTTATCAGCAAAGCATTTACAATACCTTTACAATGAATTGGATGTGTTGAGTTCTCAAGTAATAGAACTTTCCAATTTATGTACTGTTAAATTTTTGCTTTGTGTTTTACTTCTGAACTTAACCATCTTGCTTGTAGTATGTTTTTTTATGTTCCTTGTTAGGGAACTAACTTTGGGATATCATGCTCCTACTTCAGAATGTGCCACCTGCTGTTGATCCTGTTCTAAGTTAATTTTGTATACTATTTCATAATTTTGTAAATGATCCTGTAATTCCTTATTTTAAGATTCATTAAACCATTCATATTGAACTGACTTTTAAAAAATAATATTCACCGTGGTACATTGATTATTGCCTCCTGTTGGTGCTGCCCTCCAGTGTTTGCTTGGTAGAAGACAAGCTGGACTGGGTGCATACGTACATTCATTTACAGACTGCTCGGAGTTGCTTGTTCTTGCCAATAATACCCATGTACCATTAAATCACAGGACAAGTCACTCAGGGACCTGAGCTATATATATTTTCTTTCTTTGTGTGGTTGTATGTTTACTGATGTGTTATGTGTGCAATATGTGCCTTGTGCTCTGTATAACTGTTGGTACTGTGATTTGAACTTTGTCCCCAGAGGAATGTTGTTTTGTTTGCCAGATTCATGGGTTACATGTATGGTTGAATGCTAATTAAACTTGAATTGAAAATTTTGTGAACTGACTTTTACCTTGCATAGTTTCAGGTTAATTTTCCATAGAATTTGCTTAGGTAACTATATCCAAATTATAATAGATTCAGAATGACGAGAATCTAATGTGTATTCTACAAACGTTTGTATTTAATTTGAAGCAGCAATAATTTCCTATTCTTGTTCTTTGTGAATACCAACAAATATTTCCCTAGTCAGTGTTAGAAAGTTCTGAGCCACTTCAGAAACACATCCCTTCCATATCCATATTTGTAGGTTCAGTTCCTATGCAACAATAAATTATCTTTTAATTAATGGAACTTAAGAAGATTATCGTGCTCCTTGTTGGTGCTTTGTTTTAAATATCAAGTGGCATTTATGTCATAGGTTGGGATGTATTATCTTGTGCAGTAACTGTCTTTGGAGGAAATATTGTAGAGCTTCCAGAGCTGTGTTGATTATTAGTATTCTATAGGCCTTGACCTTCAAGTGGTTTATAGAATTAGGATAAAAAGTCAATAGGCAGAAACATCAATCAGCTAATTTTCTTGAGGCTTTTATTTGAAAGCCAGATATTTTTTCCTGAAAACAATGAATTTCAAAGATAGCTATCTGGTATTCTTTGCATGCTGCTTTCATTATGTTGTGTGATTGGCATTTCCCTGCTTTAAAAAAAACTGATATTAATGATGAGCAAAATTATGATCTCAGGAATAGCATGTAAAACTCAATGCTCTAACAATGGGTCCTCAATTATGAAGGAAGCATACACTGTTGAATTAAATATTCTGTAAATACTCTACCATAAAGTAACTAACTGAACGAATTTAGCCTGGCAGTTTTAGTAGAAGATCCTTATAGAAAATACAATAAAGTTCACAATTGACTACATGACATGACTCAGTTGAATCTGCTGGTCTCGCTGGTGTAACGGATACTTATATTTGAAAGTTAGTAAAAATAGCCGCAATGTAAGGTGAAATTTGAATAATTTCCTTCCTGCCTGGAAAAGACAATCAAGTAAGCTCCCTGAGTCCATTTACTGTGACATTTTGATGACTATATTTCACAATATAAATTCACAATATATTGCAATGGATCTTTTTTTGTGAGATTTCCTATACTGGCTTCCCACAGCCTTTAGCTCACATGTTCATGTAAAATTGTTGTTGTTACACTGTTCAAAGTCCAAAGTAAATTTATTATCAAAGTACATATATGTCACCATATATAACCCTGAGATTCGTTTTCTTGCAGGTATACTCAATAAATCTAATAACATTAATAGAATCAGTGAAAGACTGCAACCTATAGAGCAGACAACCAGTGTGCAAAAGACAACACTCAGTGTAAATACAAAAGAAAAAAATAATAATTAACAAATAAGCAATAAATTTTGAAAACATGAGATGAAGAATCCTTGAAAATGAATCTATAGGTTGTGGGAGCAGTTCAGTGATAGAGCAAGTGAAGTTATCCCCTTTGGGTCAAGAGGCTTATGGCTGAGGGATAATACTGTTCCTCAGCCTGATTGTGTGGGTCTTGTGGCTCCTGTACCTTTTTCATGATGGCAGCAGTAACAAAAGAACATGGCCTGGGTGGTGGGGTACTTTGATAAAATGCTCAGTGTTAGGGAGAGGTTTACTGATGAGGTATTGGGCTGTATCCATTACTTTTTGTAGGATTTTCTATTCAAAGGCATTGCTGCTTCCATACCAGGCTGTGATATACTCTCCACCACACATGTATAGAAGTTTGTCAAAGTTTTAGATGTCATGCCAAATCTTCACAAACCTTTGAGGAAGTGGAGGCACTGCTATGCTTTTCTCGTAATAGCACTTATGTGCTGCACCCAGGACATGTCCTTTGAAATGATAGCACAGAGGAATTTAAAGTTGCTGACTCATGGACCTCTGGTTTCCTCCTCCTGAAGGCATAGTGCCATAGAAAACTGCAAAACAGAAATAGGCCATTTGGCCCGTCTAGATGAGCTGAACCATCGACCTGCACCTTGACCAAATACAAAGGAGCTGGTTGTGGATTTCAGGAGGAATGGAGACAGGTTAACCTCTATAGACATCAATGGATCTCGGGTTGAGAGGGTGAACAGCTTTAAGTTCCTCGGCATAAACATCACTGAGGACATCACGTGGTCTGTACATACCAGCTGTGTGGTGAAAAAGGCACAACAGCACCTCTTTCAGCTCATACAATTGAAGAAGTCTGGTATGGACCCCCGAATCCTAAGAACTTTCTACAGGAGCACATTGAGAGCATCCTGACTGGCTGCATCCCTGCCTGGTATGGGAACTGTACTTCTCTTAATCGCAGGACTCTGCAGAGAGTAGTGTGGACAGCCCAGCGCATCTGTAGATGAGTACTTCCCAGGATCTAGAACATTTACAAAGGATCATTGGGAACTCAAGTTGCTCCAGACACAACCTATTCCAGCTGCTACCATCTGAGAAATGGTACTGCAGCATAAAAGCCAGGACCAACAGGCTACGGGAAAGCTTCTTCCACGAGGCCAACAGACTGATTAACTTATGCTGATTTGAGTGTGCTCTATATTACATTGACTGTTCTATTTATTATAAATTACTATGATTGCACGTTACACATTCAGACAGAGACGTAATGTAAAGATTTTTACTTCTCAAGTATATGAAAGATGTAAGTAATAAAGTAAATTCAATTCAATTCACCCATGTAGTTATCCAAACTTGTTTAAATGTTGAACTCAAAATTGCATCCAACACTTGCACTGGCAGTTCGTTCCACACTCTCATCACCCTTGGAGCGAAGAAGTTTTCCCTCGTATTCCCTTTAAACATTTCACTTCTTACCCTTAACCCATGACTTCTAGTTGTAGTCTTACCCAATCTCTGCATTTACCCTATCTATACCCCATATGGTTTTGTATATCTCTATCAAAAGTCCTCCTCAATCTTCGAAGTTCTGGGGGATAGAGTTGTAATCTATTCAATCTTATTCTCAGGTCCTCCAGTCCTAGCAACAGCCTTGCAAATTTTCTCTGTACTCTTTCAATCTTATTTACATCTTTTCTGTAGGTAGGTGACCAAAACTGCACTCAATACTTCAAATTAGTTATCACAAATGTCTTAAACAATTTCAGCATAACATTCCTACTCAGTACTTTGATCTATAAAGGCAATGGGCCAAAAACTTTCTTAACAACCCAGTCTATCTGTGATGCCACTTTCAATGAATTATGAACCTGTACTCCCAAATCCATTTGTTCTACTGCACTCCTCAGCACCCTACTGTTCACTATGTTGGTCTTATTCTGGTTGGTCCTCCCAAAGTAGAACAGCTGGCACTTATTTGCTTGAAACATCTGCCATTTCCAAATGGTCCAGATCCCACTGCAAGCTTTGATAGTCTTCCTTGCTAACCACTGCACTCCCGATCTTGGTGTCATCTGCAATTTGCTAATCCAGTTAACAATATTATCATCCAGATTGTTCATATAGATGGGAAACAACATCAGCAGACCTCCAGTCGGAGAACCAACCATCTACTACCAGTCACTGGTTTCTCCCACAAATCTAATGTCTAATCCAATTTACTGCCTCATCTTGAATGCCAAGTGACTGAACCTTCTTGATCAGCCTCTCATGTGGGACCTTGTTAACTGCCTTGCTGAAGTCCATGTAGACAACATCCACTGTCCCCTCTTCATGAACTTTCCTGTTAACATCCTCAAAAAACTCTTGCGTTTGGTTAGTTGCAAACTACTATGCACAAAGCCATGTTGACTATCCCTAATCAATCCCTGTCTATCCAAATACTTATATATCCAGCCCCTTAGAATACCTTCCAATAACTTTCCCACTACTGATGTCAGGCTCACTGGCCTATGATTTCCGGGGTTTATTCTTAGAGCCTTTCTTAAATAGTGGAAGAATATTAGCTATCTTCCAATCCTCCAGTACCTCATCTGTCACCAAAGATGATTTAAATGTCTCTGCTATAGCCCCTGCAACTTCTGCACTTGCCTTCCACAGGGTCTGAGGGAACACCTTGTCGGGCCCACCCTAATTTGCCTCAAGGCAGCAAACACCTCCGCCTCTGTAATCTGTATAGGGTCAATGATCTTGCTGCTGCTTTGCCTCACTTCTATAGACTCGGTGTCCATTTCCCGAGTAAATAAAGATGAAAAAAAATCCATTTAAGATCTCCCCCATCTCTTTTGGCAAAGATTACCACTCTGATCTTTCAAAGGACCAATTTTGTCCCTTGCAATTCTTCTGCTCTTAACATATCTGTAGCAGTCCTTACAATTTTCCTTCAACTTGTCTGCCAGAGCAACCTCATGCCTTCTTTTAGCCCCCCGATTTGTTTTTTAAGTGTTCTCTTGCATTTCTTATACTCCTTAAGCACCTCATTTATTCCTACCTGCCTATTCCTACAATGCATCTCATTTTTTCCTTAAGCAGGGTCACAATCTCTCTCAAAAACTAAGGTTCAGTAAACCTATTATCCTTGCCTTTTATTCTAACAGGCACATACCAGCTTTGTTCTCCCAGTATTTCACTTTTAAAGGCCTCCCACTTACCAAATAGATCTTTGCCCTAAAACAGCATAACCCAATCCACATTTACCATATCCTTTCTGATACCATCAAAATTGGCCTTTCTCCAATTTAGCATCTCAGTCAAGGACCAGACCTATCCTTTTCGATAATTACCTTTAAACTAATGAAACTAAAGTCAATAATCAGCTCCTTGGTCTTGCTATTAATAAGAAATGAAGTACTATAATGAAATTTTGTATTATTGTTTTGCCAGAAATGCTGAAAATCTTGAACTACGGCTGCTTAAGCTGTGAAAAAGCATGCTGAAATTGCATACCTACTTCTAATTTGGGAATAGTTTTTTTTTATGAATCAGCAATTCAGTTAGTTACTTTTGGCTTTTGCTTCTCGTTATTGGGCATACTGACTTTAGAATTTTGGGAAACTTTCCCATCTATTCTCCGAGGCTACTTGCCTTCAAAGTGTAAAGCCGAAGGATTACGTATGTCAAGCTAAGGGCTGTAGGTTTAAGGTATTCTCTTTGTTGGCTTCTTTTCTCTCTGTCCAGATTGTTAATATTCAACAGTGCATGTTAGAATTAAGACAAGGTACCATTTTCTCTGCTTTAGCTAACCCAAATTCAATTCTCTTAATTTCTTTGTTTATTTATCTTGCAAAACTTAATAAAAAGCTTACCATGATTTTCACAGCTTAATTAATTCCCACCTCAGTTTTTATTCCAAGCAAAACGTGTCAAGCCCATCATATAAAGCAAACCCTGTCTCAGATAGTTTTAACTTGTCAATCAGTGAATTAAGAGAAAAGGATAAATAGTAACTGGAGCAGTAGGGGATATATAATTCCAAGCTCAAGTAGCGACTGACTACTTGATAAAATTACACTAAGTGATTTATTGTACTCATTTGCTAATATTGCAGTTTTTCGATGCCGAAGGAAGATAGATTCTGAGTAAGGTTTGTGACCTATAGTGAGACTGTTCCAATATTCTTTTCTTGAAAGGAGTCTAAATCCTAGTAACATTTGCAATTGTGCATGTAAGTGGACAATGTTTAGACTCCACTTAAACCTCATTTTCACATTGCTGTCAGCTTCAGGTTAAATTTCCTTTCTCAACGAAGTGCCTCACAAGAGAAAGAACAGCCACAAACTTTACTGCCAAAAATCATCAAAGAGCCTTGGCAATGAAATGTTGTGTCATCAAAAAAATAATCTCATTGCTCCATCTTTATCATGCAAAATATCAAATTCCTTTCCTTTAATCTGCTTCCTAGTCTATACCTGTTGAGAATTCTCCCTTTGCTGGCAATGTTGGGACAGGTATATCATGTTTACTAAGCTGCTCCATGCATGAACGAATCTGCCTTCCTTAGCTAAGCAATTCCTCTCCTCTGGAATCAGAAAGCAGGTTTAGATCCTATTCCACAGACTAGAGTGAAAAATGAACTCTGCTGACAGTACAGTGCAATGCTGTGGGAGGACTGAATTATTTGTGACGCTATATTTTGGATTAATGTTAAGCTGAATACGTTTACAGTTTGATATGAACTTAAAGATCCCACTGCTCCTGAAAATGCACATTGGACCTCAGGAATAAAAGCAATGTTAATTAATGTCACTATATTTAAAAAAAAACTTTGGTTTTATTTTGAAGCTTGTTTTTTGCCTGTAATCCAATATTACCACAATGATAATACCTATTAAGTACTTAATTTGATGGAAGCTCTTCAAAGAAACTATACCATTGCAAGGCTCACTTTCTGTTTCCTACTGCTTATTGTGAAATTTACTTTTACATATATGGTTCAGATGGACATCTTTGATTTCTAATATTCTTGTCTTTATGGACTGTCATCTAATTTTTGGACAACTTTTAAACACTTCAATTTAAGTGAGACTTTTACAAAATAAAACCATTTTGGTTTGTCGCAACAGAATTTGCATAATGTTACTCCTTGATCCCATAAATTTCTGCATATCTGAATGTATTCAGATGGTACCTTAATAGATCCTCTTTTGAGCTCCGAATATCCAAGTGTCATCAAATTTCCGACACATAGATAGTCCATAACACATGCACAAACAACAGAGCAACACACACAAAATACTGGAGGAACTCAGCAGGTCAAGCAGCATCCATAAAAATGAATGAACAGTTGATGTTTCGGGCTGAGATCCTTTTTCAGGTCTGGAAAGGAAGGTGGAAACATGACCTCATATAGAGGTTAATGTTTGTCTGATATGCACTGTGAACTCTAGTAAGGAATGAATATTACTTTGGTTTCACTGTTATTTTGTTGTAATTATAACAAGAATGAAAATTTTAGAACTCTACATAAAGCACAGTTGCTTCCGAAATGGCTGAAGTAGCTATAACTATAGAACGTTGGTAAGCTTTGGTCAATCATCAAAGGCAAGTTGGATTGGTTGTATTTTCTGGTGTAAAATTATGGTGTACCTGTGCCAACTTAATTCCTTTTCTTCACCCTTGCTCAGCCTGAAGTTGCCTTGGTAGCGTAGTTGTTAGTGCAACACTGGTACAGTTTGGAGCATCAGAGTTTGAAGTTGAATCTGTAAGCAAGTTTGTAGGTTCCCTCCAGTGAGCACATGAGTTTCCTCCAGATGCTCCAGTTTCCTCGACAGTCCAAAGTTAGACCGATTAGTAGGTTAATTGGTCATAAATTGTCCATGATTAAGTTAAGGTTAAATCCGTGGGTTGCTGGGAGGCATGCCTCCAAGGGCTGAAAGGGCCTGTTCCACACTACAGTATTGTGCAAAGGCCTTAGGCACACACACATATATATGTACACCTAAGATTTCTGCACCGTACTGTAGTAATTTGATATATTGCACTTGTTACATACACCTGTTAGGGCACATTCTCCAGATACCTTATGAGGTAACCGTAGCCTTCAGCCAGGAGCAGATGTCATCAGGTGGTTCCCAACCTTCACAGAGTGTTTCGACACTTAACCACGACACTCTTCAGTTGGTGGGCCGGCAGTGGTGGCCAAATCACTGCCCATCTGCTCCTGGTTTCCAGCTTCCCTCCTCTTGCCTACACCAAATCCAACAAGAGGCTCGTCCTGCCTCTTATCCCATCCAACGAGCTGCTTGTTCTTTTGTCCAGGCCCAGAGCTGACAACAACTGCCATGCTGCTTTGGCTGGGAAACCTCTGCAGCCAATATCCACAGGGAACAACCATGCCTGCCATCCCTTGTCTTTGCATTCCTGCACTAAGGGCTGGTACTTCAAGGCCTGTCTCTCGTGGGCCTCTTCCCATCCCTCCTCACACGGCACCATCAGCTCAACCAGAATTATTTTCCGGTCTTCAGTTGACCACAATACAATGTCCGGGTGGAGGGTTGTGCGCACCACCTCCGGGAACTGCAGCCTCCTTCCCACATCGACTCTCATCTCCCAGGACCTGGCTGTTAGCAGCAGGTTTGGCTTTGGTTGTTTGGTTACAAAAGGCCTGGGCCGGGCTCCCACTTTGATGAAGGTGATGGCCTTCCTCAAATCTGTACCAGCCGTCCTCTTCTTGCATCTCTCTCACTCTAGTGTCAGCAAGAGGCAGCAGCACCTTATCATGGCTCCACCTATACCGCCCTTTGCTGCCACAAAAAAAACAAGTTTCATGACATATGCGAATGATGACAAATCTGATTCTGATATGGGTCTGTATTCTGGACTAAGAGTGTGAATAGGGCAGGGAGAAAGGAATCATGCTTTGGGAAAAGGGGAAAGGAGAGGGGAGAGAATGGGAAGTATCAGCAAGATATTCTATAATGATCAATAAGCCAGTTGTTTGAAAAACAAATTACCTTGCCCAGTATCTCAGGGCTTGGTGTGTCTGCTCTGTCTCTCCTTCTCTGCCACCTGTCCCACACCTTTCCCGCAATGATTTCTGTATGGAGCTAATTAAATATGAGCCAACTGAAAGAGAACCTTATTCAATTGTCACACATTTTCTCAAATAATCTTGCCTAAAATCACTTCTTGTTTTAACTGTAAAAGCAGCATTAGAATTGTCTGGTGTTTGTTTCCTTGACGTCACTTTTATTAATAACGGCATGATATTTTCTTATCTCCAGTTAGTTATTTTCAAAGATATACTGTAAGTTTTAAACTGGTGTGCTATTTTCACATTCATCACCCCCCACCCTTGCCAAGCTGTCTTTTATCTGCAAGTTGTAATTAAAATTCAAAGAAATTTTAATTTTGAAGAAAAGTTTTTGTGCAGTAAATTTTATTTAATTAGAATTGGGGTAGCTAAATAAGGAATGAAATATAAGGTCCATTGTGAATACTTGTAAATAGATTTAAGTTTGGATTCTGTATATGCTATTCATCTAATGGTTAATATTTGATATAGTCTACCATATGACTTTCTGGAGATTTCTTTTTTTTATATAGGTGTGAATCGGATAACCGTTACCTTGGCAACCCTCTCAAAGGAACCTGCTATTGTAAGTGTCTTTCAGGCTTTTCTGGGCTGGGTGGAGGTCATGTAACAAAACAAGTACTCATTAATCATTGCTTAAGGGAGAAGCAAAGTGTAGTGGTGAGTATTTCTTGATTGGAATACAACTTTTTTCCCACAAGATTATATCCACCTGGTACTTCTTTCAGGCTTTCTTCAAAATGTTAGTTCTAACAGCACCATTCAACTTTTGGAAAATAGATTTCCCTCCTGGGCTTTTCAAATGCATGAGTGGTGGAAATAAACCCAGAGTGCTTTTGTTGAAATTGGATGGGACATGACTTCACATTATTATGGTATTTTGGCAGTAATTTATTATAAGAAGAAGAGTTTTGGCAGCATATCTGGTTACTGCTCATTTTGTTGAAGCCAATGTCCAAAATGCGTATATGTTACTTTGAGTATTTCAATTAATTTTAAACACAAGTAATTCTATAGATGCTGGAAATCCAAAGGAAAGTACGTAAAATGCTGGAGGTACAACATTTGGGCAGGATGCTGCCTGATCTGCTGAGTTCCTCCGGCATTTTGCGTATGTGGCTTTCAATTAAATTTTTTTTTCTAATTTAGGAATAAATATTTAATATTTTTTCCAGTGAGTTGCCTGATTTTACGCAGTTACTTGTCACTGTTGGCAACAGCTTTCTCATTTTTTATGTAAGACTACATACAAGGGAAATAGTTCATATGGATTAATACTCAAGGAAGACTAATGAAATCTACTCACAGTGTGGTGGAGTACTGTGACAATTATTTTGATATTCTTTAAATTTCCTTTGCTGAGATACCTTAATTGTGCCAACTATTTATTATTGATAATTTCAGCAATGCTAAGTTTCATCTTGGAGAAACAAATTGGGAAGAACAATCAAATGTTTTGATGAGATCTAATATAGAAGCCAAAAGTATTAAAAACCACCAGTTTAGAATAGGGAACTAATCCCAATAGTTCCCCAGCTAAAATGTGATCAGAAAAAGACCAAATAGCAAACAACCACAGTCATCATTTTTTCTGTTTCAAATTGGAAGGCAGTCTAAGACCATGTTGGCATATTGAAAAACTTGGTAAAAAATAAATACTGCTAATTATTTCTGAAGAAGATGTGGTGTCATCTTCAGAAGTAAAATCTTGCATCCCACTACCACAGAATGAAGATCTTGCTCAAATTAACTCACATAGAAACTTGACCAAATCGATATTATGCACAAACATTTGTAAAGGAGTGTCGATTAAGTAAGGAACCTAGCAGAGTTAACTCATCATTCAGGTATAAAAATTTAATGAAGTGGATTTAGAGGGAAAATGTGTCTTACATAGTACTTTATGTAATTTAAGTGAAAAGCGCTATAGCATGTTATATAGGGTACTAATATGAGTTCACTTGATGCATCTTATCTTCTTTGCTGCCTTGCAAAGGAAATTGAGACAGGCAGCTGCGGATAGTCGGTGGAAAAGAAAGCAGTGTTTGCCAATTGAAAGACAGCAACTGAGACCATAAGACCATATGATATACGAGTAGAACTAGGCCATTTGGCCTATTGAGTCTGCTCTGTCATTTTGTCATGGCTGATCCAATTATCCTCTTAGCCCTAATCTTCTGACTTCTCCCCAGATCCCTTCATCTCCTAGCCAATCAAGAATCTATCAACCTCTGACTTGAATCTTCATAAAGACTTGGCCCCCTCAGCTGCCTGTGGCAAAGAATTCTACAGATTTACCACTTCCTGGCAAAAGAAATTCCTCCTCATCTTCGTTCTAAAAGAATGCCCCTCTATTCTGACACTGTTTCCTCTCGTCTTAGACTCTCCCACCACAGGAGACATCCTCTCCACATCTACTGTATCAAGGCTTTTCAACATTTGACAAATTTCAATAAGGTCACCTATCATTCTCCTGAATTCTAGTGAATACAGGCCTAGAGCTATTGAGCGACAAGCCATTCAATCCTGGAATCATTTTAGTGAATCTACTTTGAACCCTCTCCGGTTTCAGCACATCCTTTCTAAGATATGGGACACAAACCTGCTCACAATATTCCAAGTGAGGCCTTACCAGTGCTTTATAAAGTTTCAACATTACATCCTTGCTTTTATGTGCTAGTCCTCTCAAAATGAATGCTAACATTTCATTTCTCTTCTTCACCACAGACTCAAGCTGCAAACTAACCTTTAGGACATCCTGCACATGGACTCCCAGGTCCCTTTGCACATCAGCTTTTTGTATTTTCTCTCCATTTAAAAAATAGTGAAACCTTTCATTTCTTTGAACAAAGTGTATGACCGTACACTTCCTGATACTGTATTCCATCTGCCATTTCTCAGTGCATTTTCCTAATCTGTCTAAGTCCTTCTGCAGTCTCTCTACTTCCTCAAAGCCACCTGCCCCTCCATCTATCTTCATATTGTTTGCAAATTTGGCACCAAAACCATCAATTCCATCATCCAAATCATTGACATATAATGTAAAATGATTCAGTCCCGATACAGACCCCTGTGGAACACCACTAGTCACCGGTAGCCAGCCAGAAAAGGCTCCGTTTATTCCCAGTCTTTGCCTCATGCCAATTAGCCATTGCTTTATCCATGCTAGAATCTTTCTTGTAATACTATGGACTCATAGCTTGTTAAGCAGCCTCATGTGTGACACCTTGTCAAAGGCCTTCTGAAACTCCAAGTACACTACACTACATTATTGTATTTTTTGTTATTTCTTCACAGAATTCCAACACATATGTCAGGTAAGATTTTCCCTTGAGGAAACCTGCTGACTAAAGGCTGATTTATACTTGTGCATATGGGCTACGCCATAGCCTATGTCGTAGCCCTGATTTTCACTTCTGCATAGGCTCTACGCCGTAGGGAGTAGCGAGCATGTGTTGGTGTGTGCCAAAATGCTAGTTGGTGGGCTTTCTATGCCACTGTTTTGAGTTTCTTTGTGAGAGACATGGACGAGGAAATGCATTTCAAACATTTTCACATGTCGGCAGGTAGATTTGATGATTTGGTTCATCTGTTTTGATGTACAGACATGGTAGAGAAGAAGCAACCAGAAATGCGTAGGAGGAAATGCAATGCTACCAAGCGGACCGATCAGAAGTGTAAATCAGGCTTCAGGCCTATTTATCATGTGCCTTCAAGTTATAGAGACCTCATCCTTAATAATCGACTCTAATATCTTCCCAACCACTGAGGTCAGTCTAAAGGGCTAATAATTTCCTTTCTTCTGCCTCTCTCCCTTCCTGAAGAATAGAGTGACATTTGCAATTTTCCAGTCTTTTGGAACCATTCCAGAATCTAGTGATTCTTGAATGATCATTACTAATGCTTACACGTTCTCTTCAGCCACCTCTTTCAGAACTCCGGGGTGTACAGGTGTCTTACCTACCATCAGACCTTTCAGTTTCCCAAAAACCTTCTCTCTAGTTATGTTAACTTCACACACTTCATGTCCCCCGACACCTGGAACTTCCACCGTACTGCTAGTGTCTTTCACAGTGTAGACTAATGCAAAATACTTATTCAGTTCATCCGCCAATTCCTTGTCCCTCATTCCTACCTCTCCAGCGCTGTTTTCCAGTGGTCCAATATCCACACTCGCCTCTCTTTTATGCTTTATGCATCTGAAGAAACTTTTGGTATCCCCTTTAATATTATTGGCTAGCTTACTTTCATATTCCATCTTTACATTCTTAATGACTTTTTTAGTTACCTCGTGTTGGTTTTTAAAAGCTTCCCAATCCCCTAACTTCCCACTAAATTTTGCTCTAATATTTGCCCTCTCTTTGGCTTTTATGTTGGCTTTGACTTCTGTTATTAGCCACAGTTGTGTCATATTTTGTTCAGAATACTTCTTCTTTAGGATGTATATAACCTGTGTCTTCCAAATTGCTTCCAGACATTCCAGCCATTGCTGCTCTGCCATCATCCCTGCCAGTGTTCCCTTCCAAGTAAATTTGGCCAACTCCTCTCTCATGCCTCTGTATTTCACTTTACTCCACCATAATACTGATAATCTGACTTTAGCTTCTCCTTCTCAAATTTCAGGGTGAATTCGATCATATTATGATCACTTGTCCCTTAGGGTTCTTTTTACCTTATGCTCTCTAATCAATTCTAGTTCATTGCCCTACATCCAGTCCAGAATAACTGATTAATCTCATAGGTGCTCTAGAAATTCCCCCTCCTGTAATCCAGTACCAACATTAATTTTCCTAATCTACCTGCATATTGAAGTCCTCTTTGACTATTGTAACATTGCCTTTTTTGGCATGCATTTTCTGTCTCTCGCTGTAATTTTTAAGCTGCATCCTTACCACTGTTTGGGGGTCTGTATACTA
This sequence comes from Hemitrygon akajei, assembly GCF_048418815.1. Lineage (NCBI taxonomy): Eukaryota > Metazoa > Chordata > Chondrichthyes > Myliobatiformes > Dasyatidae > Hemitrygon > Hemitrygon akajei. Next base: position 61,076,559 of record NC_133146.1, read on the forward strand.
CTCCCATTTGGGTCTTTTTACCCTTGTAGTTCCTTAGCTCTATCCACAATGATTCAACACCTTCTGATCCTATGCCATCTCTTTCTAATGATTTGATTTCATTTTCTGCCAACAGAACAACGCCACCCCCTCTGCTTTCCTGCCTGTCCTTCTGATACATGTATCCTTAGACATTAAGCTGTCAGTTAAAATCTGTGTCAGTGATGCAATGAGGCATGATTCAGTGAGACCCACGAGACATGAGATTCTTGATTTTTTTTGTAAAGATATATAGCCTTGAAATTTTATGAAGTTTTACAAAATGAAAAAAAAATTACTGTGCAATTAGGTTATTTAAATGAACAAAATAATAGGTCTACACCAACTGATTTCTTTTGATATTCTTCTGGAATAGAAGGAATTTTCTCCCTGAATATTTTCCTATTATTTTTATGCATTTTGCTTCTAGCACAGTTAGGTCATAACTCTGTTGGAGTGGCATTGTTAACTGAACAAGCAAGTTTGTTTTTTCTCATACTCTTCAAAATGCTAAGACACTGATGCATCTCAGGGGTGTGTGTTTCTCCCACTGTTCTATTCTCTATAGACATTTGGGTAGCAACTTTTGTATAGTCTAATATTCCATGCAGCTTGGAGTATAATTGGTCAGCAATTGTAATGTGGCAATGGAAGGGAATTTTAGGGAAGTTAACAAGTTTAGTTAGAGACATTTTTAAAAAATGCCTCATAGTGATACTGGCAGGGGCAAGGGGGTAGAAATGAGGTAAAAATGTTTGATTAATGATTTCCAGAATTTGGAGCCCACCAAAAAGGAAGTGGTGTCAACTCTTGAGGATTCACCAAAATTATTGTTGGGAGCAACTTGGTGAAAACCATTGGGGCATTCAATTTTTTAATTAATTTTCTGTTTTCTTTGAAAATTAATTAAATATTAGTGTAGATGGACACAAGTGCTGATGTAGTATTAGTTGGTCAAAGAATGGTCTGTTTCTTAGCTGTACGACTAGGTCTATTTCAGAGAATAGAATGTGATACGATTGTTTCAGTTGAGTAATGAGTTCCTTTATCTTCTTATTGAGAGAGAACAGCATGATGGAATGATGATAAATTTGTCAAATTTTCCATGGTATAGATCATGCAATATCATGTGAAGTCATCTTCCTGACCAGTGTGGACATTCTAAATGGTAAGGTGAAGGGATTATAAGAATTGGATTTATGTAGAGTCTTGATGAGTCGCAGGTTTGTAAAGAATCACAGATATTGGGAGATTGCAGGGGAAATCATGTGATTTTTTTAAACCTGGAAGTAGATCAATGAGTACATCGCTGGTGTCACAATGGTGTTGGGTGATTAAAACTTCATATGGGTTGGCATGTGAACAATCAAATAAAATTTAGAAGCAGGTTAGAGCTATAGATTATAACATTGTTTTTCTTTTATAATCAGAATCAGGTTTATTATCACCAGCATGTGACATGAAATTTGTTAACTTAGCAGCAGCACTTCAATGCAATACATAATATAGAAGGAAAAAATGATAATAAAGATATAAATAAGTAAATCAATTACAGTATACATATATTGAATACATTAAAATTATGCAAAACACAGGAATACTATATATTAAAAAAGTGTCCAAGGATTCAATGTCCATTTAGGAATCGGATGGCAGAGGGGAAGAAGCTGTTCCTGAATCGCTGAGTGTGTGCCTTCAGGCTTCTGTATCTCCTGCCTGATGGTAACATTGAGAAAAGGGCATGTCCTGGGTGCTGGAGGTACTTAGTAATGGACACTGCCTTTCTGAGACACCGTTCCCTGAAGATGTCCTGGGTACTTTGTAGGCTAGTACCCAAGATGGAGCTGTCTAAATTTACAACCCTCTGCAGCTTCTTACAGTCCTGTGCAGTAGCCCCCCCCACCCCCCCCAACACCAGCCTGTCAGAATGCTCTCCATGGTACATCTATAGAAGGTTTTGATTGTATTTGTTGACATACCAAATCTCTTCAAACTCATAATGTATAGCTGCTGTCTTGCCTTCTTTATAGCTGCATTGATATGTTGGGACCAGGTTAGATCCTCAGAGATCTTAACACCCAGGATTTGGAACTGCTCACTCTCTCTACTTCTGACCCCTCTATGAGCATTGGTATGTGTTCCTTCATCTTACTCTTCCAGAAGTCCACAATTAGTTATTTTGTCTTACTGACGTTGAGTACCAGGTTGTTGCTGTGGCACCACACCACTAGTTCGTATACCTCACTCCTGTATGCCCTCTCGTCACCACCTGAGATTCTACCAACAATGGTTGTATCATCAACAAATTTATAGATGGTATTTGAGCTATGCCTAGCCACACAGTCATGGGTCTATAGAGAGTAGAACAGTGGGAGAAACACACACCCCTGAGCTGCACCAGCATTGATCGTCAGTGAGGAAGAAATGTTATCGCCAATCTGCACAGATTATGATGTTCCAGTTAGGAAGTCAAGGATCCAATTGCAGAGGGAAGTACAGAGGCCCAGGTTCTGCAACTTCTCAATCAGGATTGTGGGAATGATGGTATTAAATGCTGAGCTGTAGTCGATGAACAGCATCCTGAGTAGGTGTTTGTGTTGTCCAGGTGGTCTAAAGCTGTGTGAAGAGCCATTGAGATTGCAGCAGAGTTCCATTCTGTAGAGTTTCAGATACACAATGACTTCAGGATCTTAAGTAATTTCATTGTGTGAAGTGTCACATATTAAGTATGCCATATTCCAAAACAGCAGCACTGAGTGTTAGCTGGGTACGTTCAGAAATAATTGAGATACATCGCATGAAATGGATATCCTGCAGTGAAATTTGATAAGTAACCAGAGGAACTGAAGAAGAGGAGGTACAGTGAACTTAAATCAAATTAGACATAGAAATGATTGTAGAGAGGGAAATAAAAAATGGATGGAGAGAGAGAAAAAAAAGATAATCGAAAGCGCTAGAAATAATTTAGTTTTAGGCATAGTTCACTATAGAAAATGATTTGAACTGTTTTTATGGGCTAGAGAATGTGCCAGTATAAATTTTGCATGGAAGGAGGGCTATTTCATTAAATTCCATCCCAAATTTTCAGTGTTGTGTTTAATGAATCAAACTCCCACTCGGCAATATCTTCAAACTTGCAGTGAGATTGAAGGTAGACTTGAAGCAAACATAAATTTATGTTGATCTGCAGCTTACAGTGTGTCTTTGACACAAATTTCAAAATGATTAGAGTCATAGTACTGAAACAGATCCTTTGAACTATCCAGATAATGCTCATTATTTTGCTAATAAATTTTCTGTGTGTGCCTCTCTTATTTTCCCAGTAAATTATGGGCCAGTTTTTTTAGTAAGTTTCAAAAATAATTCATTTCATGCTACTATTTATGTAAATGTGGAATGGTACTTATTTTTCATAAGCTGATTGAAAATGGAAAGATCAAAAAACCAAGGTTTCGTACAAGATAATTGGTACTTCAGGGTAAAGATAGTGACGAGTAATACCTGAGATGACCTTAATAATGCCGAAAACTTTTCAAGCAATTACAATAATAGTTCAGGTGTAAATGATGTAGAATTAATTCTGATTATTTAAAAGGCTCTTTGCCTGAGTTCTTGTTTTTTTCCCATTGGAAATATTGCCAATCCACTTTTTTTTTACTGAATTTTATCCTTTACAAGAAAAAAACCTCAAGATTTTCAATTACCTCAATTATTTTGTGAGTTAGTGCTGGAGTAATATGACTGTGAACCATTGGCAATTTGCTCTTGACATTCCCATGTCATTTCTTTTACTATCCTGATGGTGGATTTCATTGAGTCCATTTCTATTGATATACAGTGCTTTGTTACCTTACCTTCAAAAGCTACATTGGCCTGCTTTTTAGATAATCTGAATATTTCCCAGCACATTCAGGCATAACCTGCCCTTATTAAAAGCATGTGGTCAATCAACTGTTTGCAATTTTTCACAACCAACTGCATTTTTCTTAGTTATGTCTTTTGCAGTGAAATATTTGGCTATGTTAATTATGTTAAATAAATTTAAATGATTGAAATTGCATAAAACCATGCAAGTAATTAGCCATATGTTCATTTGACTGTTTACAGAAGATTTTTAAATCCATTCCTTCACTGAATATGTGATTGCTCTCAAGGCCAGTATTTATTAATGCCAATGAAGTTGACATAGGCACTGTATATACAGTGCCTATAAATTGTATTCACCCCCCCGGAAGTTTTCATGTTTTATTGTTTTATCACAGTAGATTTAATCTGGCCATTTTGACACTGATCAACAGAATAAGACTTTTTCATGTCAAAATGAAAGCAGGTCTCTACAAAGTGATCTATATTAATTAAAACTATAAAACATAAGATAATTGTTTGCATAAGTATTCACCACCGCGGTATCCAGCAGTTGGACCTTCCGGATACAGGTGTATTTTTCTACAATCAATTGAAACACCTACCCTGCACACGTCTCCAAATATAAATCTCTATTTAAATAATTATGTGACTTTTAAAACCAATTGGCTGCACCAGTGATGAATTGGTGTGCCATATTAAAGGGGGGGGGCAATACTTATGCAATCAATTATTTTGTATTTTATTTTTGTAATTAATTTGGATCACTTTGTAGAGATCTGCTTTCACTTTGACATGGAACTCTTTTTCTGTTGATCAGTGTCAAAAAAGACATTAAATCCACTGTGATTCAATGTTGTAAAACAATATAACATGAAAACTTCTGGGAGGGAGGTTGAATAATTTTTATAGGCATTGTATGCACATGAAGTTCAAGGGCTGAAACACTTGAAGCCTAACCATGTTGGCTGAATCCGTTCTTATATAAAAGAGTGAAAGTTTAAGACTCTTGCCTAGAGGAATCAGTAGAAATTTAAGTAAAACAATTCACAATACCTACAGATTGTAGCTATCATCTAATTTCAAGATTTTTCTACCAAATACTGATCTGAAGGATGTGAATACTTAAAACAATCAATTACTTTGTGTTTTGTATTTGGAATTAATTTAGATCACTTTGTGGAGATCTGTTTTCACTTTGACATGAAAGAGTCTTTTTCTGTTTATCAGTGTTAAAAAGCCAAATTAAGTCCACTGTGATTCAATGTTGTGAAACAATAAAACATGAAAGCCTCCAAGGGGCGTTTGTACTTTTTTATAGGCATTGCATGTTAATATAATCTGGCTGTTCTAGGGGCCTGTGCTACTGATCTACAATCGTGTATTAAACTTACACATTGTGCCAGGGAAATTTAAATTGATGATTGGTTTATTATTGCCACATAACACCATAAGGTATAAGAGCAGAATTAGCCATTTGGCCCATCGAGTCTGGTCCACCACTATTTCATCATGGCCAATCCACTTTCCTCCTCAGCCTTAATCTCCTCCCTTCTTCCTATATTCCTTCATGCCTTGACTAATCAAGAAAGTGTCTACCTCTGCCTTAAATATACCCAATAACTTGGCCTTCACAGCCACCTGTGGCAACAAATTCCACAGAGCTCCTGCCCCTGCATCACTTCTTCAGCCATGCATTCACCTACAAATTTTGCTGTTCTTGCCCTCACTGGCATGCAGTGTGGTCAGAAATCCAGAGATTACCACCTTGGAGGTTCTGTTTTTCAGCTTTATACCTAGATCCCTAAAATCTCTCTTCAGTATCTCCTCATCTTTCCTACCTAAGCCATTGGTGCCAATATGTATCAAGACTTCTGGCTGCTCATCTTCCCCTTTTGGAATGCCATGGACCTGATCCACGATATCCCTGACCCTGCACCTGTAGAAAACATACAATCCGTGTGTCTCAATTGCGCCCACAGAATCTCATCTCTGGTCCAATGATTGTGAATCTCCTATCACTACTGCAGTCACCTTCACCTCTCTTCTCTTCTGAGCCACGGCATCAGCCTCTGTGCCAGAGACCATGGGACCTACAGCTCCCCTCTGGTAGGTGCCCCCCCCCCCAACAGTATCCAAAGAGGTATACTTATTATTGAGGGGAATGGTCACAGGGGTACTCTGCACTCACTGCCCATTTCCCTTCATCTTTCTGATAGTCACCCAGTTACCTGCCTTCTGCAACTTAGGGGTGACTACCTCCCTGTAGCTCCTATCTATCACCTCCTCATTCTCCCTTATGAGCTGACGGTCATCAAGCTCCAGTTCCTTAATATGTTCTCTGAGGAGCTACAGCTCAGTGCAGCTGTTGCAGATGTACCAAGGTGCAGTGAATGGCTTTTGTATACATGCCACCCAGTCTCATCATTCCACTCACGCAAAAGGTTTTGGCACGTATATATAGCTAGGGTGACTAAGACTTCTGCACAGTACTGTATATTATGCCTTTCCAGTAATCAAATACTCCTGAGCTAATGTAGCACTAGTGCTCTTCTTTTTGATTCCCACCCACCTTACTAGTTTAACTAATGTACAGTGCTGTACAAAAGTCTAGGCACTTAAGCTATATGTATATAGTGACATTATACTTAGTGACATTTTTCAGAACTATTCTGCAGTACATTCTCAGTATTGATTCAATGAAACAAGGATGAAAGAGAAACCAGTGGATGGATAAATAAAGGTTTATTTGAGAGAGTTTTTTTAAAGCTGGTATTAATCTAGTCTTTGAAGCTTCCATACACTCCCTTAATTCTTCAATCCCTCTTTCCTCTACCTTGGATTTCTACTGTGGCTCCAGAGGAAGTTTATCAGAATTCCATTTTCTTCTCCAGGCTGATGAGTAGTTTGTATGTTCTGGTTTAGTACGCACAGCTGTTAGGTGTAACATAAATCTAGGCCACTTATGAATACAGGAGGTTTGAGCTGCTCTCTTTAATAATTAAGAGAGTAGTGTGTTTTGTCTTCTCAGTCCACTGGATGTTTGATGTGCATGGGAATCGATTCCACAGTATCAAGCATTCTACTATCCTGTGGAACCAAGAAATGCAGGTGTAAAAGTTGCAATATTGAGGCTAGCTTGAGAATCTGTTATGTCTACCACAGATAGTTTGATGATTGATGTTCCACTTGTAATTTTTTTCATAACTCGCCATTTTGTTAATGCTATTGTATATAATGAAAACCTTCTCAAAATGCCCAAAAGTGAAATGGAAAAGAGTTACACCCTCAAGTAGTTCCAACAATGTATATATGCTTGTAGATGCATTATTTTTTGTTAATATTTGAACCTTTATTTGACATTAAGAAAAAATACGCTCAATACAATAGACAAATCAAAAACACATATTTAATCTATAGGCTTGGAGAAATGAACTAATTTTCATTAGAATTTGAAGCTCTTAATGAATAGTGGAAAGTGGACCGGGAATTTGGTTCCTGTTTCTTCATTAACTTCAGATATGAGAATGGAGTTTTGTTGAGAACAAGGTCTTTGGCTTAAAATCTTTATCCCATTTTAAATCAGGAAGTTTATTACCATCGCATGTAGTGAGCTACAGTGGAAAGCTTGGTTTTGCATGCCTTTGATACGGATTAGTTCTTTACTGCAGGGCCTTGAGATAGTATAGGTGTAACCAAAAATAGAATGTAGTGTAAATTGTTAACAGTTTTGGACAAATTGTAGGCAGACAATTATTCAGACTATTCTGAATGATATTCATATTCCTTAGGTACAAGATAATTAGAATCAATTCCAGCATTTTCTGTCAATTGAAAGTCTAAAAAGTTGCTTTTTTATGCTTTTTTTAAAAGAATCAATTTACTAATTTATGAATTATGATTTATGCCTGTTATTTAAATACGGAATTATGATTTTCTGAAATACTATGCCCAGTATTAATTATGAAAACATGACATGCTCATCCTGTGATAACTTCAGCAAGGTTTTTTAGGCTAAGGTAACTTTTGTTGGTGATTCTTCCTAATTTATTTCCTTCATTAAAGATGAAAGAGGTCATCATAATCTTTACAATGGTGTAGTGTTTAAAATTCAATTGTGGATTGAATTTTGCTTTACATTAGTTTGCTAACTGCTGGCTAGATTAATTACACTTAATTCTTTTCTCATTTGGTAATACTTAACTAAAACTACATATAATTTATGGTTTAACACAGACAAAATGCTGAATGAACTCAGCAGATCAGGCAGCATCTATGGAAAGGAAGGAAAAATAAAGGGCTGATGTTTTGGACCAAGACCCTTCATCAGCTCTCATCATTATTCCTTTCTATAGATGCTGTTTGACCTGCTGGGTTGCTCCAGCAATTTGTGTGTGTTACTCTGAATTTCCAGCATCTGCAGAACCTCTTGTGTTTGTTGTTTAAAAAACTTATCTCAGTGACTTGAAGGCTGATTTTTGGTCTCAAACGTACACTTGAGAAATTGGATGGAACTTCTTTAATTGAAAATGATGTAGACTTCGATCATATTTTAGCTTGTCTGAATGTGTGTTCTTATCAGTCAGACATTAGAATAATGCTTTGATTTCTTAGTCAGTGCAGCAGAACATTGCAGTTTCCTTCACTTTGCTGATGATTGAGAGAAAACTGATGGAGCAGTTACTAACAGGATTGAATTTGTCCTTCTGTTATAGACAGGGCATACTTGGGCAGTTTTCAACATAATTGGATAAAGGAGTTTATTCTGCAAATATCATACCATTAGTTAGATTATTGGATCCATTATACTGTGGTTTAACATTGAAAGTCATAGACCAACTCAGGCAATCCAACAAAGGTGTCTGAGACATTTGGATCTGCAGTGTAATTTTGTATTTGCAGTGTAATTTTGTATTTGTTTGCTTTTAATGTAAAAGTTTTGATTTTTAGAGAGAGCTATAGAGTATTATAGCATAGAAACAGACTTTTCAGCCCAGTTAGTCTGCGACAAACTATTATTCTGCCTAGTTCCATCAACCTGCAACTGGATCATAGCCCTCCATACTTTATTCCATTCATGTACTTATCCAAACTTTGCTTAAGTATTGAAATTGAACTTGTATTCACCACTTCTGCTGGCAGCTTATTCCACCCTCTCTCCATTCTCTGAGTGAAGACATTTCCCTCATAAGACCATAAAATATAGGAGCAGAAATAGGTTATTGCTCTACAATTTCATTATGGCTGATCCATCTTCCCTCTCATCCCCAGTCTCCTGCATCCTCCCCCCCCCCCCCCCACCCCATATCACTTCATGCCCTGACAAATGAAGAATATATCAATCTCTGCAAAAATATGCAAAAAAACGGTCTCCTCAACTGTCTGTGTCGACGAATTCCACAGATTCACACTCTCAGGCTAAAGAAAAACTCCTCCTCATCTCCATTCTATTCTGAGACTGTGTCCTCTAGTCTTAGACTATCCCACCCTAGAAAACATCTTCCCCACATCCACTCTAGCAAGGTCTTTCACCATTTAATAGGCTCCAATGAGGTTACCCCTCATTCTTCTGAATTCCAGTGAATTCAGGCCCAGAGCCATTAGACACTCTTTATATAATAAGCTGTTCAATCCTGCAATGATTTTTGTGAATGTGCTTTTAACCCTCTCTAGTTTTAGCTCATCCTTTCTAAGAGTCCTAAAACTACTCACAGTACTCCAAGTGAGGCTACATCATTGCTTTATAAAGTCTCAACATTATTCCTTTTATATTCTAGTCCTTTTGAAATGAATGCTAACGTCACACTTGCTTTCCAGTGCACAGATTCAACCTGCAGATTAATCTTTAGGGAGTCTTGCACAAGGACTCCCAAGTCCCTTTGCACATCAGATTTTGGTATTTTCTCTATTTTAAAAAATAGTCACCCTTTCATTTCTTCTACCAAAGTGCCAGACTGTACACTTCCTGACACTATTGCCATGTCTTTGCCCATTCTCCTAATCTATCTAAGTCCTCCTGTAGCCTCTTTTCATCCTCAAAATTACCTGCTGCTCCACCTAACTTCAAATCATCTGCAAACTTTGTAACAAACCATCAATTCCATCAACCAAGTCATTGACGTGTAGCATAAAAAGAATTGGCCCCAACACAGACCCCTGTGGAACATCACTAGTCACCAGCACTCAACCAGAAAAACCTCCCTTTATTCTCACACTTTACTTCTTGACAATCAACCACTATATTATCCATGCTAGAATCTTTCCTGTAATACCATGAGCTCATAGCTTGTTAAGCAGCCTCATGTGTGACACCTTGTCAAAATCCTTATGAAAATCCAAGTACACAACATCAACCTATTCTCCTTTGTCGATCCTGCTTGTTATTTCTGCAAAGAATTCCAACAGATTTGTTAGGCAAGGTTTTCCCTTGAGGCAACCATGCTGACTGTGGCCTATTTTATCATGTGCCTTCAGGTACCCCGAAACCACATTCTTAACAGTTAACTCCAACATCTTCCCAACCACTGAGGTCAAACCAACTGGCCTATAATTTCCTTTCTTCTGCCTCTCTCCCTTCTTGAAGAGTGGAGTGACATTTGCAATTTTTCAGTCCTCCAGAACCATTCCAGAATCCAGTGATTCTTGGAAGATCATTACCAATGCCTCCACATCTCTTCAGCCACCCCCTTTCAGAACCCTGGGGTGAACAGCATCTTGTCCAGGTGATTTATCTACCTCAGACCTATTAGTTTCCTATGAACTTTCTCTCTAGTTATGGCAACTTCACACACTTCATGACCCCTGGCACCTGGAATTTCCATAATACTGCTAGTGTTTCCACAGTGAAGACTGATGCAAAATATTTTATCAGTTTGTCCACCATTTCCTCTCCAGCATTGTTTTCCAGTCGTCCGATATCCACTCTGTCCTCTCTTTTACACTTTATGTATCTGAAGAAGCTTTTGATATGCTCTCTAATAATATTGGCTAGCTTACTTTCGCATTCCGTCTTGTTCTTCTTAATGGCTTTTTTACTTGCCTTCTGTTGTTTTTTAAAAGCTTCCCAATCCTCTAACTTCCCACTAATTTTTGCTCTATTATATGCCCTCTCTTTGGCTCATACGTTGGCTTTGACTTTTCTTGCTAGCCATGGTTGTGTCATCTTTCCTTTAGAATGCTTCTTCCTCTTTCGGGTATATATATCCTGTGCCTCTTCCAGATTGCTTCCAGAAATCCTAGCCATTGCAGTTCAGAGTCAACACTGCCAGTGTTCTTTTCCAATTAAATTTGGTCGACTCCTCTCTCAAAGCTCTGCAATTCCTTTTATTCCACTGTAATACTAATATATCTGGATACATCTGACTTTTGCTTTCCCTTCTCAAATCGCAGGGTGAAGTCAATCATATTATAATCACTTGTCTTTTATGGTTTTTTTTACTTTAAGCTCTCCAATCAATTCTGGTTCATTGCATAACATCCAATCCAGAGCTGATCCTGTAGTGGCACTCTAGAAATTCCTCCTCCTGGTATCCTGCACAGACTTGATTTTCCCAATCTACCTGCATATTGAAATCTCCCATAATTATTATAACATTGCCTTTTTGGTATGCATTTTCTGTCTCCCATTGTAATTTGTAGACCGCATCCTTATTACTGTTGGGGGTCTGTATACAACCGTCATCAGGGTCTTTTTACCTTTGCAGTTCCTTAGCTCTATCCACAATGATTCAACATCTTCTGACACTATGATTTGTGAAGATGACAAATCAACAGTTGCATTCAGTATTGTGTATTTTTCTTACCTTTTATTAATGTCTTGTCACCTACCCCTTCATTTCTAGTCACCTTTCACTGCTATCCATTTGTAAGTAAGAATCTTGCCCATTTCATATTTTAGCAGTATCAGGGTTTAAAAATGGATGATTTAAAAAGTGCCATTTAGTAAGTTTTAAAATTTTAATTTTAAAATTAATTAGAATGTATAAACAAAATAAAGTACAGTCATACAAAGCTTATTCAATTTTCACAAAATAAGCTTTTATATGTCTGCTATGAGAGAATGCCAATGGTGTAATAGATTTCAAAATTGGTTAGGGTCTTGTAGGCCACTGTTTTCATTTGCACGTTAATGGAGTATCCGAGTTGACTAGATAGAGGCACTGATTTAACTTCATTTTTTACTTGCATGTGTCATGTTTCTTGGTGATGACAATTTAGCATTGTTAATCTGCTGATTAGTTAAAGTACAAAATTGTGGAACGTCAGACCATTTTTGTTGTGTCTTTTGGTAGCGAGTTTGGCAACTGCAGTATATGTAATGGATACTCACAGTTTTTTCTCCTCATTCTGTTGATTCTCTTGCATCATTAGGGAGGTGTCATTGTATTTTTGAAGTGGTGACCAATAAACTGGAGTCCAAAATAAGACCAATAGATCACTGTGCAAAGTTGTCCATTTGGACTAAAGAAGAATAGAATGGAATATTTCTAAATTAAATAAATCTGGAAGCATTGAGATGTTGAGCTCTGTGTATTCAAATAATCTAGAAAGGCTCAAAGATTCTATAACAACAAACTAAAGGGTGTAGTTGCTGTCTGCCTGGAGATGCAGAAAGCAAGTGGTGAAAACTGCTACTGTAGCTTTAAAATTCTCATCATGTTGCATTCACATGGGCAGTTCTTAAGAAGTTATTTTGATCAGGATAAGATTGCCATTTCATTTACCAGAATAATAAATAATTTTGAGTTTTAAGTTGTGTGGAGGGATTGTAGAAACTAACTTAAGGTTAAAATATGACCTGATTGATGCTTTAATATATTAAAGGGAATTGATGTGTAAATACAGGGCAGATGCAAGAATTGAAGGCATTTGAAGCATGGCTGATGGCTGATGGCATGTGCAGGCTGGCATAATGGTTGGTACTGATATCATGGGTCATAGGGAGAGGGTTTGCACTGTGCCAGGCTGGGAGATTGTATATTGGTGGAAGAGCTACTCTAAGGAAATATGTTCCAGTAACAGGTGATCATCTCATTGAATTTTTTTATTATTTACTGCTATGCTAATATCCAAAAAATATATATTTTGACAGTTGCCTTTATAGAATTTTATAATTTGGGAGAAGTTTGCATTTACTCACAGTCTGCTTTTGAATCTTGTCCACAGACAGTCTTTTAATTGACTACCAGTTCACCTTTAGCCTTACCCAGGAAGATGATCAGCATTACACCGCAATCAACTTTATGGCTACTCCTGAGCAGGTTAGTTCTTTTTGTAGTTCGACAGTACAAATTCTCTTATTATGTTGTGATTTGGAAGTATCCATATTATTTATGGAGAGCTCGGTTGATCTTTCCCCAGTTTCCTATTCAGTTGAGTAGTGCATTGTCTTTCTTTTTTTTTTGGTTAAAGAATTTTTTTTGGTATTGCTCATTGTCACAAAGAAGTTGTTAAGTATGATACTGTTGATGTAGTCACTGTTGTACCTCTGATTGGATAATGCATAGTAAATTGGTTTAGGTAGGCAGAAGAAGAGAAAGTTGATAGTTTCGCTCCCTCTCTACACAAAGCAGTGACAATAAGGATATCACCGATTTCTTTGTAGAATTTGCCAATAAGTTCCAGTTGGTTCCTGCAACACAGTAGCTTAGCATAGGACTTTTGTATTTTTCTTGTACAGTTTCCAGAGGTGCTCACTCAGCCATAGCTGAACTTCTGCTGGAAAATATAAACACAACAGATTCTGCAGATGTTGGAAATCCGGAGCGACACACATTCAGGTAGCATCTGTGGAAATTGGCACTTTGGACCGAGACACTTCTTCAGGACTGGGAAGGAAGGGGGAGAATGCCACAATAAAAAAAAGTGGGGGAGGGGTAAGAGGATAGCTAGAAGGTGAAAGGTGAAGTCAAGTGGGTGGGGAAAAGAAAAGGAAGGAGAAGAAGGAACTTCATAGGAGAGGACAGTGGATCAAGGAAGAAATTGAAGAAGGAGGGGCACTAGGGGGAGGTGATAGGCAAGTGAGGAGCAGAGGTGAGAGGCCCAAGTGGGGAATAGGAAAAAAGGGAAGAGGGAAGGATAAAAATACTGAAAGAATATATTGATATTCTGCTGGAAAATGATCATCTTGATGATACAAGCTCTCTGGTTTGCACTGAATTTGCTGGTCTCTCATTAAAAGGAGCTGACCATGTCTCGAGGTTGTAGACTAGCGTATTCCAACATCTAAGACTGTGTACTGAAGGATGCACTGAAAGTTGTTGTAGCTGCCAAGAGGTTCTTTGAGCAAGGGCCATTGTGCACTGTGGTGCTGGAATCTTGGTAAATATCCTTAGGATTGCTTGGTGGCAAAAACTGTCTTTTGTGTGAGTGGGAAAAAACCTGTAAACTTTGAATATTGTACATATTTAGACCATTAATAATTTTCAGTTTGTAGTATGTAAATGCTAGGCTTTATTTTACTTACTTTTTCATTTTTTTAAAATTTGGAGATACAGCACGGAACAGGCTCTTCCGGCCCAACAAGCTGTACCACCCAACAACCCACCTAGATTACAGTAGCCTAATCACAGGGCAACTTTACAATGACTAACTAAGAACTAATAAATGATTAAAAATGCACTTTCTGTAAGTTTGCAAGAGTACAAAAATTTCAACATTTAAAATGTTTTGATTTTAAAGTCATTTGTACAAAATGCACAAGACTTTTGAAATTCAAAACATGTTATTAAATATTTTATTTTGATTGGCCCTTTAATTATTAGTGTTGAGATTTCTAGTCCAGATAGCAGCTTGCACACTGAATCAGTCTTGTGTGTTTTATGGTGTTTCTGGGTCACATGCTTTATAAGTTAGCATAGTTTTATTAAGAAAAATGAGCTTTGCTTTTACCTATCACTTTTCCTGACCTGTATATACAGTTTAAGGCTGGTAAGGTACTTTTGAAGTGTATTTATTATTTTAATGTAGGGAACCTGACAGTTGATTTGCATGTAATCATCTCTCTACTGCAATTTCCGAAAGATCAGATTTTGTTTTTTTTTATATATAATGAACTTCAAGAGTTGTTTTTTTAAATCGTGATTTCTTACGGTGCACAAAATACAAACATGAATCAGTTTTCTCAGTTTTGACTTTGTGATCATGTGTTTATTTATGATTAAACAAATATTAATACGGTACAGTCAGAAGAATTGAGCAAAAAATCTCTGCTGATGAAATTCAGTTTTATTAGGGCAGTGCTACTTTTCCAGAGTTGCCTCATTAAAGATGAAACGTTTTATCGAAATCTCTGGCAACTTGGGTAATTATGGGAAAAACTTGGGTTAGAAGATGAATTATAATGTCCTTTTCTTCCAAGAAGCATCATGGATTCTTTGAATTCCACCTAGTAATGAGATAGACATGCATGGTGGTATCATTAATAGTAAAAGAGGTCTCTTGTTCTGAAACTAGTTGTGGAAATAAATAAATAAATAACTAGATAAATAATGGACCCCCCCCCCCCATACAATGATTGTACAAAATTTAAATTATTATGCTAAGTTAAGGGACAGGATTTTTCGAAATAAGATGCAGACTTTTATTTTGAAAACTCTACCCGTATTCTCATAAAACTTGTGAATAATCAGATTATGGATAATGGAAATGCAGCTATTTTAGGGTTCACGGGGTTTGAAGTATTGTGATCAGTTTTCCCACAGATTTTATTGGAACTGCCAGCATTTAGACATTTAAGAGGCCATAGGTCTTGTCTTTCTGTGCTTCAATTGTGCAGCATGCCAGTCCAGACAAAAAAAATCAGACAAATGCAGAATGAAAGACCTGAATGATCTTGTTAAAATTGGTGAGGAGGTAAAAAGGAAAGCAAGTTAATATACAGTATATTCTGGGGTATAAGCCGACCCCCCAATTTCAAGGTTAAAAAAGTGACTTTTCATGTTACCTTTGTATAAGCCGACCTCTTTTGTAGAGGTTTTTGATTTAACCAGAAACGATCACAAGATTTCACATGCTGGTACTCAGCTTTGCCGGATCCGGACCCAGAAAATTTTGTGAACTAGTACCTGCTAAGGAAACAGGCCTTCACATTGTAGAGCGTTATAGGTGAACTCTTAATAAAAAATCAGGAAGAGAAATTTTGGATTAGGTTTCCAATGGAAAAGAATCCTTTGAAATGTAACCCCCTTGAAACCATTTAGCACCCAACGTAATCTCGTTAAAACATAACAGGGGATGGCGGGATCAGTACGTGTACTCAGTATTGAGTTTGCGACCACCATGTACAAAAGATTAAAACAAATGCGATATGGTGCTGGCTTCAATCTGAAGGTTGTTGATTTTGCTAAAGGAACGAATAAAGAAGTTTAGTGTAAACGAGAAACAAGTAAGAGAGTGGAGAAAGGCAGAGGAGATGCTGAGGGAAATGCCAACGACGAAATGTACAAACTGCGGGAAAACATGCCAGTGGCCAGAACTGGAAGAAAAAGTTTTAGAGTGGTTGAATCACCAGCGATCGTCTGGATACATTGTTACCAGAGAAATGATAAACACCGTGAGGTCAGCGAAAATTTCAAAGCTACTCGAAGTTGGTGCTCCGGATTTATGAATAGACGTGATCTTGTGCGAGACAAAAAACAAAGATTGCTCAGAAAATTCCCGTGGGGTGTTGTTTATGTTCAAGAACGCTGCTGAAGCGGGTTAAAGAGGTGTAGCGTCGACATCCCGAAGGTGTCAGGAAGGAAAAGTCGCTACTTGTCTGGGACATGTTCAAAGCGCACTTGTCAGGTGAGACAAAAGCAGCACTGAAAGCTGAAAATACGGACATTGCAGTCATCCCCGGTGGTTTGATGTCTATGCTTCAGCCACTAGATGTGAGTTTAAACAAACCAAAGAATTAATGCGTCGACAGTGGAACGAATTTGACTAAAAAACAGCCAATAAATGCGACCTGTCTTCCGTGTATTCGTTTTTCCAAAGTTGGCACCCTCTGTATAAGCCGACCCCCTAATTTTAGGACCAAAATTTAGGGCCAAATTCTTGGCTTATACACCAGAATTTACGGTATTCCGAATCAGAATCAGGTTTAATATCACTGGCATATATTGTGGAATTTTTTGCTTTGCCACAGCAGTACATTACACACGTTCCTGAAACATGGATCCTGTACCTCCTCCATGGGTAATAATGAGAAGAGGGCATGTCCTCAGTGATGGGGTCCTTAATGATGGATGCCTCTCTTTTGAGGCATCGTCTTATGGTCCAGGTGCAGGTCAGTGGGACTAGGCAGAAAAATGGTTCGGCATGTTTCTGTGCTGTAATGTTCTATGGTTCTATGTCCTGGATGCTGGGAAGGCTAGTTCCCATGATGGAACTGGCTGAGTTTACAACTTTCTGCAGCTTTTTCCGATCCTTTGCAGTGGCCCCTCCATACCAGATGGTGATGCAACCAGTTAGAATGCTCTTTATGATAGCTTTGTAGAAATTTTTGAGTATCTTTGGTGACATATCGATTCTCCTCAAAGTCCTAATGTAGTATAGCTGCTGTCCATAAGACTATAAGACCATAAGATATAGGAGAAGAAGTAGCCCATTCGACCCATCGAGTCTGCTCTGCCATTCAATCATCAGCTGATCCAATTCTTGCAGTCATCCACACTCTGCTGCTTTCTCTCCATACCCAATGATGCCCTGGCTAATCAAGAATCTATCTATCTCTGCCTTAAGTACACCCGTAGCTGTGTGTGGCAACAAATTCCACAGATTTACCACCCTCTGACTGAAGTAATTTCTCCGCATCTCAATTCTAAATGGATGTCCTTCAATCCTGAAGTCGTGCCCTCTTGTCCTAGAACCCCTACCATGGGAAATAACTTTGCCATATCTTATCTTTTCAGGCCTTTTAACATTCTGTATGTTTCTATGAGATCCCCCCCTCATTCTCCTGAACTCCAGGGAATACAGCCCAAGAGCTGGCAGACGTTCCTCATATGGTAACCCTTTCATTCCTGTCACGATGTTTACTTTTCATATAATTCACTGCTTTTTTTAGTTCTCGTTTTTTACTTTAATTTTTAATGGTTTGGGAGAGCATCAAGGAATTTGGAATACGTAAGAAATTGACCACATTAACAATTACAAAGCTTTGTTGACTGCCATGTTATGTTAATAAAGACAAACTTGGCATGGGTAAATGCTAGAACATTTTATGACTGAACTCTGTCAACACTGAGCGCATGCGACCAGCTCACCATCAAAGTTTCTGAGTTTGGGTGAACTTCGCATGTTGCCCACTGGGAACTGAAGTTCTATTATGTGCACACATAATAACACATCTTCCCCTTAAAAAAACAAACAAACAATACTATGTCCTCATAAACCTGCAAGGAACAATAAACCTTTCCAACAAAGATATCTACATTAACTAAAATTGTAACGAGCAAGTACAGTCCCTTATCCACTCAGCCTCAATGTCTTTGAGGTTATTTAATAATTATTTTTGGTCTGCTGTTTGTTTCCACAGATATATTGCTTGCATTTGGTGTGTTAATATTTGTGTCTTTCTACAAACTCTGGTCAACATTTTCAATTTTTTTATCTGTTGGCCCCTTTGTATTGAGTGTGGGGCTATTTATATGCACAGTCGACATGATGGCATTAAACTGCGGAGGGCCAGCAGGATAGACCAGGCAAGTTCAGGTCTGGGCAGACTGCAGGCTGTGTTTTCAGCATAAATCAGAACATTTTCTCACTCTGCATTATTTGATTTGAGAAGCAGTACAGATAGAGCAATGGAAAATCAGCATTTTGTCATATTTTTGTTTTGCTTGTGAAACAATGTTAGAACTACAGTACTGTGTAAAAGTTTTAGGCACATATATATAGCTAAGGTGCCTAAGACTTTTGCACAGTACTGTATTTGTCAACGTGGAGTGGAGAATGAGTTGGAAATATGGCATGAGTAAAGGATGTTGGGAATGGCGTGGATGGAGCGCCATGGAATGGATGTGGGGCAGGTGACAGAGGAGGAATGCCGGGATGGTGGAGGTGGGGTGCGTAGCACAGGTGCAGACACACCCAGCCCTGAGACACCAGACAAGGTCTTTTGATTCCAAACAATTGATTTATCGATCATTACAGAATGTCTCTCTGGAGCTTCCCACTCCCTCCCCTCTCCCTTCCCCTTTTACCAACCATGATTCCCCTCTCCCTGCCCTTTCCCACTCTCAGTACAAAATAGAGACCCATATCAGAATTAGGTTTATCATCACTCACATATGTCAGGATTTTTTTTGTGGCAGCAGTATACTGTAATACATAAAGTTCCTACAGTACTGTACAAAAGTCTCAGGCATTGCATCCTTGTTATATGTGTGTGTGTGTGTGTATATATATATATATATAAAAATGTGTGTGTGTGTGTGTGTGTGTATACACACATGAAATGATCACTTAAATGCTGCTTGATGTGCAGTGTTTCTTAGTTTTCTCTAGTTGAGGTCAGTTTCGATTTTAACCTGAATGTAAGTGTTGAAGATTGTGAGTGAGATGTAATGCTATACTTGCCTTGGAGGCTGTGCGGAGAAGATTTGCTGGATTGATTTTTGGGATAAGAGCCTTGTTCTCTGGGGACAGATGGAGTAGAATGGGCCTATTCTCAGGCATTTTTTTAAAAGAAAAATTATTGCTTTCAAATACACAAAATCCTCTGGAGATTTGACATACTAATGCTGCACGGACGTTTTCTCCATCTGGGGAATTTAGAATAAGGGGTTATGGGAAAAAGGAACACCCACTGAGATTCAAATAAGGAAAGAATTCTTTTCTCAGTGGTATGTATTGTCTACCCTGAGAGCTATAGATACTAAGTTAGTATTCATGCCTGAGATTCAAGGCTGATTACTGGTCCACAGGGCAGTGAAGAGTTGCAGGATTAAGCCAAATTTATTCTTATATTCAAAATTACTGTGAGCTACAGGTACAATGAAACACTTACTTGCAATAGCATCACAGGCACATGGTGCAGCACATAGCAAAGTGGTGATGAGGTCAGTGATCAGATTGACCGTTATCTTGGCAGATAAGGGCAAATGACATACTTGAGGGCAAATGACATACTTAGGGCAGATGACATACATCTGTGAATTTGCTACACTCCTGATTTTGGTGCACTTTAAGGAAATAAAAAATACAAGCAGAATTATATTTGTTAGAATAATTAGCAAGGCTTTGAAAAGCAGATGTAGAATCTAAACTTTGCATACTTTTGAACAAGCTTGATTAGCAACTGGTTTGATATTATGTGTCATGGAAATGGACTTCAAGAAATAAGATGTGAGAACTGCACCTCAGCCAATCAAGTGAGATGCTTCTTGCTTAACATTGCAGGAAATGTTTAGATTACTGAAAATGAAAACTTTTTAAACTTTTAAAAATATAAAGAGGAAGAAGATTGAGCACAAGAGTAAACAATAAGTAATATAAAAGCAGATTATGGAAGTTTTGATTGCTATATCAAAGGTATATATGAAAGGCTTATGAAAGGTTGAACAAGTTAGGTCTCTATTCATTGGAGCGTAGAAGGTTGAGGGGGTATTTGATCGAGGTATTTAAAATTTTGAGAGGGATAGATAGAGTTGACGTGAATAGGCTGTTTCCATTGAGAGTAGGGGAGATTCAAATGAGAGGACATGATTTGAGAGTTAGAGGGCAAAAGTTTAAGGGAAACACGGGGGGGGTATTTCTTTACTCAGAGAGTGATAGCTGTGTGGAATGAGCTTCCTGTAGAAGTAGTAGAGGCCAGTTCAGTTGTGTCATTTAAGGTAAAATTGGATAGGTATATGGACAGGAAAGGAGTGGAGGGTTATGGGCTGAGTGCGGGTAGGTGGGACTAGGTGAGATTAAGAGTTCGGCACGGACTAGGAGGGCCGGAATGGCCTGTTTCCGTGCTGTGATTGTTATATGGTTATATGGTTATATAAAATGGAAGAGAGTGTCTAAAATAAACATTGGTAACAAAACCAACAATCTAATTTGTTTCATAATATGCTACCTTAGCTAGACATTTTGGCCTAATTCAAGAGGACATGGTAGCACTTTTTATAAATGATACTGAATGGTGCACATTCGTAGTGAGTAGTCCTTGTGCTCTGATAAAGAGTTCATGCATCAGTTCCCTGACTAAAACGATGACAGCTTTTCTGCTGTATCTTTCATTAAACTAGGACATTATTTGCTAGAAGTGGTCCTTTGATTGAGGTGTTTACCCAGTTAGATCACATTTTTACTGCCTCGTGTGAACTCAAACTGCAATAAGCTGTTGCACTGAGTTGCAGAAATAGATACTATCAGAAACAATGTAAACTGCAAAGACAGGAGGTTAGGAAATCAAAAAATAAAGCTCAAAAACTGAGAGGTTGACTTTTCACAATGAATATCATAACGTACTATTTTGTACACTTTCAATGGCAAACAATTACAATTAACCCATAAGAGAAAAAGTAATATCTACTTGCATTGGCATTTAGGTGTTATCAGGTTTATTAATAAAGTCAACTAGGCAGTATTTTAGTGTCCTTCAGCAAACATCTTTTCATTGATGTGCTGAGAATGCAGTTTTATCCTATACTGGAAGTGAACCAGAAGGTTAAATTTTACAAAAGGCTATGTCAATAAAAGCTGTATCACAGTCCTGCTCTGCTGACTATTGTAATGTATAATATGTATGCCAAAAAATCTATTGGTGTTAAGGATTGCACATTCATCAAGAAGATGAAATAAATGGTTATGTTGCATGTAATAAATAAAAATGGACAAAAACCCTGCCTTGTGCAGCTGGATCTTGGACTTCCTGTCAGATCGCCAGTAGGTTGTAAGAGTGGGCTTCTTCACCTCCAACCCTCTGACTCTCAACACAGGAGCCCCTCAGGGCTGTGTAATGAGTCCCTTCCTTAACTCTCTGTATACCCATGACTGTATTACTACCCACAGCTCCAATCTGCTAATTAAATTTGCTGATGATGCTACATTGATTACCATTCTCTCAAACAATAATCAGGTGGTCTACAGGGAAGAAATCATCACCCTGCCACAGTGGTGTCAAGAAAACAACCTCTCCCTCAATGTCACAAAAAACAAAGGAGCTGGTTGTGGATCACAGGAGGAATGGAGACAGGCTAACCCTTACTGACATCAGTGGATCTGGGGTTGAGAGGGTGAACAGCTTCAAGTTCCTCAGCGTCCACATCACCGAGGACCTCACGTGGTCTGGTCATACTAGCTGGGTGATGAAAAGGCACAACAGCACCTCTTTCACCTCAGACGGTTGAGGAAGTTTGGTATGGGCCCCCAAATGCGAAGATCTTTCTGCAGGGGCACAATTGAGAGCATCCTGACTGGCTGCATCACTGCCTGGTATGGGAACTGTACTTCCCTCAATCACAGGACTCTGCAGAGAGTGGTGTGGACAGCCCAGCGCATCTGTAGTTGTGAACTTCCCATGATTCAGAACATTTACAAGGACAGGTGTGTAAAAAGGGCCCTTAGGATCATTAGGGTCCCAAGTCACCCCAACTACATTCTATTCCAGCTGTTAATCATCTGGGAAGCAGTACCACAGCATAAAACCCAGGACCAGCAGGCTCCGGGACAGCTTCTTCCAGCAGGCCATCAGACTGATTAACTCACACTGATATGAGTGTACTCTATATTACATTGACTGTTCTATTTATTATAAATTATTATAAATTACTATGACTGCACATTGCACATTTAGATGTTCATGTATGTGAAGGGTGTAAGAAATAAAGTCAATTCAATTCAAATGAACACATGTTTGCTGCAAAGCTAGAAGTCGGATTCTGATGGACGTAAATATGCTTGATTACACACCACTGAATTACTGATAAAACAGGTGAAATGTTGATTTTTGTACTGAAGTTTAAATGAGAAAGATGAGACTACTATGAGACCTTGCTGTTTCATGTATTGGTTACATCTGAAATTTATTCAATCACTTCAACTCACTCCGGTGTGGGCATACTTAGGTGCATTTCTGTGAAAGTATTTCAACATGATTAAGGAAACACTTTCGGATATGGCTTCCCCGGTCAAGCTGTAGTGACTTGTTCTCACCAATATTGTTTTATTTATGAGAAAACATTATTTCTGCAAATGAACTAGAATGGCTATCAATGTAACATCATAAACTGTTACAGGAAACCTTTGAAATCTTTGCAAAATTATCTCCATAATTTTATAAGTGTTGACAAAAGATTTTTCAGTTTTAAGCGTCTGCATGTTGGTGAGAATGAATTGAATTAGAGATGGGACTTGGAGGCAGATGAGTAGCTTCCCTATGGATCACATCCAAATCCTCACAGAATTTGGCTTGTCGAGAGCCTCACATAAAATGTTGCAGGAACTCAGCAGGCCAGGCAGCATCATATGAAAATGAATAAACCATTGATGTTTCAGCTAAGACTTTCAACAGGACTGGAAAGGAAGGGGAAGATACCAGAATAAAAATGTGGAAGAGGGGATGGAGGTATATTTACAAGCTATTTGTAAAGCCGGGTGTTTGGGGAAGGTAGAGTGCTGGAAACGAAGGGATCTGATAGGAGAGGGTGGACCATGAGAGAAAGGGCAGAAGGAGGGGCACCAGGGGAGGTGATAGGCAGGTGAGGAGAAGAGGTAAGAAGCCAGAGTGGGAAATAGAAGAAGGGGAGGAAAAGAAAAAAAAAGAAAGAAAAACACTAAACAGAGAAATCAATATTCATGCCACCAAGTTGGCTTGTCCTGTGGTGAATTAACTGAATTGGGAAGGATATTGGGATTTTGAATGCAGTATCACACAGGTGAAAAAAACTATCCTGAAAGTAGGAGATAGGTGTTCAGATGCTGGAGTATTCAGAAAGGTTTAAAAAAGGCATAAGACAGGGCATTATTGGCTTGGCTAACAATAACTAGAGTATTACTATCTCAATATAGCAATTCTTTGACCATTTTGCACTGAAATGGACTTGGTTATATTTGTTACTCAAATTGTGTTCTTGGAAAATATGTGCACTTTTTTCTTGGGAATGCTTGTCATGATGTTTCTCCTGTGATGCTGCTGCCAGTATGTTTTTCATGGCACTTGTGCATACATGCACTTGTGCTTATGACAGTGAATTTAATTTTGATCTTATCTTTGCCTCAGGAAGGGGAAAATGTACATAAGTGCACATTGAGTGAGACTAAAGAAAACAGGCAAAATAAGGTTATATAGACAACAGCATTCATAACAAGTTAAATAAGTTGATGGAACAAAGACAAATAAATTTGTATACTCTGATGGCACACACAGAGACTAGGTTATAAGGTGTGCAAAACTGGGAGTTGAATATTTGGTGGAATTTGACATTTTGGAACAAGAGACTCAAAGAGATAGTGTCACTGTAGTGATGGGGACTGCTGTTGGCAGAGAAACTCGAGATGTGGAATGCAAAGAAGTCACTGGTGCTATTTGTCAAAAGACTCAACATTAGCTGTACTGTAGGATGGAGGATAAATCAAGAAATGGGATGTGTGAGAAAGATGTTGCAATAATCATAAGTTGGATTCATCATTATATAGATTGGACAAATGAAATCACCAAAAGATAGCCTTGAGAATGTGTTTGTAGACTTATTTGGGATCATTGCTTTGAGCATTTTGTGGGAGAACCAACCAAGGAACAGGCTATTTTAGTATTACTAGCACAAGACCGGATTAATTATGCTGAAGGACTCTGTGGGGAAGAACATCGCAGCATTATGAAATTTAAACTTAATTTGAGAGTGAGAAACCTCAATCTGAAACAAATGATTTGAATTTACATTAGGTGCCAAGCTGCATGGGTCCTAGTGCCCTTCCCTTGGACAACATCGGTGGTGTGGAGAGGGGAAGGCCTGCAGCTTGGGCAACTGCCGGTCTCCCATACAACCCTGCCCAGGCCTGCGCCCTGGAAACTCCAGGCGCAGATCCATGGTCTCTCGAGACCGACGGATGCCACCACTAAGACAATTACAATTGTATGAGCGCAGAGCGATCTAAAGTGGACCCAGAAAATAGAAGGTGGATACATATTGGCTGACATTTAAGGAGATGTATTATAAATCTCAGCCAAGGTATATTCCACCAAAAAAGAAATGCTTCATGAGAAAGATGCATCGGCTGTGGTTAGTTAAGTGATTTAAAGATGCTGAGAAATTGAATAAAATGATGTGCAATGAAATGATAAGTTACAGAGGATTAGGAAACTAAGAAACTAGCAAAATTTGTTCCAACTTTAATAGTAAAGAGGGCAAAGACACTGTGAGTAAGCAAGAAATAATGTGAATGCAAACATTTCTACTGGTATACAGTATAACAAGGAAGAGTGCAGCTGAATCAAACATTCATTTATAGGAGAAAGGCAGAAATTAATGATGGGAAAGAGAGAAGTGGCAGAGATTGTAAATAATTTTGGATCAGTCTTGTTGGCAGAAAAAAACCCAGAAACATTCCTTCAAAAATAGCTAATTAAAGGATCTATAGGGAGGGAGAATGTTCAAACTATCTCTACTAGACAACCTAACAGCTAAAGGCAGCAAGACTCAGAACTCCTCAGTCATCAGGACTGCATCCTAGAGTCTTGGAAGTGTCTGCAGAGATGGTGGATGCGTTAGGTATAACTTCCCAAAATTATGTTGATACTGGAGAATTTTCAGAGGATTTGAAAATTGCAAATTATAATCCCAATAATCAGAAAAGAAGGAACACAGGAAGCAGAAGACTAGAGGCCAGTTAGTCTAGATCATGTGTTATTGGGAAAAACCCTGGACTCTATTTCTGAGGTAGGATATTTACGACACAATCAGAGTCAACATGGTTTAATGAAAGAGAAATCATGTTTAGCATATTAGCCATACCTGTTTTTTTGAGAATCCAACACTGGGTAATAAAATGCATTAGATGCAGAGATGTAGAGTGAATAAGGTTAAAAAAAGGATACTGCTCGAGATAAGAGTATATCGGGCAGCGGATTCTATATTGGCATAGATAGATAATTAGCTAACTAACAGGAATCAAAGTGTTGGGATAAATGAGTCAGCTTTGGATTGACTAGTGGTGTGCTGAAGAGATCAGTGGTGGCATCTCAACTATTTACATCTATATGATCATTTTGAGTGTCTGAGCAGACCTGAGGGCCAATTGGCTAACTCCTGTTCTAGTTTTTGTATTTAGAGATACAGTGTGTAACAGGCCCTTCCAGCCCAACAACTCATCTATTTAACACCGGCCTAATCAAAGGGCAATTTACAATGACCAATTAAGTAACTAACTGGTACGTCTTTGGAATGTGGGAGAAATATTTCTAATGCAGTTATGAAAATTTGGTCAAATTCAGAAACATAAGAAAATCAGTTGGATGCTAAAAGACAAGTAGGGATGTTCTATTTAAAACTTGATAAATGTGGCACTGCCATCTTTAAGTGTGTGTGCAGCATTTGATGGCTTGCTTTCAA
Organism: Hemitrygon akajei; assembly: GCF_048418815.1. Lineage (NCBI taxonomy): Eukaryota > Metazoa > Chordata > Chondrichthyes > Myliobatiformes > Dasyatidae > Hemitrygon > Hemitrygon akajei. Next base: position 61,102,967 of record NC_133146.1, read on the forward strand.
GAGCATACCAAATAGGTTGGCATACTTTAATGTTCAACTTTAAAGGTGACAAAATGTTTCAGAATTTTTGATTGCTTTGCAGCCGGTGTATGGAGATTATATATCTAACTGGCTGGATTCCTTGCACCATCTGTTATGGTATAACAAATAATTAATATTCAGTTTGCTCTTGCCCACCATTCCCTACTATTTACTGTTGGAGTCTCACTCAGTTTCACTTTGCCCCATCATTGAAATGTTCCCACAACCAATGGACTCACTTTCAAGGGCTCTTCATCTCATATTCTGGATATTTATTGCTTAGTTATTTATATTATTGTTCTTTTTTTGTATTTGCAGTTTGTTGCCTTCTGCACTCTGGTTGAAAGTCCTAGTTGGGTGATTTTTTAAATTGATTCTGTTATAGTTACTACTCTATAAATTTGTTGAGTATGCCCACAAGAAGATGAATCTCATGGTTGTATATGCTGGCATATATCTACTTTGATAATAAATTTACTTTGAATATTGAGTCTCTTTTTTTTTGCATTAAACCTACAAATCTCATTTTTGGCCACTTCAGAACTGTGTGTCAGACCTGGCTATAAGCAGCACTGGGGCCACACAGGGGACTGTATAGGCTCCCTTCCTGTTTACCCCAATATACCTCAGCCTTTAGATACAACATTCAGTCATATCATCTCCAGAAACTCAGCAATAGTTGAATGTATTAAGGGAGGATGGGAGGATGAATATAGGGCCTGGTGGAGGACTATGTTGAATAGTGCCAGCTAGATTAGACCATAAATTATAGGAGCAGAAGTAGGCCATTCAGCCCATTGAGTCTGCTCCACCATTCATCTACATCATTAAGACAAAAAAGATGGTGATGTACTTTAGGCAGACCAAGCTTGCACTGCTCCCTGTCAGTATTGATGGTGAACATGTGGACGTGGTGAGGACCTACAAGTACCTGGGGTTGCACCTGGATGACAGACTTGAGTGGAACACCAACACAGAGGCTGTGTACAAGAAGGGCCAGAGTCACCTCTTCTTCGTGAGCAGATTGAGGTCCTTTGGTGTATGCAGGCCTCTCCTTTGCTTGTTGTTTGTTGCTAGTACAATATTCCATGTTGTGCTGGGGCAATGATGGCAACATGGGTGATGTCATTAAGCTAATTAAACTGATTAGGAAGGCTGGCTTGTTATAGGAGTCAAACTGGACATACTGGAGGCTGTGACAGAATAAAGGACCTTCCAGAAAATCCTACCAATTCTGGACAATGTTTCTCACCCTCTGCATGCCACCTTGGCTGATCAGAGGAACACATTCTGCAATAGATGAAGACAACTGTGCTGCTCTAAAGAGCGCTATATGAGGTCATTCTTACTCTCGACCATTAGGCTCGATAATGAGTCAAACTACAGCTGGGGAAGTGATGACCCTCTCCTGTTAGACTGTTATTAACCTATGTTTACCAGAACTCTGTTTAAGCTCTGTTGACCACACCTTGCTATTGCAGACACCCTGTGCAACACTGTGCAATACTACCATCACTCTTACCTGGATGGTATGAGTGTGCACCCATTACTGTATAATATTCTTGCACTTCTGTCTTATCAGTGTGAACTTGTAAATCCTGTACATCTTACTTTTAAGATAACTTTTTTTCTTTATTCTTTCTTGCTTCTCTTCTAATATTTGTGTATTTGAGCACTTGTAATGCCACTGTGACACTGTAATTTCCTTCGGGATCAAAAATTATCTATCTATCTGTCTATCTACTTATCACTTTCTTGACGATGCCATCCTGTGTAGTCTACTATTAGTGTTCTGCCCATATTCTGCGTCCTCCTTAACGATACTCTGCATTAGCTCCTTTAAAGAAAAACCGTCTCAATTCACTCTTGAATCACAGTGGTCTTTAACATGTCATTTATTATCATTCAGCAGCTCTTGTTCCACCCTTAATTCAGTCCTTGTGCAGGATTCCCTGAAGGTTAACTTGCAGGTTGAGTCTGTGGTGAGGAAGGCAAATGCAATGTTAGCGTTCATTTTGAGAGGACTAGAGTATAAGAGCAAGGATGTCATGTTGAGGCTTTATAAAGAATTTGTTAGACTGCATGTAGGGTATTGTAAGCAGTTTTGGGCATCTTATCTAAGAAAAGTGAGTTTCACAACAATGATTCTGGGAATGCAAGGGTAAACATATGAGAAGTGTTTGATGCCCCTGTACTCGCTGGAGTTTAGAAGAACAGTGGGGGTGGGGCAGGTGAATTTACTGAAACCTTTTGAATATTGAAAAGCCTTTGACAGAGTGGATGTGGAGAGGATGTTTCCCATACTGATTGAATCTAGGACCAGAGGGCACAACCTCAGAACAGATAAATGTTGGTTTAAAACAGAGATGAGTAGGAATTTCTTTAACCAGAGGGTAGTTAATCTTCGGAGTTCGAAGTAAATTTGTTAACAAAGTATGCATCTGTCACTATATATATCCCTGAGATTCATTGCCATAGATGGCTGTGGAGGCCAAGTCATTGAGTATATTTTATGCAGAGGTTGATAGCTTCTTGATTAGTCAGGGTTTCAAAGGTTATAGGGAGAAGGCAGGAGAATAGTGTTGAGAGGGATAATAATGGTGGAATTGTGAAGCAGACTCAATGGGTCGACTGGCCTAATTCTGCTCCTATATCTTATGGTCTTATGCCATTCTGGAAATACAGTGTGAAACAGCCTTCACTGTGAATTATATAACCATATAAACCATACAACAATCACAGCACGGAAACAGGCCATCTCAGCCCTCCTAGTCCGTGCCGAACTCTTAATTTCACCTAGTCCCACCTACCCGCACTCAGCCCATAACCCTCCACTCCTTTCCTGTCCATATACCTATCCAGTTTTATCCAATTATATAGATTTAAATAGCAGTGGTGGACTGCAGTTGGAGCAATGAGCAATTCAATATGACTTGACCATAGAGCTCCACCAGGCCTATTCTGGACTGCTAAACTTTGTTGCTCCTCTCAGATCATCATAAATACAAACTTAACCATTCTGTACTGCATGCTGATTTAATAGATCCTGCTCCCATCCCCTCAACCCTTGCCACCAAAGGGAAATGATTGATGTAAATTGATTGTTTATTTTGGCAGATAATGTGAGGAAAGTAAAAGAAAAATATATATAATCCCTTATCATAGGAAAGTTGAAATTCCAAAATGTTTTATTGTAGTCCAAACGTAATAGCACCATAGCATCTTTCTAACATTGCAATCTATATTATTTAAACTTATTCTGTATATTTCAGACCTGATACTAGAAACTAGAAATAATGATACACAGTCTGTAAGTTGCACTCGAGACTAGTTTATTCAAACTTCGCGGCACTGGCTTTTACGCAGTTCCATTCCCGCCCTCTCCGTGTGGAAATGACGTCAGAGGTGCATTACAAAAGTCTTTTCCCGCGCAGGGTTTCTCCCCTTGCTGGTGAAGAAGAAGGCCTAGCGCCATTTTGGGGCTGGCCTCTCTGCGACGCGCGCGCCGTTTTGTGAGCCGGTTCACCTGCGTAGAAAGTGGGTCGCCACATAACCCCCTCAGAACCGGTGATACACCCCCCTAATGTCCACAATCTGGATCAGTCTCTGTTTGGGCGGTTGGCCTCTGCACCGCGGTGCCTGAACCTTGATCGGCTGCGCCAAGTCCACGTGGGCCAGTTTGAGTCGGGCCACCATGAAAGCCCCCAATGTCCAGAATGTACGTGGACCCATTGTTGTTGATCACCTTGAACGTCCCCTCGTACGGCCGCTGTAGCGGTGCCTGGTGTGCGCCCCTTCGTACAAATACAAACTTACAGTTCTGCAGCTCTTTGGGTACGCAGGTCAGGATTTGTCTGTGCCGTGAAGTCGGTACGGGGTCCAGGTTGCCGAGCCTTTCGTGTAGTCTGTCCAGGACTGCTGCGGGTTCTTCCTCTTGCCCCCTTGGGGCTGGTATGAACTCTACTGGGATGACCAGGGGTGCACCGTACACCAGCTTGGCCGATGAGTTGTGCAAATCCTCTTTGGGCGCTGTGCAGATTCCAAGCAGGACCCAGGGAAGCTCGTCCACCCAGTTAGGCCCTTTCAGGTGGGCCATGAGAGCCGACTTCAAGTGATGGTGGAAGCGTTCCACTAGTCCATTCAACTGTGGGTGGTAGGCAGTTGTGCAGTGTAGCTGTATTCCTAATAGGCTGGCCACAACCGACCACAGGCTGGAGGTGAACTGGGTGCCTCTGTCAGAGGTAATGTGGGCCGGTATCCCGAAGTGTGCTACCCGGGTTGCAATCAGTGCTCGGGCGCAGGAATCGGCAGATGTGTTGGTGAGCGGGACCGCCTCTGGCCATCTCGTGAACCGGTCTACCATAGTTAGGAGGTACCGCGCACCTCGAGACACTGGCAGGTGTCCTTGTTCATCAGTCACTGAAAGTAAGCGTGCAGGTACAGCAGGCAGTGAAGAAAGCTAATGGCATGTTGGCCTTCATAACAAGGGGAGTTGCGTATAGGAGCAAAGAGGTCCTTCTGCAGTTGTACAGGGCCCTGGTGAGACCACACCTGGAGTATTGTGTGCAGTTTTGGTCTCCATATTTGATGAAGGATATTCTTGCTATTGAGGGAGTGCAGCGTAGGTTCACAAGGTTAATTCCCAGAATGGCGGGACTGTCATATGTTGAAAGATTGAAGCGACTGGGCTTGTATACACTGGAATTTAGAAGGATGAGAGGGGATCTGATTGAAACATATAAGATTATTAAGGGATTGGACACACTGGAGGCAGGAAGCATGTTCCCGCTGATGGGTGAGTCCAGAACCAGAGGCCACAGTTTAAGAATAAAAGGTAGGCCATTTAGAACAGAGATGCGGAAAAACTTTTTCACTCAGAGAGTTGTGGATCTATGGAATGCTCTGCCTCAGAAGGCAGTGGAGGCCAATTCTCTGGATGCTTTCAAGAAAGAATGAGATAGAGCTCTTAAACATAGCGGAGTCAAGGGATATGGGGAGAAGGCAGGAACGGGGTACTGATTGTGGACGATCAGCCATGATTACAGTGAATGGCGGTGCTGGCTCGAAGGGCCGATTGGCCTACTCCTGCACCTATTGTCTATACTTGAGAGAAGAGCCAATGGGATAGCATCTGCTGTGGACCTGTTCAGTTGGGAAATTGGAGAGGATCCAAGTCGCCATTCAGGCAGGAACTGATGTAAGTCATTAAGGCAGGTCACAATACTCTTTTTGGGTGTCGGTATCACTGAAGCCTACTTGAAGCAGGTGGGTACCACACACTGCCAAAGTGAGAGGTTAAAGATCTCAGTGAACACAGCAGCCTAGGTACCCCACCCTGTCCAGATGCTTTTTGTGGATTCATCCTCCTGAAGACAACCTCCATATCAGCTTCAGAGACTGAGGTCATAGGATCGTTGGGGAATGTTTGAGTTTGCGATGGTTCCTCCAATTTCTGATGGTCAAAGTGAGCACGAGAAGGCATTGAGCTTATCTGGAAGCGAAGCTCTGCTGTCTCCCATGTCGGCTGATTTAACTTTATAAGAGGTAATAACATTCAAGTCCTGCCACAGCTGTTTAATTTTGGTCCAGAATTTCCACTTCTGTGAGATGACTTTCCAAACATCATACCTGCACCTCTTATAACATTCTTGGTCTCCAGACTTGAATGCCTCTGATCTGGCCCTCAGCAGGTTTTGGATCTTATGATTCATCCAGATCTTCTGATTGGGGAAGACTGAATAATTTAGTGGGGACACACTCATCTACAGCTGTTTTAATAAAGCCCATTAGAACCATGGTTCAGATTTCTAGATGAGTGCTTGAACACATCATAGTCCACTGACTCAAAGCAATCCTGTAATCACTCATCTGCCTCCTGCTACTACCTCTTTGCTGTCCTAAACTCTGGAGCTTTGAGTTTTAGCCTCTGCCTGTATGCAGGTTGGAGAAGGACAGCCAAGTGATCTGATTAACCAAAATGCGGTCTACACACAGCAAAGACCAACAAATATCTAATGTGTGAAAATAACAGATAATACATAGAGCATGAACTGCAGAGTCCCCGAAAGTGAGTCTTCAGCTGCGAAGTCAGTTCAGGGTTGCGGCAAGTGAAGTCGGTCCAGGAGCTACAGGGCAATATCTGCTCCCAAATCTAGTGACGTGGAACCCAAGACTACTGTACCTACTGCCAATGGTAGCAATGAGAAGAGAGGAAGATGGGTCAAACACAGCAGACAGAATGGAAATCCGGTGGGAATCTTGGCTGGCACAGATAATTATGTCAGTTCATTTACTGCTCTCGGTCCTCGAAGCTTTAATCTGGCTTGACGCTTTTAATCAGCACAAAGTATTGAGGCTGAACATCAGTTCGTCTCCTGCTCTTGGGTCTTGATACTTTAATCTAGCTCATTGGTTTAATTGGGATAGAGCAGTGGAGCTGGACACATATTTGTTTTCCACTCTGTGACCTCAATGCTTTAATTTGGCTTGAATTCTGCGTACCTGTCAGTCACCCCACAGGTGTGCCCATCACTTCAGTGATGCCCATACCTGCATTCTCAAGAGTCAAAGCATGAGAAACCCTGCAGATGCTGGAAATCAAAGCAACACATACAAAATATTGGAAGAGTTGAACAAGTCAGGCTACATCTATGGAAATGAATAAACAGTTGATGTTTCAGGCCGAGACACTTCCTTCCCTTCCTTTTCAGTTCTGAGAAAGGGACTCGGCCTGAAATGTTGACTGTTTACTATTTCCATAGATGCTGCCTGATCTGTTAAGCTCCTCCAGCATTTTGCGTGTGGATCTTGAAAGTTCACAGAATATAAATCAACATCCTCTCTTTTTATGTTTATACTTTTTAAAGATTCTTCAGTTTTTCTGACACTTCATTTTTTAAAACCTTCACTGTTTGTCATTTGTCTTCTTGTTGGGCAATTGACAGCCTGTCAACCAATCATAGATTATCAAGGTCTTTTAGTGCATAATGAAGTCCATGTTGCATATATTTTAAAATATGCAAAAAAACTGTTTTCAGGTTTTTCAGTTCTAGTATCGGAAATACTGTATATTGATGTCCTTTTGGAGGCAAGCTGCATGCCAATTTAAAAGAGCAGCTCATCTTCATTAATGCAAAACTTGTATTCTCATTGCTGTGAATTTGCTGATGATTTACATAGAACATTAATAGAAGGAAAAGGCCCATTGGCTCTTTAGGATGCTTGTCTAATAATATACTATGAATTGTAAATAGATGGGGTTGCAACAGTCATATGGTCTTTACTGATTGCATGTACAAAATGACCCACTTATTCTGACATTCTGTTTTCTCTTATTACTATATTAGCCTAGTTCCAAGGACTCCTACCTTATTCAGCGACCTGCTTTATGATCTATACCTGAGGGTTTCTTTCTATCCATCTTTTTATTTCAGCAAATTTGCCAAACACTAGTTCCCTGTCACAAGTAACACACACAAAATATGCTGGAGGAACTCAGTAGGTCAGGCAGCGTCTATGGAATAAAGTACAGTCGATGTTTCGGGCCGTGACACTTCGGCTGGTCTGGTGAAAAAGAAGTGGGAGGAGGGGAGAGAGAAACCAGGAGGGGAATGGATGAAGAGCTGGGAAGTTAATTGGTGAAAGAGATACAGGGCTGGAGAAGGGGGAGAGTGATAGGAGAGAACAGAAGGCCATGGAAGAAAGAAGAAGAGGTGGGAGGAGCACCAGAGGGAGGTGATGGGTAGGCAAAGAGACGAGACAGGGAAAAGGGAAGGGGGAATGGTGAAGGGTGGGTGGGGGGGTGGACCATTACAGGAAGTTGGAAAAATCGATGGTCATCCCATCAGGTTGGAGGCTATCTAGACAGATTTTTTGGTGTTGTTATAAGGTGTTTCCCTGTCACTAAATCACATTGATTACACTTAGAAACATAGAAACATAGAAAATAGGTGCAGGAGTAGGCCATTCGGCCCTTCGAGCCTGCACCGCCATTCAGTATGATCATGGCTGATCATCCAACTCAGAACCCTGTACCTGCTTTCTCTCCATACCCCCGATCCCTTTAGCCACAAGGGCCATATCTAACTTCCTCTTAAATATAGCCAATGAACCGGCCTCAAATGTTTCCTGTGGCAGAGAATTCCACAGATTCACCACTCTCTGTATGAAGAAGTTTTTCCTCATCTCGGTCCTAAAAGCCTTCCCCTTAATCCTTAAACTGTGACCCCTCATTCTGGACTTCCCCAACATCGGAAACAATCTTCCTGCATCTAGCCTGTCCAATCCCTTTAGAATTTTATACTTTTCAATAAGATCCCCCCCTCAATCTTCTAAATTCCAGTGAGTATAGTCGATCCAGTCTTTCTTCATATGAAAGTCCTGCCATCCCAGGAATCAATCTGGTGAACCTTCTCTGTACTCCCTCTATGGCAAGAATGTCTTCCCTCAGATTAGGGGACCAAAACTGCACACAATATTCTAGGTGCGGTCTCACCAAGGCCTTGTACAACTGCAGTAGAACCTCCCTGCTCCTGTACTCAAATCCTTTTGCTATGAATGCCAACATACCATTTCCCTTTTTCACCGCCTGCTGTACCTGCATGCCCACCTTCAATGACTGGTGTACAATGACACCCAGGTCTCGTTGCATCTCCCCTTTTCCTAATCGGCCACCATTCAGATAATAATCTGTTTTCCTGTTCTTGCAACCAAAGTGGATAACCTCACATTTATCCACATTAAATAGCATCTGCCATGAATTTGCCCACTCACCTAACCTAGCCAAGTCACCCTGCATCCTCTTAGCATCCTCCTCACAGCTAACACCGCCGCCCAGCTTCGTGTCATCCGCAAACTTGGAGATGCTGCATTTAATTCCCTCGTCTAAATCATTAATATATATTGTCAACAACTGTGGTCCCAGCACTGAGCCTTGCGGTACCCCACTAGTCACTGCCTGCCATTCTGAAAAGGTCCCGTTTACTCCCACTCTTTGCTTCCTGTCTGCCAACCAATTCTCTATCCACATCAATACCATACCCCCAATACCATGTGCTTTAAGTTTGCACACTAATCTCCTGTGTGGGACCTTGTCAAAAGCCTTTTGAAAATCTAAATATACCACATCCACTGGCTCTCCCCTATCCACTCTACTAGTTACATCTTCAAAAAATTCTGTAAGATTCATCAGACATGATTTTCCTTTCACAAATCCATGCTGACTTTGTCCGATGATTTCACCTCTTTCCAAATGTGCTGTTATCACATCTTCGATAACTGACTCTAGCATTTTCCCCACCACCGATGTCAGACCAACCGATCTATAATTCCCTGGTTTCTCTCTCCCTCCTTTTTTAAAAAGTGGGGTTACATTAGCCACCCTCCAATCCTCAGGAACTAATCCAGAATCTAAGGAGTAGGACTTGATTGTCCTACAGTTTTCAAAGACCTGCTGTTGTCTCTGTGACGATAGATTCCAACATGTTCCCAGTGACAGATGTTAAGCATGCTTTCTTATAATGTGGCATTACATTTGCAGTTTCCCAATCTTTTGGGACTACTCCAGAAATTAAGGAATTTTGTTAGGTGACTACAATTGCATCTACTATAGAGCATAGAATGTAGAAATTTACAGCACATTACAGGCCTTTTGGCTCAAAAACTTGTGCCGACCATGTAACCTACTCTAGAAATTGCCTGGCATTATCCTACCGCATAGCCTTCTATTTTTCTAAGCTTCATGTACCTATATAAGAGGTTTTTAAAAGACCCAATTGTATCTGCCTCCACCACCATCACCGGCAGCCCATTCCACGCACCCACCACTCTCTGTGTGAAAAACTTACCCCTGACATACCCTCTGTTCTTACCTCCAAGCACCTTAAAATTATGCCCCCTTGTGCTAGCCATTGCAGCCCTGGGAAAAAGTTTCTGGCTATCCACACAATCAAATGCCTCTCCTCATCTTATACACCTTTGTCAGGACACCTCTCCTACTCTTTTGCTCCAAGGAGAAAAGGCCAAGTTCACTCAATATATTCTCATAAGGCACACTCTCCAATCCAGGCAACTTGTAAATCCCCTCTGCTCTCTCTCTAGTATCCACATCCTTCCTGAAGCAAGGTGACTGGAACTGAACACAGTACTCCAAGTGGAGTCTGACCAAGGTCTTATATAGTTATAACATTACCTAACAGCTCTTCAATTCAGTCCTGCGGTTGACGAATGCCAATACACCATATGCCTTCTTAACAATACTGTCAATCTGTGCAGTAGCTTTGAGTATCGTATAGACACGGACCCCAAGATCTCTCTGATCCTCCACACTGCCAAAAGTCTGCCATCAATACTACATTCTGTCCTCAAACTTGACCTACCAAAATGAACAACTTAATATTTATCTGTGTTGAACTCCATCCGCCACTTCTCAGGCCAGATCTGCATCCTACGAATGTCCCACTGTAACTTCTGAAAACCCTCCAGACTATCCACAGCACCCCCAACCTTTGTGTCATCAGCAAACATACTAAACCATCCTACTTCTTCATCTAGGTTATTATTAAAAAAGAGGAGGGGTTGCAGAACAGATTTGTGTGGAACACTGCTGGTCACCAACCTCCATGTAGAATTCTGGATCCACAAAACAAAGTCTCCTTGGATCCCATCCTCCTTACTTTCTGAATGAGCCTTGCATTGGAAACCTTAATAATTGCCTTATACACTACACTCTGAAATCCATATACACAACATCCACTGCTCTACCTTCATCAATGTGTTTTGATACATCCTCAAAGAATTCAATCACGCTCATAAGGCACGACCTGCCCTTGCTGTCATTTCCTCTAACACCCTCAGAACGAAGACATCAGTTCCAGGAGACCCATTAGCAAGCTTACTGTTTCTCTAGCAGAGATTATTGCCCTGTGCTATGTCTTTGTTTCTTTTTCCCTCACCTTTCTAAATACCCATTCACCTGGAAACTCTTTTATTCCATTTGCATCTTGGCTCTTCCAGATCCCACTCTCCTGCCAAGCTGGTTCAAGCTCTCCATAATGTAACAAGTAAAACTATGTTGATGGCTGTTGGTCTGTTTTGTTGAAGTACAACCCACCTGGATCCCATCCCTAATTCATATTAAATCAGCAAATTTGTTTTTATTAATGTGGAGGATATGATTTACCAGAGTATTGGGATCAGCTTGCACAGATAAGATTTTTTTGTGTTTTGGTTTTATTGTGTGATATTGTTGGTTGCTGTAGTTCAGCCTCTGAAGTAAGTATGCTTCTAATTTAAACAACTATTATTCAGAGCATGTGACAATATCTTGCACAAGGCATGCACGTGTACATGGAACTCTCTTCTGTCTTCTTCATCCTGTTTAATTACTTATTTTTATTTAAAGATACAGTGCAGAACAGGCCCTTCTGGCCCTCCGAGTCACACCACCCAGCAACCCACCGATTTAAGGTTCAATTTACAATGACCAATTAACCAACTAACCAGTATACCTTTGCATTGTGGGAGGAAACTGGAGTACTCAGAAAAACCCACGCACACACAGGAAGAAACAAACAAACTTTCTTACAAAGGACGTTAGAATTAAACTCCAAATTCTGACTCCCCAAGTGGTATGATGAGAGGCATTGATCGTGTGGATAGTCAGAGGCTTTTTCCCAGGGTTGAAATGGTTGCCACAAGAAGACACAGGTTTAAAGATAGATAGATAGATAGATAGATAGATAGATACTTTATTCATCCCCATGGGGAAATTCAACATTTTTTCCAATGTCCCATACACTTGTTGTAGCAAAACTAATTACATACAATACTTAACTCAGTAAAAATATGATATGCATCTAAATCACTCTCTCAAAAAGCATTAATAATAGCTTTTAAAAAGTTCTTAAGTAGTTTACTTAAATACATTAAATACAATCAACCCCGGCACTTTAACATATCTTACTCCTGGCGGTTGAATTGTAAAGCCTAATGGCATTGGGGAGTATTGACCTCTTCATCCTGTCTGAGGAGCATTGCATCGATAGCAACCTGTCGCTGAAACTGCTTCTCTGTCTCTGGATGGTGCTATGTAGAGGATGTTCAGGGTTTTCCATAATTGACCGTAGCCTACTCAGCGCCCTTCGCTCAGCTACCGATGTTATACTCTCCAGTACTTTGCCCACGACAGAGCCCGCCTTCCTTACCAGCTTATTAAGACGTGAGGCGTCCCTCTTCTTAATGCTTCCTCCCCAACACGCCACCACAAAGAAGAGGGCGCTCTCCACAACTGACCTATAGAACATCTTCAGCATCTCACTACAGACATTGAATGACGCCAACCTTCTAAGGAAGTACAGTCCTAGTGCTGTACTTAGTGAAGTAAAGTGCTGGGGAGTAGGTACAGAGGAGATGTCAAGGGTAAGTTTTTTACTCAGAGAGTGGTGAGTGCGTAGAATGGGCTGCCGGCAACGGTGGTGGAGGTGGATACGATAGGGTCTTTTAAGAAACTTTTAGATAGGTACATGGAGCTTAGTGAAATAGAGGGCTATAGGTAAGCCTAGTAATTTCTAAGGTAGGGACATGTTCAGCACAACTTTGTGGGCCGAAGGGGCTGTAGGTTTGTTTCTATGGTAATAGCATCGTGCTAACCACTATGTTACCATGGGGCCATGGTAGATTAGCAGTTGCTTGAAGTATCAGTTTGCCTCTTTATGTTCCCATTTACCTTTATAATCTGGTGAAAGAGGCAGTGGGAATGTATAGACCCACTGAAGTGCATCTAGCTTCCTTTTGCACCTGCAAGAAATAGGTTTTGTTAGAAGCTGTATGCACTTTCACAACTGGCCGTAGGCAAGAACATTTACAAAGTAAAAGGAAAAGGTAATAATGAATGCTTTTAAATGATTGTCTCAATAGCAACCAGTACATGATGTAGCAAGGTCTCATATTAGTCTAATCTCTCATTTACATTGTAAAGCAAATTCATCATTTCCCCTGTTTTATTAGCAATTCGATATTGTACAGTTAAGCTTTACATTGTTATATGGTCCAGAATTTGATCCTATAGTGATGAAATGCCTATTTTTTGCATCTGTCAGAAGTACAGCATAAATGTATATTGCATGTTCTTCTCAATCCAAACCCTTTCCTGCGTGATTCAAACAAAAGTTTAAATCTAGAGCTCCATAACAGCAGTGGATTTATCAACACATGCTCTCTCTGTTAGTAGAAGAGAATATGACTGAGTTTCAGATGATGCAGCCATTTCATGATATAGTATTTAACAAACTATTCCTTATTTAGTGTAGAATAATATAGTATTTTCAGCACATCATTGAATTCAAATGAAAGGAAGTCTGTTCCCAGCACGCTCGCACCAGATTTAAAATGACGTGTAAGTACTGTCAAATTGATTTCATTAATAAAATTGACACACAAATGCCTGTGAAAAGGGAGATTACATTTTCTTTCTGGGTTAATTGTAGTTTCAGATTGGAAGTGTACAAAATGTACACTGACATTTGCTCTGCTGAATTAATCGCTTGATTTTAATTTTGTTTGCATTCCTAGTTTGTTTTTTTAATTAAGAACCCTTGGTCTAACTTGCTCCTAATACTATCTGTTTCTGTGTTTTGGTGGCACAGCTGCATGTGGTATGGGTTTAATTTGACATGTGTCAAAGAAGCAATAATAATTTGATGTAACTAGTTACACTTGTTAGAGCATCCCACCCAAAGGACCACTTATTTTTGACAAATCCTGTCTTGTTTGTCTAATTGGAACAGTAGAAGTGTCATCATATTACTTGGAGGAAATTGAAAGATTCACTTTCCGTTATCACAACATGAGAATGATACAATGTAAGTGCCAGCCACCCAATATTGTTTACGGAAAGTGTTGTGATGTTCCCTATCATGCCACGGCTTCAGCTAGGTTAAGGTTACCTGCCTCAAAACAACTCAGGTAATTGTGTTTGGTAGAGGAACAAAATTTTGATAAAGAATGTAGATCAGGGGCATTTGTGGAGAGTGAAACAGTGCTGATATTTCAGGCACAACAAAATAGCAACAGGAGAAGATCACTAGGGCCAGCAAGCCTGCCCCATCATTCAAAGAGATTGTTGCTGATTTATGCTGGTTTCAACTTTTTTTTTCTCTGTGCCAATTCTCTATAAGCCTGAATTGCAGAATCTTTCAGTAATTTTTTCCTTTCTTCATCTTTAATATAACTAATGATCTGGCCTCCAGCATCCTGGGTAGAAAATTCTAGAGATTTGCTAACCTTTGAGAAGTAAGTACCAGCGATTCGGGTTCGTTTCTGCCGTTGGCCATAAGGAGTTGGTACGTTTTCCCTGTGCCTGTATGGGTTTCCTTCAGGTGCTCTGGTTTCTTCCTGCAGTCCAAAGACATATTGGTTAGTAGGTTAATTGGTCATTGTACATTAGTCTAGAGTAAAGTTAGGGGTTGCTGGGTGGCATGGCTCAAAGGGCAGGAAAGGCCTGTTCTGTGCTGTATCTCAATTAACAAGTTGTCTGCACCTCAGTTTTAAGTGAGCTATATCCTTTGTATTTATGCTGCCTTGTCTGTGACTCTTCCATTAGTGAAACATGTCAAAATCTATCCTGTCAGACCACATTAAAAACATAGAAACATAGAAAATAGGTGCAGGAGTAGGCCATTCGGCCCTTCAAGCCTGCACCGCCATTCAGTATGATCATAGCTGATCATCCAACTCAGAACCCTGTACCTGCTTTCTCTATGCAAGCTCATGCTTCATTGCTGTAAACTCCAAGGAACACAGACCCAAACTAACAAGGAGACAGCCTTCTCATCCCACAAATTTCCTTTGGATTGCTTCCAGTGCTACTATATTCTTTTTTATGTAAGGGCACGGTAGCATAGTGGTTAGCATAATACTTTATAGTACCAGTGAATCAGATTCAATTTCTGCTACTGCCTGTAAGACGTTTGTACTTTCTCACCATGACCGCGTGGGTTTCCTCTAGGTGCTCCATTTTCCTCCTGCAATCCAAAGACACTCCAGTAGTAGGTTAATTGGTCTTTGTAAATTGTCCTGTGATTGGACGAGGGTTAAATTGGGGGTTGCTGGGTGCGCAGTTCAAAGGGGTACTCTGCACTGTATCTCAATAAATGAATAATAAAATAAAGAAAACCGTGCACAATATTCCATGTACGTGCTCACCAGTACTCTGCATGTACTCTGTACCCCTTCTCAATAAAAGCCAATGTATCATTTGCTAACTTAACTACTTGCTAATTGTTGTGATTGAAG
Source organism: Hemitrygon akajei (assembly GCF_048418815.1). NCBI lineage: Eukaryota > Metazoa > Chordata > Chondrichthyes > Myliobatiformes > Dasyatidae > Hemitrygon > Hemitrygon akajei. Next base: position 61,118,279 of record NC_133146.1, read on the forward strand.
CACTAGAACATGGCTGTTTGTGAACTGCACTCATTTGTAGTCCGTCACAATTTTGAAAATCAGTCTTGATTCCTGTTACTGAAAAACAGATGACCTTCCACCTCCCCAGATTAGAACTTTATTTGTCAAGATTTTGTTCAGTCAATATATTAATAGCTTGTTGTAGAATCCCAGGATCTTCATCACAAAGTGTGCTTCCGCCTATTAAAGTTGGGAAACTAGGAATGTCCACCTTGTGCATCAACAACATTTCCTGATAGGCTGAATGTCTCTTATGCATGGTTTGTGCATTGAATGATGTGCTGGCGAGGAATGCCACCCACCCCCCCCCCCCCCCCCCCCCACCTCCTGAGTCTCAGGCACTCTGTCTGGCCATAGCTGATGTGAGGAAGACTGTAAACAGAATCAACCCATGTAAACTGCGGGGCCTGATAACATGCTTACTCATGTTTTGAGGGTCTGTGATCCCAGTTATCAGAGGTTCTATCAATCATCTTCAACGTCTCTCTGGGACAGTCCACTGTCCCCTCAAGTTTCAAGGCAACCATTATCATGCTGGTGTCTAAAGAGGGCTGTGGTAACCTGCTTTAATGATTATGTCCAGTGGCACTGAACTCAACAATAATGAAGAGCTTTGAGTGGCTGGTTATGGATCCGCTCAATCCCATCTTCATGCTACATTGGACCCTTTCCTGTTCACTTATTGGTGAAACTGATCTTCTGACAATGCCATAGCCTCTGCCATCTACTCTGTCCTGATCCACCTGGAAAATGGTGCCTCATATGCCAGGATGCAGTTTAACAACTTCAGCACTGTGTTTAATACAACATCCCTCAGAACCTGTCCTTGTTGGGTCCCAACACCTCTCTTTTTAACTGGATCTTGAACTTCTTGACAGAACGACCACAGTCAGTTTGTTCTGGCAGCAACATCTCTAGCTCCATCATGCTGAGCACTGTTGCCTCCCAGGCTACATGCTCAGCCCATTGCTGTTTATGTTGCTGATCCATGACTGCACTACTAGATCCAGTAAGAACATAGAACAGTTCAAACTGAATCATCAAGTTTGCTGATGACATGACAGTGGTTGGTCTCTTCAACAACAATGACAAGACATTGTAGAGAGAGGAGGTTATGCAGATTGTAGAAAGGTGCAAACACAGCAATTTGAGTCTTGATGTGTACAAGACTAAAGAAATGATTCAGGACTTCAGGAAGATTCAGGCTGACCGCTCCTAAATCACATAAATGGCTCCTCAAAGACAGAGTTAGGAGCACGAAGTTTTTGGGAGTGCACATAATGGACGATCTCACATAGTCCTTCAGTATTCCCTCTTTTGTCAAGAAAGCACAACAGTGTCTTTCTCCCCACCCCCCCCACCCCCCAGTTCTAACCATTTTGTTTTTAGCAGGAGCACCATTGAGAGTGTCCTGATCAGCTGCATCACTGTCTTGTGTGGGATTTACAAGACATCTGAAAGGATATCCCTACAAAGGATTGCAAAGACTGCTGAGAAGACCATCAACGTCCTTCTTTCACCTATCTGAGATATTTATCAGGAGTATTGTGTACACAGGGCCCTTAGCATTAAATAAGGTTCCCTCCCATCTATTCGATAATCTCTTTGACCGCCTACTATCAGGCAGGAGGTGCAGTAACATTAGGGCAAGGACTGTTAGGATAGAAAAAGAAGCTTCTTCCCCTCAGGCTGTGAGATTACTGAACTCCCTGCCACAGGCCAGGTCTCATCATGTACAGTATGAAGTGCCAGTAGCGATCTACAGTTTGCTTTTTAACTTGTATCATAAATGCACTTATGCCAAATGTCTATCTTTAGGAATATATTTTATTATATGTTAACTCACTTTACACCGCACACTGTTGGAGCAGTGCTGCCAGGATAATCAAGGACATGACCCACCCAGCCAACACACATTTTGTTCCTCTTCCCTCCGGGAGAAGGTTCAGGAGCTTGAAGATTTGTACAGCCAGATTTGGGAGCAGCTTCTTTCCAACTGTGATAAGACTGCTGAACAGATTCTGACCCGGATCTGGGCCGTACCTTCCAAATATCCGGACCTGACTTGCACTACCTTACTTTCCCTTTTCTATTTTCTAATTATGATTTATAATTAAAATTTTTATTATATTTACTTTGATTTGTACTTCAGGGAGCGCGAAGCGCAGAATCAAATATCGCTATGATGATTGTACGCTCTAGAATCAATTGTTTGGTGACAATTAAAGTAAAGTATTTGTGATAGTATTGCTTTGTGCTGTGTGTTTGTTATATGTCCTGGGTTGTGCACGTTAGTAGAAGAAGCATTGTTTCATTTGGCAGTATACATGTGTATGGTTGAACGACATTAAACTTGAATTTAACATAGAAACATAGAAAACCAACAGCACAATACAAACCCTTCGGCCCACAAAGTTGTGCTGAACATGTCCCAACCTTAGAAATTACGAAGTTTACCCATAGCCCTCTATTTTACTAAGCTCCATGTACCTATCCAAAAGCCTCTTAAAAGACCCTATCGTATCCGCCTCCACCACCATTGCTGGCAGCCCATTCCACTCACTCACACTCTTAGTAAAAGACTTACCCCTGACATCTCCTCTGTACCTACTCCCCAGCACCTTAAACCTATGTCTTCTTGTGGCAACCATTTCAACCCTGGGAAAAAGCCTCTGACTATCCACACAATTAATGCCTCTCATCATCTTATACACCTCTATCAGGTCACCTCTCATCCTCCGTTGCTCCAAGGAGAAAAGGCTGAGTTCACTCAACCTATTCTCATAAGGCATGCTCCCCAATCCAGGCAACATCCTTGTAAATCTCCTCTGCACCCTTTCTATGGTTTCCACATCCTTCCTGTAGTGAGGCGACCAGAACTGAGCACAGTACTCCAAGTGGGGTCTGACCAAGGTCCTATATAGCTGCAACATTTCCTCTTGGCTGCTAAATTCAATTCCATGATTGATGAAGGCCAATACACCATACGCCTTCTTAACCTCAGAGTCAACCTGCACAGCTGCTTTGAGCGTCCTATGGACTCGGACCCCAAGATTCCTCTGATCCTCCACACTCCCAGAGTCTTACCATTAATACTATATTCTGCCATCATATTTGACCTACCAAAATGACCCTCTTCACACTTACATGGGTTGAACTCCATCTGCCACTTCTCAGCCCAGTTTTGCAATCTATCAATGTCCCACTGTAACCTCTGACAGCCCACCACATTATCGACAATACCCCCAACCTATGTGTCATCAGCAAACTTACTAACCCATCCCTCCACTTCCTCATCCAGGTCATTTATAAAAATCATGAAAAGTAAAGGTCCAGAGAGCCCTGATAGCAATCGATGGGGTAACATCTTTTTAAAATCGCTCCTACCTTACTTATATCTTTATTTCCTACCAGTTTTTTGAAACCTTCTTATAAATCTTAATATTGCTCTAATATGTCTCTGAGAAAAATGAAAGCTGCTGCAAAAGAAAAAGAAGAAGACCGTCCAACTGCTTTGGAATCTGTTGGAGATTTCCTTAAAAAGCAAAGAACAGAACTCTCTGAGGAATTTCAACATCTTAATGTCAAGTTAGACGCTATTCAACAAACTTTAAACGAACATGAAAAGTGAATTAAAGAGAATAAAGAAGCTTTGTTGTTATTGGAAGCGGACTTAGAAGATATGAATAAGATCTGCAAAAAATTATCACTATCTAATGAAAATTTAACAAAGAAGATTATCAACCTGGAAAGCAGAAGCAGAGGAACAATATACATATTTTTGGTCTTGAAGAATCAATTAAAGGTGACCACCCCATGGAGTTCTTTGCAAGCGTTTTGAAGCAGCTATTCCCGGATTTATTGCCATCCGTGCCTAAGTTGGACCGCGCCCATCGATCACTCTTCCCGAAACCCAAGGTAGGAGGAGAACGTCCCAGATCGGTTATTTTATGTTTTCATGAATTTCACACTAAGGAGCTTTTAATCTGACATACCCATCGAGTTGGAATGATTGATTTCAACAGGAAGAAAATTAGATTTGTGGAAGATTATGCACCGGAGGTTATGGCTGAACGTGCCAAGTACAAAGAGGTCATGTTGTTGCTTTATAAGAAGGGGTTTAAGCTTTCACTTTATTTCCCTGTACCTCTCAGAATCGTTTTGAAAAATGGCGAGCGGAAATGGCTGGGTTCGGTCGAACACGCTCAGAAGTTTCTGGAGATAGAAGATTAATTGCATTATTTCTCTTATAAGAGAAATGACCTTTTAAATGTTGGACAGAATAAGGTTTTAATAGTCTTACGTTTTGACCGTTAATATATCTTGTTTTTTGATATTTTCTTTGATATTTCTTACTGCAGGTTTTTCCTGCTATTTGAAGATAGAGCGTTCCTATGAAATGGTTCAAAAGCTGGAATGTTGTAAAGTGAAGAAGCAATTACCATTTATTTATATGGGAAAAATTTGTGAGCGTTCACAGACCTAAAAACTAACCTACCAAATCATGCCAAATAACACATAAAACCTAAAATAACAGTAACATATAGTAAAAGCAGGAATGATCTGATAAATACACAGCCTATATAAAGTAGGAATACTTTTCTGCAATTATTGCAGCACTGTCCACAGCAGCAAAAATCTCACACAAGCGCTCTCGGCAGAAAGACTCGGCACAAGCACTCTCAGCAGCACTTGCAGCAAAAACATTCAACGCAAGCGCTCTTGGCAGAAACACACGGCACAAGTGCTCTCGGCAGAAGCACTCTTTCCAGTAACCTTTAAGCTATGAAGCTGCCAAATCATACCAAATAACACATAAAAATACCCAGCCTATATAAAGTAGAAATAATGTATGTACAGTGCAGTTTCATTTACTGGAATTGGGGACAGTTAGCACACTGATGATGGTGTGTTAGGCTGAGTCATCGGAGGTTGGGGTGGTGGGACACTGGGGTGTCATCTCATTATCGTCTGTTTCCATCAGTGCAGGCAGGTCACCTTCTCTATGTCTGTCTGCCTCGATGTTGAAGGTCGAGGTTTGTCGTCTGCTGTGGCTGATGTGGAAGGCTTGAAAAATGACAGTATGCTTGACTGCTTAGCCTCACACATTTTTCTATCATACACTTCCTTGTAAGCACTCAAACTATCCTGCAAATATTGCTTCAACCTACGTACCCTTTCAAAATTAAAGTCATACTTTTCTGCAATCATTACAGCATTGTAAATTGCAGCAAAAATCTCACGCAACTGCTTCATGTTCAGTTCTTGGACGACTTCACTTTCAGGCTATTCACTACTGCATTCGGTTTCAATTGTTATCGTTTTCTCTTCATCCGCTCTTCATCTGTCAGTTCTTTGTCATGGGATGCCAAAACCTCTTCAACATCATCTTTGTCAACTTCCACAAACCCTTAGCCAATCTCACTATATCCTTACTTCGTTCAGCACGATCGAAACGCTTAATTATGTCTAGTTTTACGCTAAGTGTAACACCCTTACGTGCTCTTTTAGGCTTTTCCGATACCTTAGAACTCATCTTGCACAAAATAAATCGACATAAAACACAGTTTGCTCACAGACACGTGTTTAAGCAATGCCAGCTAGAATACAGTTCCAGGTAAGGAGCTTGGCTGCTTGGGGCGTGCACTGCCTTTTCTTGTGTGCTGCCTCTTACATGCGCTGCATTTTTTTGTAACAGTGGAAACACCTTCTGTGAGCGATGTAGGTGAAAACAGGTGACTAATGTAGGTCTTTCGTAACAGCGAGGTGTCGTAAAACGAACGTTTGAAAAACGGGGGACACCTGTATTTTATTTTTTCCTGTGAGGTTTTCGTATATATATTTGTTTTGAAATCGTGAAAACGAATCCTCTTATATTTTGGATTTTTGATCTAAGTTTTTTTTTGTTTTGTCTGGGTAGGAACAAAACAACTTTCAAAGTTTTGGAGTTTTGCCAGCAGGATTCCTTGGGGAGGGTTATATGTGGGGTTAGCTTGCCGGCTATCCTCTAGCAGGTTTTTCTGGCTTTGGGAGGGGGTGGGGTCTCTTTTTTTCTGGAAGCTGGCTTGGGCTAACATCCAGATTTTCTGCTTGAGTACGTTATTTCATGGTCTGTCTTTTGGATCTAATAATTTATGCTCAGATCTTTTAACTCTTCTGTTAATTACGATTTAAAATGGAATAAAATATTAATTTACTAGTTTGAATGTGAAAGGGTTAAATCATCCTGTAAAACAGAATAAGATCTTTGCGTATATCAAAAAGTTAATCGGTAGAGGAGTTTACAATTTCATTCTTCATTCAGAGCAAAATCTCGTGGGGTCTCAGTTTTTATAGATAATACAATTTCTTTTGTTCAACATAAAGTTGACTCTGACCCTAATGAGCGATTTGTTATAGTGTCAGGGAAATTAGATAATAAGTTAATTGTATTTTCTAATGTGTACACTCCCAATGTGTATGACCCAGGATTTTTTGAGCGTTTCTTTTCTTTCTTGCCAGATTTGAGTTTTTATTCTTTAGTGATGGGAGGAGATCTTAATTGTTGTCTAGACCCAGTATTAGATCATTCTTCTTTTAATGATCAGCTAATAATGATCGACTAATAAATCAGCTTTATTTATTCAATCCTTTCTAAGGAAATGTGATATTGTTGATGTCTGGCGTTTTCCTCATCGAGCAGGAAGGGAGTATTCATTCTTCTTGCATGTCCATCATTCCTATATTAGGATTTATTAATTTTTTATTAATAGTCAATTAATTCAATTAGTTTGATCCATTGAATATAAAGAAATAGCTATATCTGACCACTCTCCTGTACTTTTATCTTTAAATCTTCCAGGTTTCACTCATATGAACAGATCATAGCATTTTAATTCAACTTTATTAACTGACAAGGAGTTTCTAAAATTTTTGAAGAATCAAATTACTTTTTTTTTAAGAAAATGCATTGGAAGAGACCTCCAGTCTTATCATTTGGGATGCTTTTAAGGCATATATCAGAGGACAAATTATCTCTTATACTGCATATATTAAGAAAAAGCTAATAACGGGAGAATTGATTTATTTAATCAATTAAAACAGTTAGACCAGAAATATGCTTTGGCACCAGACACTGAACTATACAAACAATGTGTTGAAATTAAAACTGAATATGATTTTCTTTTAACATACCCAATTGAAAGCCAATTTTTAAAAGGTAGAAGCCAATTTTATATACCGTAGATTCCGGACTACAGAGCGCACCTGATTAAAAGCCGCTGGCTCTAATTTTAGAAATAAAATCAATTTTTTAATTGTACAGGCCGCACCGGATTTTAGGCCGCACCGGATTTCCGGCGCACCGGATTTTCGGCGCACTGGATTTTCGGCGCACCGGATTTTCGGCCGCAGGTGTCCCACGTTGTAATATGAGATATTTACACAGAAAGATATTACACGTGTTGGGCTTCAAATTCTGCCCTGTGTTCGTTTTGGAAGAGAGACAACCAACACCGGATTACAGTGCAGCGTGGCTTTATTGCAGAACGCGTTTTGCCTTCCCCTTACATTCTGCTCTTATTTATACTCCTTTTTCCCCCAAACCAAACCCTCGCTACACATATTTGGTAAGGCTAAACTTTGTTATACCTACCGGTATTTGGTAACATCGGACACTTGTGTCCTTATTGGCCCGATACCATTCACACACGAGTTTTACTGTTTTTTTGTTTACTGAATCGCTAGCAGTTTCGGTGCAGCGGAATCCTCAGTTTCGCTCCCTCCCTCCCTTGTACTGCTGTCTAATATCACGTGAGCCACTCCTGACCTGAAGCGGCAGTCCCAAATTAATCCTAACACACGTGAGGATTTTTTAAACTTTTAATTAAATCTGTATGGTAACATAAACAAATACATATTGCAAATGCTTTTTTTCGAACCGTGCCTGTAACACGGCTACTTTTAAAATACATACCTATCGGTAACACACAAATTACGTTGGGTATACTTTTTTACTGAACAGTGCATGAACAACATTCCAACATCTCCTAACGACTGGTTAAAAAATATATATATACTGCAGCCTACCAGGAAAAGTTATTGATCGCCTTCTTCATCTTCCTCCTGCGCACTAAAACCATCAAAGTCCTCTTCTTCAGTGTCCGAATTGAACAACCTCAGGATCTCATCACTCACTTCAGTCTCTTCGTTGTCGCTCTCACTTGAGCGCACGCGATCCTCTTCATCACGCAGCAGTCCAGCCTTTCGAAACCCGTTGGTGATGGTGGATGTTGTGACATGGCTCCAAGCATTTAGGATCCACTGGCAGACTTGAGTTAAAGATGCTCTTCGCATGTGGCCTGTTTTGGTAAAGGATTTCTCGCCGCTCGTCATCCAAGTCTCCCACTCAATGCGTAGTGCCACTTTAAATGCCCGGTTCACGCTGATGTCCAGTGGCTGCAAATACTTCGTGGTGCCCCCAGGAATCACAGCTGGAATTGAGTTTGTACTCTTGATGGCAGCTTTCACTGAATCTGTTATATGAGCTCTCATGCTGTCCATAACGAGCAACGCTTTTTTTATGTGAAAAAATCCCCCCGGTTGCTTGGCGTAGCACTCTCTGAGCCAATCCTTCATTAGACTCTCCATCATCCAACCTTTCTTATTGACTTTCACCATGATTTCTTTTGGGAATTTTTCCTTTGGCATTGTCAGCCGCTTAAAAATCACCATCGGTGGAAGCTTTAGTCCGGATGCTGTGCAGCTCAGAACACAAGTAAAATGCGTTCTCTCATGGCCACTTGTTTTCAGTATGATGGACGAGTCACCTTTTTTATTAACAGTCCGAGTGAGAGGCAGGTCAAACGTCAAAGGTACTTCATCCATATTTATGATTTCATCTGGCCCGATGGAATTCTCCGCTATCTTTGTTTGAGTGAATATGCGGAAGTTAGCAAGTTTTTCCTCATGGTCGGGAGGGAGCTGCGGACAGAGAGTCGTGCGTACCCTGATGGACAGGCCTTTTCGTCTCATAAATCTAAAACACCACGATGGCCCACCTCTAAAATCTTCGATTTTCATTTTGGTGGCGATTGCTTTAGCCTTCAGTCTGATCTGCACGGTGGAAACACCGCGGCCGCCTGCTCTCTGTGTGTTAACCCAGTCTTCAAGAAAGTTTTCAAGTTCGGGCCATCTGCTGTGATTACCTCTGAAAGCTTTTGTCGTCTTTTTGCATTGATTCAGTTCATCGCGCTGGCGTCTCCACCTTCTCACCATCGATTCATGTATGCCAAGATTACGCGCAGCAGCTCGATTTCCTTCTTCAACCGCCAGATTGATTGCCTTTAACTTAAAAGCTGCATCATATGCTTTTCTTTGAGTGTTTTCCATGTTGATGAGGGTGAGTACAAATGGCTGATTTACAATAATTTGTGAAGTGCGCTTGATTTATCGTACAATTTCATTGGACCTCTGTGAACTACTCATCAATTTTATTGGTCTACTGTTACGTGGTAAAATGTTTTGGCGGCATGAAAAAAAACCATCTATTAGCCGCACCGTATTATAAGCCGCTGTGTTCAATGCTGTTCAAAGCATGGGAAAAAAGTAGCGGCTTATAATCCGACATCTACGGTACATGGGGAAAAAACAGTAAACTCTTGGCTAATCAATTGAAGAACTTTATAGCTAAAAGGCAAATTAAAGAAATTTGCAAAACTAATGGCGACATGACAACTGACCATTTTGAAATAAATGACACTTTCAGAGATTTTTATTCTAAATTGTATAGTTCTAATTTTATTAAAGATAATACTACAATGAACAATTTTTTAGATCAATTAAATATTCATGGACTTTCAGTTGATAATCGAAAGCAGTTGGATTGACCTATTTCTCAGGAGGAAATCACTGAGGTTATACATCCATTGCATATGGGGAAATCTCCAGGACCTGACGGTTTCTCTGGACAATTTTATAAGGCTTTCTCCTCATTGCTTATGCCTTATTTATGTTCTACCCTTACTAATTCTTTCAAGGTGAGTAGGTAGCCACAGTCTTTTTATGAAACTTCCATGTTGCTAATTCTTAAAACGTGTAGAAATCCCACTGAATGCTCTTCATATAGACCAATCTCTTAATTCAATGTTGATGCTAAGATCCTATCTAAAGTTCTGGCCCATAGACTTGAAAATATTATGCCTCTTGTAAGATCTGATGATCAGACAGGATTTATTAAAAATCGATATTCCCATTTTAATATACAGCGAGTGTTAAATGTTATGCATTCTCCATCCAAGGAAATATCGGAATGTGTGATTTCTTGAGATGCGGAGAAGGCTTTTGATCGAGTAGAATGGAATTACGTTTTTATGTCCTTAGAAAAATTTAATTTTGGGCCCAATTTTATTCATTGGATTAAATTACTTTATTTAACTCCCTTCTGCTCGGGTTCTTACTAATTTTCAGACTTCTAAACCAATTAAACTTCAATGTGGAACCAGACAAGGATGTCAGTTGAGTCCTTTGCTTTTTGATTTGATGCTAGTGTTACGTATTCAGGCAACAATAATTATAGATGAGTTAGACGAAGGGTTTTATACCGAATAACACGTTTATTAAACACCGATAACAAACCCCCTTCAAAAGTAAACAAACCCAAACAATGACCCGAAACCAGCTGCTGGCAGCTGAATCAAACAGTTCTTAATAGCGTTGCAGTCCCAAACAGTCTTTAAAGCAGTATTGAAAAGAACTCAGTTCTCTAAAGCGAATTGCCGAAAGAAAACAGTTCAAAGAACGATATGCCGACAGTTCAAAAGCTCACGGTACTTTTAAAAGGAGAGACTTTTTAAAGCGATGTAAATTCTCTTCCACGTCGATGTCCTTCGATTCCCAGCGTCGAACTCCCACGTCGAATTTTATTAAATATAACAACTTAAAGTGACTGACCTTCCTTCCACAATATTCTCAATCTCCCGCTTTTTCCAGCGGAGACTATCGTGAGAATAGTAAACGAAATCCTTCCGAATGAGGATCACACAAGGTCGAAGTCAATCCATCGAAAATCGATTCTTCTCAATTTGTCTTCCAAGCTTCACTCTCCCTTGGCAAAGAAACCGTTGGCTCTGACCTTTTAAACTTTAGGCATTATATAAAACTTCATTTTTAACTAAACTGCGTCATCACATTAAATCACACAGTAACATGAAGTCATCTTGGCAAATCCAGCCACGAACTGCCCCCCCTGACAGGGTGGGTCTCCCTTTTATACCCTGTAGAAAAAACCTGTCACATGACCTCTACTGGCGGGAAAATGACATCACTCCACCATTACCTCATGTCCAGTATAACTTCAACCCCAGTCACGTGACAAGGGTACCACTGTCACGTGTCACGGGTACGTAACACTAGAACCTTTAGCAATGGCCTTTCAAGAGTCTAAACATATCACCGGTATTTTAAGGAAAGGTATTATTCATGGTCTCGCTTTATGCTGATGACCTATTGCTTTTTATATCTAATGTTACAACTTCTTTACCCTCTTTGTTTTGTTTACTGACTAATTTTAGTCAGTTTTCAGGATATAAATTGAATTTACATAAGACTGAATTGTTTCCTTTAAATAATTTGATACCAACTGATATTAACCTTCCTTTTAAAATTGTAAGAAAACAATTTATATGTTTGGGCGTAACAATCACTAAGAACTACAAAGATCTATTCAAAGAAATTTTTTTTAACCTTAATGAATTATGTGAAAAATACACTTTCTAATTGGTCGCCACTCTCTTTATCATTGATTGGTCAAATTAATTCTATTAAGATGAATATTTTACCTAAATTTATATACCTCTTTCAAGCCGTACCTGTTTTTATTCCTGTCTTTTTTTGATTCTCTAGATTCAATTCTTTCTTCCTACATATGGAAGAACAGAAAACCTCGATTAAATAAAGCCCACATTCAAAAAAGCAAAAAGAATGGTCGTTTTGCTTTACCCAACTTTAGGTTATATTATTGGGCAATTAAAATACGAAATCTTTTGTTCTGGTATATTATATTAATCGTGAGGATTGTCCAATATGGGTCTTTTTGGAAGCCAATTCTGTTACGAAATTTTCTGTTATTTCTTTTCTTGGATCCTCTCTTCCTTTATCTGTAAATAAATTAACTGATAGTTCGGTGGTTAAACACACCTTGAGGATCTGGCTAGAAAACATTTTGGTTTAGTGAGATTTTCTCTTTCCAGTCCTATTTTTTCTAATATTTTTTAAACCATATATGACCAATCTGTTTTTTAGAGAATGGGATAGATTAGGCATTAAACGATTTCAGGATCTGTTCGTTGGAGGGAATCTCTCTTCTTTTGAGCAGCTCTCAGTGAAATATAACCTATCTAATACCCACTTTTTTCGATATCTACAGATTAGAGATTTTTTAAGATCTAAATTACATATATTTCCTACTAGCCCAGATAAGAACATAATAGATGTAATTTTTAATTTGAAATCTTTTGAAAATGGCTCAATATCTTATATTTATGGTCTGTTATCAGGATTGAGAATGGCTCCTTTAGATAATATTAAGAAAGATTGGGAAAAGGACTTACAGACTTTATTATCTGATGAGACCTGGAGGGTTATTTTCAAAATGGTTAATTCCTCATCATTGTGTGCTTGTGATTCACTCCTACAATTTAAAGTAGTACATAGGGCTCATATGTCTAAAGACAAGCTCTCTCGCTATATTGCAGATATATCTCCTTACTGTGACAGATGTAATTATGGAGAGGCTTCATTAATTCATATGTTTTGGTCATGTTCGAGCCTGGAAAAATATTGGAAAGAAAAATTCCAAACATTTTCTGTACTTTTTAAAGTTAGTTTTAAGCCCAATCCTTTAACTGCCTTATTTGGTATTGTTGAGAAAAGAACTGTAATTTTCTCATTCGTGGGTACTGGCTTTTAGTTCTCTTATGGCTCAGAGGGTGATCTTGCTTAAATGGAAGGAGATTGCCCCCCCCCCCCACACACATGCTCAATGGTTATGTGATGTTATGTCATGTTTTAAAAATCTTTGAATTGTTATTATAATATAGATCTGGGCTATCATTAGAAAATGCTATATGGTAAAGTACTCTTTTCTTTTTCTCTTGTTTTCCTTTCTCCAACCAGCTTTGTCTTGGTAGGGGGTATAGTTTTTTTATATAATATATTTCACCATACTAATGTATTTCATCATTCAGTTTATTTAATAGATAATCAATATGGGATACTGTGATTGTATCACTGTGATACATACATATATATATATAGTGCATTTTGTGCTATCTTATTTTGATTTATAATAAGTATCCTTATGAACTCTGTATTTGTGTATATGAAATTCAATAAAAATATTGGAAAAAGAAAGAGTAAAGGTCCCAGAACAGATCCCTGAGGCACACCACTGGTAACCGACCTCAATGCAGAGTATGACCTGTGTTACGTACCCCGTAACTGGGTCACTTACCAGCAAAGATAGAGAGGTCCGTTGAAGTCTGATGGTACTATTTTTAACAGTATTTATTGATAAAAATACACAAAATAATATCAAGGCAAACTTACAGATAATATACGTCGTCAATACTAAATCTTAAAGCGTGGGTCTAATAGTAATCAATAAGAAATAGCTCTATCGTTGTCTAAGGGATAATGTATTGTCCGATGGAAATATAAAAGTCACTCAGTTCATTCAAGCTGCAGCTTTTGGGTTGGAGAGAAAGACGGGTTAAAACTTGCCCATTCCTTTTATGATGTCAATCCTTCGAGAGTCGTTGGGAGTTGATTTCCCCGTTGTTAGCTAAAAACCGTTCTGCCGTGGTACAGGGCCCACCGATTCCGGGTCAAACGGAAAAGGACGCACGTGGCCTTCCACTGGTTTTTGCTATTACGGGATCGTTAGTGTTTCTTCTGGTGCGTCTGAGGGGCTGTTCCCACAGTCCCTCTTTTTATCCTGACTCACAGGGTCTCAGATGTCAATCAGGTTGGGATGATGCAATCCCTTCCCCAACCTCCCCCTCAGTTCATTGCCTGGGGCTTCGATGCATAGTACAGGATGCAATACACAAGTCTGTCTCCAAGAGACAATAGCCAGTATCTATGGGTCCGCCTTTCGGAGGCCAGGACACATTCCAACTCTTTGTGGATTCTGCATGTCTTTCTCTCATTTCCTGGGTCTCCTGAACTGACTTAATAGTGATCTTGTGATTCTCGCAAAGGAGGGGGCTACCCCGCACCCTTTGGCCCCTCAGAGCTGTGGTACATTCGTAACACCTGTCTACAACCACTCTTTGCCTTCTGTGGGCAAGCCAGTTCTGGATCCACAAAGCAATGTCCCCTTGGATCCCATGCCTCCTTACTTTCTCAATAAGCCTTCGATGGGGTACCTTATCAAATGCCTTGCTGAAATCCATATACACTACATCTACTGCTCTACCTTCATCAATATATTTAGTCACATCCTCAAAAAATTGAATCGGGCTTGTAAGGCATGACCTACCCTTGACAAAGCCATGCTGACTATTCCTAATCATATTATACCTCTGCAACTGTTCATTAATCCTGCCTCTCAGGATCTTCTCCATCAGCTTACCAACCATTGAAGTAAGACTTACTGGTTGATAATTTCCTGGGCTATCTTTACTTCCTTTCTTGAATAAAGGAACAATATCCGCTACCCTCCAAACCTTTGGAACCTCTCCCGTCCCCATTGATGATGCAAAGATCATGCCAGAGGCTCAGCAATCTCTTCATTCACCTCCCACAGTAGCCTGGGGTACATCTCTTCCGGTCCCAGTGACTTATCCAACTTGATGCTTTCCAAAAGCTTCAGCACATCCTCTTTCTTAATATCTACATGCTCAAGCTTTTCAATCTGCTGCAAGTCATCACTATAATCACCAAGATCCTTTTCCATAGTGTGTACGGAAGTAAAGTATTCATTAAGTATCTCTGCTATTTCCTCCAGTTCCATACACATTTTCCCACTGTCACACTTGATAGGTCCTATTCTTTCATGTCTTATCCTCTTGCTCTTCACGTACTTGTAGAACGCCTTGGGGTTTTCCTTAATCCTGCCCACCAAGACCTTCGCATGGCCCCTTCTGGCTCTCCTAATTTCCTTGTCAAGCTCCTTCCTATTAGCTTTATACTCTTCTAGATCTCTAACATTACCTAGCTCTCTGATCCTTTTGTAAACTTTTCTTTTCTTCTTGACTAAATTTATTACAGCCTTTATACACCATAGTTTCTGTACCCTACCATAACTTCCCTGTCTCATTGGAACGTATCTATGCAGAACGCTACACAAATATCCCCAGAATACTTTCCACATTTCTTCCGTACTTTTCCCTGAGAACATCTCTTTCCAATTTAAGCTTCCAATTTCCTGCCTGATAGCCTCATAATTCCCCTTACTCCAAATAAAAACTTTTCTAACTTGTCTGTACTTATCTCTCTCCAATACTATTGTAAAGAAGATAGAATTTTGATCACTATCTCCAAAATACTCTCCCACTGAGAGATCTGACACCTGACCAGGTTCATTTCCCAATAGCAAATCAAGTACAGCCTCTCCTCTTGTAGGCTTATCTGCATATTGTGTCAAGAAACCTTCCTGCACACACCTAACAAACTCCACCCCAACTAAACCCTTTGCTCTAGGGAGATGCCAATTGAGATTTGGAAAATTAAAATCTCCCATCATGCAACTTTGTTAGTATTACACCTTTCCAAGATCTGTTTCCCTATCTGCTGCTCGATATCCCTGTTACTATTGGGTGGCCTTTAAAACACACCCAGTAAAGTTATTGACCCCTTCTTGTACCTAACCTCCACCCACAGAGACTCCGTAGACTATCCGTCCATGGTATCCACCTTTTTTGCAGCCGCGGCACCATCTCTGATTAACAGTGCCATGCCCCCACCTCTTTTGGCTCCCTCCCTGTCCTTTCTGAAGCATCTATAACTTGGCAGTTGAAGTAACCATTCCTGTCCCTGAGACATCCAAGTCTCTGTAATGGCCACTACATCATATCTCCAACTACTCATGCACGCTCTAAGCTCATCTGCTTTGTTCACAACACTCCTTGCGTTAAAATAAACATATCTCAAACCTTTGGTTTGAGCGCGTCCCTTCTCTATCACCTGCCTATCCTCCCTCTCGCACTGTCTACAAGCTTTCTCTACTTTTGAGCTAATCACCTCTTCCCCAGTCCCTCCAGTTCGGTTTCCAGCCCCCAACAATTCTAGTTTAAACTCTCCCCAGTCGCCTTAGCAAACCTCCCCACCAGGATATTGGTCCCCCGGGGATTCAAGTGCAACCCGTCTTTCTTGTACCCCACCTGCCCCAAAAGAGGTCCCAGTGATCCAGAAATCTGAATCCCTGACCCCTGCTCCAATCCCTCAGCCACGCATTTATCCACCACCTCATTCTCAGATTCAGATTCAGTTTATTGTCATTTAGAAACCACAAATGCAATGCAGTTAAAAAATGAGACAACGTTCCTCCAGAATGATATCACAAGAGCATATGACAAAACAGACTACACCAGAAAATCCACATAACGTTTGGCAATCCCCAATCCAGAGTCCGGAGAGGCTGCTGCGTATTAATATCGCGCTACCGTCTAGCGTGTTCCTCAGAAAGGAGCTCCAAATCCACCAGACAAAAACAAGACCAAAAACTAAAGCTACAAGACCTGTACAAAACCACATAATTACAACATATAGTTACAACAGTACAAACAATAGTATAATTGATTAAAAAAAAAACAGACTATGGGCACAGTAAAAATAGTCCAAGATGTTAAAGGACTGTAAGTTCAAAAGAAATCACCACAGTTTCCACAAGTCCCCAGGGTCACTACAGGCTTGCCATCCCATGCTGGCTGCAGAAGGGAGTACCCCCACTATGGACTTCCACGGCGCTGCCCGACTCAGCCTCGCAGACGCAGCACACAACAGAAGCTCCATCAAAACCAGCCTCGCAGACGCAGCACACACCGAAAGCGACCTGAGTCCATCGAAAGGACTCCGAGTCCGTCGAACCTCTGAGCCGACGACCATCCCCTCCGGCACAGCTTCTCCGAGCATCATCCTCTGCCGAGCATATTAAGACGGCCCCACCAACAGCCATCGGTAACAGACCCCAAGGTCTGGGGGCCTGTTCTTCCCAGCAGGGTCCCGGACCTCACAGCAGCAGCAGCAACGAAGAAGGTCTTCCTGGAGATTTCCCGATTTTCTCCATGCTTCCACGTCCGTTTTCAATTGATTATGATTGCGCACAGCACCCCACTTCACAAATAACAGATAATCAGCTCCGGAGTGGCCGCTGCAAGCTGCGTTGTGCCACCATCTTGGATCAGTCTTAGCAATTCTATTCCTATTCTCACTGTCACGTGGCACAGGCAGTAATCTCAAGATTACTACCTTTGTAGTCCTGCTTCTCAACTTCCTTCCTAACTCCCTGTAGTCTTTTTTCAGGACCTCTTCCCTTTTCCTAACTATGTTATTGGTACCAATTATGTACCATGACCTCTGGCTGTTCTCCCTCCCACTGCAGGATATCTTTGACGCGATCTGAAACATCCCTGACCCTGGCACCTGGGAGGCAAACTACCATCCGAGTTTCTTTCCTGCGTCCACAGAATTACTGTCTGACCCCCTAACTATAGAGTCCTCTATCACTACTGTCTTCCTCTTTCTTTCCCTACACTTCTGAGCCACAGACTCTGTGACAGAGGCACGGCCACCGTTGCTTCCCACAGGTAGGCTGTTCCCCCCCCCCCCCCACCCAACAGTACTCAAACAGGAGTACTTATTGTCAAGGGGTACAGCCACAGGGGTACTCTCTAGTACCTGACTCTTCCCCTTCCCCTCCTGACTGTGACCCACTTGTCTGTCTCCCGTGGCCCAGGTGTGACCACCTGCCATTAGCTCCTCTCTATCACCTCCTCGCTCTCCCTGACCAGATGAAGGTCATTGAGCTGCATCTCCAGTTCCCTAACTTGGTTCCTTTGGAGCTGCAGCTTGACACACCTGGTGCAGATATGGCCGTCCGGGAGGCTGGGAGACTCCAGAACCTCCCATATCTGACACCGAGCACAGAAAACTGGCCTCACACACATACTTCCTCCTTTCCGCAAATAACACTTGAACTTGAACTTGAAACTTTACATTTCATTCCTTCTTTCAGGTCATCAAAGTAAGCAGTAAATAAATGAGGGGCAAGAAATTATCCCTACAGTTCTCCGGTTGTTACATACTTCCTGTTCGAGGAAAAACATATTTATTCCAGCTGTTGTTTGTAACGTGACAGCTAGTTTTTAATCCATATTCGCACACCTCATGAATACACCCTTGATCAGAATTGAACTGTGTTCTGTTTCAGAGAAGAGGGAGGAAAGGAAATGTCTGTACTGAGTCCTGAGAACTGCAATATACCCCGAATTCGTTAATTAATCACTAAAGAAATAGTAGGGTCTCTGGTGAATAAAATTGATGATCTCAGAGCTGGGGTGCTGAATCAGAGGGGCATTAGGACCATATGTGTCCTTTGTTTCACGGAATCCTGGCTTACCCCTTCCGTATCGAATGCAGCGATTCAGATCGATGGGTTTACTATACACCGTCAGATTAGGTCTATTGAGTCTCTCAAAAGCAGAGGTGGAGGAGTATGCCTCATAATCAACTCTTCTTAGTGCACCAATATATCAGTGCTGTCCCAATTCTGCTCCCCAGACTTCAAATATCTTGCAGTTAAGTGCCATCCTTTTTACCTGCTGCCAAGGTTTCTGAGATCATTTTGGTAACGGCATACATTCCACCTCAGGCCAATGTCAGTGAGGCTTCAGATGATCTGAGCAATGGGATCAACATGCACAAAACAGCACAACCTATCAACTTCACCATCGTTTTGGGGGATTTTAACCAGTCTGAAAAAATCACTGAGCAATTACCATCAACAGATCACTTGTAATACCAGAGGAAACAACACACTGGACCATTGCTACACCAGCATCAAGAATGCCTAACGTGCTATTCCACGTCCTCACTTCAGGAAGTCTGATCACTTGCCTGAGTATAGGCAGAGACTGAAGACTGCAGCACCAGTAGTGAGGACCAAGATGGTATGGACAAGGGAAGCTCAGGAGCGCCTACAGGACTGCTTTGAATTGGTGGACTGGACTGTATTCAGGGATTCACCTTTGAATCTGGATGAGTATGTTGCACTTGTTACTAACCTTATTAAAACCTGTGTGGATGAGTGTGTGCCTACAGAGACTTACTGTACATTCCCAAACCAAAAGCCGTGGATGAACCAGAAGGTACGTCATCTGTGAAGGCTAGATCTGTGGCATTCAAGTCTGGCAACCCAGGTCTGTACCAGAAAACCAGCTATGATTTATGGAGGGCTATTTCGAGGGCAAAGAAACAAATATGAACAAGTTTGGAGGCGACATTGGATGTCTGGCAACTCTGGCAGGGTTTGCAAGACATTGCTTCCTACAAAGCATGAATGGCAACAGTTTTCACTACCAGATGAGCTCAAAGCCTTCTATGCCCGTTTTAAAAGGGAGAATATAACTACAGTGATGAAGATCCCTGCTACACCTGATGACACTGTGATCTCGGTGTCAGAGGCTGTCTTTGAAGAGGGTGAACCTTCACAAGGCGGAAGGTCTTGTTGGGTTTAATTAGTATTTGGGTTTAATTAGTATTTGGGTTTTAATTAGTATTTGGGTTTTAATTAGTATTTGGGTTTAATTAGTAGTGGGGTTAATTTGTGTCGGGGTTAATTCGGGACCACCATTACAGGTCAGGAGTGGCTCACGTAACGCACATCATGTTAGCTGGAATGCGAGGGAGGGGGAGCGAAACTGGGGACCCCGCTACACCGATACTATTTGTCACGCGATACAGTAAACAAAAGAAACTCGTGAGCATCTGGCTATGGGCCAATAGATGGACACGAGTACCTGATATTACCTAATATGTAACGGGGTATTGTGGTGGGGGGAAAAAGGGATATAAATAAGAGCAGATTGTAAGGAGAGGCCAGAAAGCGCGCCTTCTCCAGCGATTCCGTCGACTCGCTGTACCAGTTACGATTCCAGCCAATAAAGCCACGTGTTGCTATATTCCGGTGTTGGTTGTCTCTCTTCCTAAAAGAATACAGGGCAGAATTTCAAGCCCAACATTCTCAATGGAGTACCTGGTAAGGCTCTGAAAACCTGTGCCAACCAACTAGCGGGAGTATTCAAGGACATTTTCAACCTCTCACTGCTACGGGCGGAAGTTCCCACTTGCTTCAGAAAGGCAACAATTATACCAATGCCTAAGAAGAATAATGTGAGCTGCCTTAATCACTATTGCCTGGTGGCACTCACATCTACGGTGATGAAATGCTTTGAGAGGTTGGTCATGACTAGACTGAACTCCTGCCTCAGCAAGGATCTGGACCCATTGCAATTTGCCTATCTCCACAATAGGTCAACAGCAGATGCAATCTCAGTGGCTCTTCACGTGGCTTAAGACCACCTGGACAACACAAACACCTATGTCAGGATGCTGTTCATCGACTATAGTTCAGCATTTAATACCATCATTCCCACAGTCCTGATTGAGAAGTTACAGAACCTGGGCCTCTATACCTCCCTCTGCAATTGGGTCCTCACATTCCTAACTGGAAGACCAGATTGCTGATAACGTCTACTCCTCGCTGACGATCAACACTGATGCACCTCAGGGGTGTGTGCTCAGCCCACTGCTCTACTCTCTCTATACCCATGACTGTGTGGCTAGGCACAGATCAAATGCCATCTGTAAATTTGCTGATGATACAATCAGTTTTGGTAGAATGTCAGATGGTGACAAGAGGGCGTAGGGGAGCGAGGTATGCCAACTAGTGGAGTGGTGTCACAGCAACAACCTGGTACTTAACATAAGTAAGACAAAAGAGCTGATTGTGGACTTTAGGAAGGGTAAGAGAAGGAACACATACCAATCCTCTTAGGGGGATCAGAAGTGGAGAGAGTGAGCAGCTTCAAGTTCCTGTGTGTCAAGATCTCTGAGGAACTAACCTGGTCCCAACATATCGATGCAGTTATAAAGAAGGCTAGACAGTGACTATACTTCATTAGGAGTTTGACGAGATTTGGTATGTGAACAAATACACTGTAAAACTTCTATAGATGTACCATGGAGAGCATTCTGACAGGCTGTGTCACTGTTTGGTATGGTGGGGGGGGGGGGGGGGGGGGGGAAGGGCTACTGCACAGGACCGAAAGAAGCTGCAGTGCATTGTAAATTTAGTCAGTTGCATCTTGGGTACTAACCTACAAAGTACCCAGGGCATCTTCAGGGAACGGTGCCTCAGAAAGACAATGCCTATTGTTAGGATCTTCAGCACCCAGGGCATGCCCTTCTCTCACTGTTACCATCAGGCAGGAGATACAGAAGCCTGAAGGCACACACTCAGCGATTCAGGAACAGCTTCTTCCCCTCTGCCATTCGATTCCTATATGGTCATTCAACCCTTGAACGCTACCTCACTTTTCAATATATATTATTTTTGTTTTTTTAATACAATTTTCAATCTATTCAATATACGTATACTGTAATTGATTGATTATTTATTTATTTATTTATTATTCTTTTTCCTCCTTCTTCTATATTATGTATTCCATTAAACTGCTGCTGCTTAGTTAACAAATTTTACAACACATGCTGGTGGTAATAAATAAACAAACAAGGCCCAGATCACCTTTGTGGACTGAATCGCATTGCTGTGCAAAGCTGCTACCGGAGCTGCGTTGGGTTCTCCAGGGTAGAGGAGGCCCTCTGTGAGCACTGAGTACAATACATTACATTGAAGAATTGCAGTGGAATTGTTATTGCTGAATACGTTTGTGTCCTGTAATCTGAGAAGGGATAAGCTGAACGAGCGGGTATTGCATTTCCTATGATTGCACTGACAGATTCTGAGAGAAGTGATATGTGTGAGTATGCTCCAGATAATTGCAGGAAGAACAGTAATATCAATAGGGGAGGGTAACTTGCTTTTCATCGTGGAATCTCAATAAACGTGCAAAGTAAATTTATTAGCCAAGTATATTTATGTTACCATATACTTCCTTGGGATTCATTTTCTAATTGTGTTTATGGGAAAAAATAGAAATATAATAGAATTTTACAAAAAATAACTATTCATAAGAAAGACTGACCATCCCCAATGGGCAATATGCAAAAAGGATTGAAATTGTGCAAATAAAAGTAACACTGAGAATGTGAGTTCTAGCGAGTCCTTGAAAGTGAGTTTGTAGATCATAAAAGGTGACAGAAATTATGAAAGTAGTTTACAGAATGTGGAGGCTTCTCAACCAGAGGATAGGAATAAGGGGAAGCCTTCTTTTATCCTGCTTAGAGAAGAGGCAGTTAGGGGAGATACGGTTGAGAGCCCTGAAAATCTTGGTAGAAGGAAGGCAATTGTTAGGAAATTTGAAAACATCTCCCAGGCACTGGAGTGGAGAATTCAGTCGTCAGAGATGGAGTATGCAGAAGATGAGAGTGAAATCCCTTGCAGGGGAGAAAAGGTTTCATCAAGATAAGGGAGTCTGAAGGTTTATAATAGATATCAATCAGTACTCTGTTATAACACTTAGAAGAGGAACTGCATAAAATCAGAAACGTTTAACGACAACCAAATCTTAGACACATTTACGTTCAAAGCTCTGACTTAGATGGTATGGGTACAATTGAGAGGAATTGAAGTAGTTGAGTTCAGTCAGTTGAGGGACAGTGGTGGTGGAAGACAACTCAGGTCATGCTTTAGTAATGTACAAGTCTAAAAGGATTGGACGGTGCAGATTGACTAGTTCAAACCTAGAAATAAAGTTGCTGTGGGCTTGGGGTATTTCAGAAATAAATGGAAAGGGCAGAAAGTTGAGAATAAGCAGAAACAAGATCAGACAGAATATGATTTGAAAGGTAAGAGCAGACTGAACAATGGGTTTCAGTGAATAGAGGGACAATATTGGTTTCCACCTATAGTTATAGAGCACTGCAGCACCGTAACAGGCAAATTGGCCCATCTAGTCTGTGCTGAACTATGATATTTTCCTCTGTCTTCCGCAACATGTTTGCTTGTTTTTTTACCATTGTGCCTTGAAATAGTAACTTTATTTATTTCTGCAGAGATGGTGCATGGCTTACTGAGTGTTTCTGACATGTTGTATTTTTGGTTTAGAATTCCAACATCTACAATTTTTTTCTCTATCGATTTTGGAAGTTGATATTTGATTGGGCATCTTTGGCTGCTTTCATAAAAAAAGCTTCATGTTTTATTTTGCATTTTTATTTGACTGAGGTACTACTGGCCTCAGATCTTCCCCACACAAATAAACCTCCTCTGAAGGTGCTTATGCTCTGTTGATAGATGGGATGCTGTCAAGTAAAGTGTACGGTGTAATTCTATGAATAAAGTGAAACAGCATATCTTTAAAACCAACAGTCTAATTTTGAAGAAAACATCTTTAGGCATTAGGTTAATGCATATTTAGAGAACTGCAGAAATTCAAATAAAACAAAATGCTAGAAATATGCAACAGGCCAGCTGTTAAGTGTCTGGAGAGAGAAACATTTGATATTTCAATTTGATGACCTTTCATTCAAAAATGGTAATCAGGGACAGTTAGAAAAAAAGGAAAATTAATTTTAAAAATAATTTAGATTTGTGTAACTTCTATTCTTAATTTAAAATATTAATTGAAACATTAATTTTAAAAAAGTAACCTTATAGATTTGCTTTCAGTGATCTCATTAAAATTAATGGCGTTGTTGCTCATGAAGCAGCTAAAATGAAGCCAGAGTCAAAGTAAAAGCAAAAGAGAAGGCATACAAGGAAGCCAAAGCTAGTGGGAAGATAGAGGATTGGGAAGCTTTTAAAAACTTGCAGAAGGAAACTAAGAAGGTCATTAGGAAGGAAAAAGTGAATAATGAAAGAAGGCTGGTGAATAATATCAAAAAAGACATTAAATGCTTTTTTAAGTATATAAAGGGTTACAGAGAGTTGAAGGTAGATATAGAACCAATAGAAAATGTGGTTGGAGATATTGTAATCAGAGACATAGAGCTAGCAGAGGAAACGAATGTGTATTTTGCATCAGTCTTCACAGTGGAAGTAGTATACCGGACATTCAAGAGTGTCAGGAAAGTGAAGTATGCACAGTGAAAATTACAACTAAGGTGGTGCTCAGGAAGCTTAATGGTCTGAGGGTGGATAAGTCTCCTGGACCTGATGGAATGCACCCTCAGATTCTGAAGCAAGTAGGTGGAGACATTGTGGGGACATTAGCAATGATCTTTCAAGAATCAATAGCCTATTCTGTGCTGTATCTCAATAAAAAATAAATTGGCCTTGCACGTGGTACCTGGTAGTTGGCTAACTTGTTAAGCCCCTAACTGTAATGTGAATAATACTGGACACATGGTTGCTTAATCACATTGAGAGCTAGTTTCAGAATTCCATTATGCAGTATATGAGCACTGCAGCTATGAATGAGAAGCTAACTATTGACATTATCCAATGTTTTGTACAGAAAAACAATATACTCAAGTACATCTTATGCAAATTAGATCTGTGTATCATGACCTTGAATGCACATCTGTTGCATTCATATAATGCTCATAATAATTCATTTCTTCCCCCTTTCTGACTGCTTATTCATTGTATTTTTCACCCCCAAAAGCACACACATGAATTAATCTTTTTTTATTGGTAAGCTATTCACTCAAATTTAGTGTAGATCTTTGTTTAATTTTCATCTTGATTACCAGATCCTTCATGGTCTGCACACATTTACAATTTTCTTTAGTAACTGGGCTAACGATCAGCTTCTGTGTTTGAGTGAATGTGATCCCCAGCACATAGCTTGTCAACTCCCTGAATGTAATGAGAATGATATGAGTGCTTGGGTGCCTAACAGCTTTGAGGCCCAATACACCTCAAGTACAACTGATAGGTGCAATTGGTCATTCATTTTATATATATATATATAAAGAAGCTTGCCTTGCTTGTACATTATATTTCAAATTGTATTCTATGCAGTTTTCTTAAATAATGCAAAGCAGTGTTGATTCAAAATAACAACACACCCAAAATGCTGGTGGAACACAGCAGGCCAGGCAGCATCTATAGGGAGAAGCGCTGTCAACGTTTCGGGCTGAGACCCTTCGTCAGGACTCGGCCCGAAACGTCAACAGTGCTTCTCCCTATAGATGCTGCCTGGCCTGCTGTATTCCACCAGCATTTTGGGTGTGTTGTTGTTTGAATTTCCAGCATCTGCAGATTTCCTCGTGTTGATTCAAATTAATTTTGGTTTGCGATCACTGTTTTCCCACAACACCAATTATTGAAGAAAATAGTTCACAAAGGATTACTGTCACATGCAGAAATGAATCTTTGCTTGCCTGTAATCTGCTTATAATTTTATAAGTAACTGGCATTAAAAAGGATTATGGTTTTCAATATTATTGGCAATTTTATTATATTTCTAATTATAGCTGTTGCTTCAGGTAAATAGATAAAATGATAGATAAAATAAATCTTTGCTGGGCCTAAATGTATTCCTGTAAAGATGATCAATGTCCATATTTTTAATTTGAGGAACTCAGCAGGCCAGGCAGCATCTATGGAAAAAGGCACGGTCGATGTTTTGGGCCAAAACCCTTTGGCAGGGCTGGAGAAAAATAGCTGAGGAGTCGATTTGAAAGGTGGTGGGGGGGGAGAGGCAGAGAGAGAAACACCAGACAATAGGTGAAACTTGGAATGGGAGGGGTGAGAGCACGATGGGGGGGGGGCAAGGAGAGGGGGAAAGGAGGATGGGAAATGGTGAAGGGGTCGTGGCCACTGGGAGATCCCGCTTGTTCTGGCAGATGGAGTGCAGATACCTGGCGAAGCGGTCTCACCGACATACAGGCAGCCACACTGGGAGCACTGAGCACAGTATATGACCCCAACAGGCTCACAGGTGAAGTGTCTCCCAGTGGCCACACATTTTAATTCCACTTCTCATTCCCATTCCAATGTGTCCATCCATTGCCTCGTCCACTGTCGTGATAATGCCACACTTAGGTTGGAGGAACAATATCTTATATTCTGTTTGGGTAGCCTCCAACCTGATGGCATGGACTTCAATTTCTCAAACATCCAGTCATGCCTCCTCCCACCTTCACCATTTCCCATCCCTTTTTCCCCCTCTCATGTTATCTCCTTTCCCACTCATCCCCTCCCTCTGGTGCTCCTTCTCTCTCACATTTTTTTCCTTCTTCCATGGCCTTCTGTCTCTTTCACCAATCAACTTCCTAGCTCTTTGCTTCAACCCCCCCCCCCTCCAAGTTTCACCTATCACCTGGTGTTTCTCTCTCCCCTCTCCCCACCTTTCAAATCTCTTCCTCAGCTTTATTTTTCCAGTCCTGCTGAAGGATTTCGGCCCAAAACATTGACTGTGTTGTTTTCCACAGATGCTACCTGATCTGTTGAGTTCTTCCAGCATTTTGTGTGTGTTGCTCAGATTTCCAGCATCTGCAGATTTTCTCTTGTTTGTCCATATTTTTATTTCCATGTTTTATGGAATATTTGGGGCAAAGTGTCATTCATTCTAACAAATGTACATTCTTATTTCAGCAAGGGTTTTAGAGTTAATAGTGCTTCAATGAGGGGTGACCTCATTGTAACCTACTGAATGTTGAAAGACCTTGAAAGAGTCGATGTAAAGACAATATTTCCTATGGTGGGAGGGTCTAAGACCAGAGGACATGACCTCAGAATAGAGGGGCATCCTTTTAGAACAGAGATGAGAAGGAATTTCTTTAGCCAGAGAGTGGTGAATTTGTGGGATTTGTTGAAACAGGTGGCTGTGGAGGCCAAGTCATTTGGTATATTTAAGTCATTGATAGATTCTTGATTAGTCAGGGCATGAAGGGATAAGGGAGGAGGCAGGAGTTTGGGGCTGAGGGGGAAAATAGATCAGCCATATTGAATTGGCGGAGTAGACTTGATGGGCCAAATGGCCTAATTCTGTTCCTCTATCTTATGGTCTTATTTGATAGCACTTTTGCCTCTGAGCTTGAAAAAGAGTTCTAGCCCCACTACAGAAAAGTGGGCACAAAAATCTACTGGGGTACTAAGGTAGTGTTGAAGTTACATCATTTATATGAAGGAAAATAAAACAATGTCCTGTCTGCTTACTTAAGTGGATGAGATAGAGCCTTTGATTCTTTGTGTGCTGGTCTCCACTAATCATGACTGAGGCAGATCATATGGCATTATACACAGTTCTGTCTTGGGACCAGACTATTTTCAAAGGTTTCAAAGGTACATTTAATGTCAGAGAAATGTATACAATATACATCCTGAAATGCTTTTTCTTCGCAACCATCCACGAAAACAGAGGAGTGCCCCAAAAATGAATGACATTTAAATGTTAGAACCCCAAAGTCCCTCCCAGCTCCCCTCCCTCCTGTGCATAAGCAGCAGCAAGCAACAATCCTCCCCCCACTGGTAAAATAAAAACATCGGCACCCGCCATCGAGCACTCAAGCATGATCAAATCAACAGCAAAGACACAGACTTGCAGTTACCCCAAAGACTACTTGTTCACCCTGTATTCGACATACCACAGACCTTCTCTCTCTCTGATAAAGGAGAAAGAGGTGTCTCCATTTTCACAGCGAGGGGGGAGATATAGCAAACAACTCTCTAGTTTATGTTGTTAAAAGCCTGTTGCATTGCTTTTTCCGAGCTCCGTGCCCAAAGATCTTGGGCCTGTCACACATCTTCCGACTCCCCTAATGACACAGTGATCTCCTGCTCTGACACCAACCTTTGATCCGCCCGTCTCCAGAGCCGAGAGATCTCGGTCCTCCAAGGCCGAGCCCTTGGCATGCCGACCCCGAGAGCGGCCCCCATTCCTACAGAGAATCGTAGTCAGTGTGTAACTCCAGATCAAAGGGTCTTCAAAAGAATCATGAAAGAGAAAAATAGAGATATTAAAGATGGAAATAGAATTGTTTTCAAAAATGCAAGCAAAAGAATTGCCATTAGATGCCATTAAGTCGCTGTTAGGTGCCACTATTTATAAGTTGATTTCCATATTTCCTGCACTATCACAGTGTTTACACTTCAAAAGTACCTTATTAGATGTTAAGCACTTTGGAATATCCTGCATGTTTGATAACAAGTACTACATATATATCTCCAAGCCTTCATCTTTTTTATATTCCTCTAACTTTTCCATATTAATGAATTTACGACTCAATTTGTATTTTTTGTGCAGATGAACAAAGACCTTGACTTGTCTATCAATGCATCCAACAACTTCAATTTAAATGTCACATGGTCTATAGGATCAACAGGTGAGTTTTTCAAAAACACTTTGATTTCTTGATTATCTGTTATACAGCAGGATCAAATGTGCCTTGATAGAATAACAATCAAATCTACTAAGTCAGTTTCCTCATTAATGTTCACATTTTTTAGAGAATGATTTTGTAGAAAGCCGAGTATCAGAACAGCTCCTTGTGTATTTCTGGCATATACTTGATCTTTGTCAAGCATCCAAATTACTTCCAAATTAAACTATTGATTCTCTGCTATAATATAAATGGGCTTCAAGGCCTAGGGTCACTTCAGTTTGTTTCTGTTCACTGCGTAATACTTTTTAAATAGGTAAACTAATTGAGAATATGGCTTTGTCTGCTCTGGATCAGTAGATGATTTGGATTTAAAAGGTTCAGGTATGTTTCTTATCTTGAAGAATGTTATTCAGCCTTAGTTTGATGTTAAGGCTCTAAAGAATATTCCCAGCAGTGAAAGACAAATGGTGATATTTTATGTTTTGTACTTGGAGTTCCCAAGGTTGTATCTGGAGTTCCCAGTGGCTAAAGTTACCGTTACTAGGGAGAGCGTTCCTGGGAAACTGAAAGGTCTTAAGGTCGGTAGGTCATCTGAACCAGATGGTGTAGACCCCAGGGTTCTAAAAGAAGTGGCTGCAGAGATTGTGGAGGCAAAAAGATCAGCAGCCAGTCTGGGTATTGGAACTTTTGAGAAGAGGGGACCTCAATCAGATCCACTGCCCGAGTACAAAAGGCAGTAGTGAGTCTGTAGAGTGAAAAGAGCTTTGACCAGTGACCAATCGACGTTTGTGATTGATTACCCAGAGCGCATTAAAGAAAGGCAAGAGCAAGCGCAGCAACCATCGACTGAGTGGACGGAGTCGGAGTGGTGATCTTGAGGCTTTAGCTCTTTGAGGTTTCCGTAAAGGGAAGCTATGGTCAGACTCAAGCCATATGGTGGAAGTTCTAGGTGTCAGGGCTATGTAGTGTGTGAGGTTACCATAACTAGAGAGAAGGTTCTTGGGAAGCTGAATGGTCTGAAGGTAGATAAGTCACCTGGATCAGGCAGTGCACACCCCAGGGTTCTGAAAGAGGTGGCTGAAGAAGTTGTGGAAACATTAGTAATGATCTTACAAGAATCACTAGATTCTGGAATGGCTCTGGAAGACTGGAAAATTACAAATATCTCTCCACTCTTCAAGAAGGGAGAGAGGCAGAAGAAAGGAAACTCTAAGTAAACACAAAGTACACTGCAGATGCTGTGGTCAAATCAACATGCACAAAAGCTGGATGAACTCAACAGTTCGGGCAGCATCCGTTGACATGATGAAGTGTCCTGATGAAGGGTCTCGAAAGAAAACTCTAGACTTAATAGTCTGACCTCAGTGGTTGGGAAGATATTGGAGTCGTTTATTAAGAATGAAGTCTCAGAAGCACATGATAAAATAGGCCGAGATCAGCATGGTTTCCTCAGGGGAAACTCTTGCCTGACAAGTATGTTAGAGTTCTTTGAAGAAGTAACTACCAGTCTAATGAATCCAAGATTTAATGGTTTGTCATATGAAGAGCATTTGATGGCTCTGGGCCTGTATTCACTGGAATTCAGAAGAATGAGGGGTAACCTCATTAAAATCAATTGAATGGTGAAAGGCCTTGATAAAGTGGAAGTCAAGAGGATGTTTGCTATGGTGGGAGGGTCTAAGACCTGAGGACACAGCCTCAAAATAGAGGGGCATCCTATTGGAATGGAGATGAGGAAGAATTTCTTTAGCCAGAGACTGGTGAATGTGTGGAATTTGTTGCCACAGGCAGCTGTAGAGGCCAAATCTTTATGTATTTTTAAGGTAGAGGTTGATAGATTCTTGATTGGTCAGGGCATGAAGGGGTACAGGGAGAAGGCAGGAGGTTCAGGCCAAGTGGAAAATTGGCTCTGCCATGATGAACTGGTGGAGCAGACTCGATGGGTCAAATTCTGCTCCAAAATTTTATGGTCTTATGACCCTATTAGTGATGATCTTTCAAGAATCACTAGATTCTAGAATCGTTCCAGATGACTGGAAAATTACAAGTGTCACTCCACTTTTCAAGAAGGGAGAGAGGCTGAAGGAAGGTAATTATAAGCCTATTAGTCTGACCTCAGTGGTTGGAAAGATGTTGGAGTCAATTGTTAACTATGTGGTTTTGG
The DNA here is from genome assembly GCF_048418815.1 of Hemitrygon akajei. NCBI lineage: Eukaryota > Metazoa > Chordata > Chondrichthyes > Myliobatiformes > Dasyatidae > Hemitrygon > Hemitrygon akajei. The sequence continues at coordinate 61,148,898 of NC_133146.1, forward strand.
GATACTTGAAGGCACAGAATAAAATAGGTCATAGTCAGCATGGTTTTGCTCAAGGATAAATCTAGCCTGACAAATCTGTTAGAATTCTTTGAAGAAATAACAAGCACAATAGACAAAGGAGAATAGGTTTATTGTTGTGTACTTGGATTTTCAGAAGGCCTTTGACAAGGAGCCGCACAAGAGACTGTTTAGCAAGCTATGAGCCCATGATATTACAGGATAGATTCTAGCATGGGTAAGGCAGTGGCTGATTGGCAGGAGGCAAAGAGTGGGAATAAAGAGAGCCTTTTCTAGTTAGCAGTGGTGTTCCATAGGGGTCTGTGTTTGGACAGATTCTTGTTATGTTATATGTCAGTGATTTGGATGATGGAATTAATGGGTTTGTTGCAAAGTTTGCAGACAATATGAAGATAACTGGAGGGGCAGATTGTTTTGAGGAATTAGGCTACAGAAGGACTTAGACAAATTAGGAGAATGGGCAAAGTGGCAGATGGAATACAGTGTCGGGATGTGTATGGTCATACACTTTAACAGAAGAAATGAAAGGGTGACTATTTTCTAAATGGGGAAGAAACACAAAAAAAATCTGATTCTCAAAGTGACTTGGGAGTCCTTGTACAGGATTCCCTAAATGTTAATTTTCAGGTTGAGTCAGTGGTGAGGAAGGCAAATGCAATGTTGGCATTCATTTCAAGAGGACTAGAATGTAATAGCAAGGTTGAAATGTTGAAACTTTATTAAGCACTGGTTAGGTCTCACTTGGAGTATTGAGAGCAGTTTTGTCTCCTTATCTTAAAAAAGATGTGCTGAAACTGGAGAGGGTTCAAGGAAGGCTTACAAAATGATTCCAGTATTGAACAACTTCTTGTATGAAGTGTGCTTAATGGTTTCGCCCCTGTATTTGCTGGAATTCAGAAGCATGAGAAGTGACCTGATTGAAACCTATCAAATGGTGAAAGGCCTCGTTGGACATGGAGAGGATGTTTCCTCTGGTGGGAGTGTCTAAATCCAGAGGACACAGCCTTAGAATAAAGGGGTATCTTTTTAGAACAGAGATGAGGAGCAATTTCTTTAGCCAGACCGGTGAATCTGTGGAATTCATTGCCAGAGGCAGCTGTGGAGGTCAAGTCTTTATGAAGGCAGTCATTGATATTCATAGGCCAGGACATGAAAGGATACGGGGATTGTGGCTGAGGGGAAAAATGGGTCAGCCATGATGAAATGGTGGAAGAGACTCGATGGGCAAAATGGCCTAATTTTGCTCATATGTCTTATGAGGGAAATCTCATTGAAACCTATGAGATACTGAAAGGCCAGGTCAGAGTGTATGTGGAAAAGATGCTTCCATTGATAGAAGAATCTGTGATCTGAGGGCACAGCTTCAGAATATCGAGCGGCCCGTTAATGCTGAATCTGTGAATCTGTGGAATTCATTACTATAAGTGGCTGTGGAAGTCATGCCTTTGGGTGAATTTTAAGGCAGAGATTGATTGAATAGTTAGAATGGAGCTTCAGATTGATTATACGGTAGGCCCTCCTTATCCGCGAGTTCTGCATGCGCGAATTTAACCAACCACGAATCGAGAAAACCTGGAAGTGCTCTTCCAAGCATGTACAGACTTTTTTTTCTTGTCATTATTCCCTAAACAATGCAGTATAAGAACTATTTTACATAGTATTTACATTGTATTAGGTATTATAAGTAATCTAGAGATGATTTAAAGTATACGGGAGGATGTGTGTAGGTTATTGTGGATCAGGATTTAAAAAATCGGAAGTTCTCTTACTTAGTAAATTGGAACAGGTACATCAGGTATTATTTAGCGCAGGGGTGTCAAACTCATTTTAGGTCACGGGCCGGATTGAGCAAAATGCAGCTTCATGCGGGCCGGATCAGTCGGACACGTGCAAACGCAGCTTTCGTTGCCTCCGTTTTTTCAGCCTGCTCTCATGTGTCTCAGTCTCTGCTATAACTACAAAGTGTTTCACTTTACAAATTCCGTTTCTTATGAAGAAGACTGCCGAGCAAGACTGCCGAATAAACACTAAAAACCCTGAAAACCTGGTACCTGAATAAACTCAGCATTAGCCATATCATACGCCATAGGCGCTTCGATTACTGGGGCCAGCTTTAATAGTAATTAGATATTATCTCGCGGGCCAAAGATAATTCCACCGCGGGCCGGATTTGGCCCGCGGGCCTTGAGTTTGACATATATGATTTAGCGTCAGTTAGTCAAACGTTTGTCTTAGTATATAGTATATATTTTACCTTTCTATGCATATAAAACTGAACGTATGTTTCAGTTCCCGAGTTCGATCCAATGACAGATTGCCCCGGAGCGCGCTCTCCATCTGTGTCTGGTTGATGTGGAGAATCAAAAACCCAAAACCCCAAAACCCAATACCTAAACCACTGTGTTGCTTAGTAATAATTGTAGCTTTCATCAGGGCAGGGCCTTTCTCACTTTATTCTTTAAAATTGTTCCGATCATTGACCGACTGTAGCATAACGCTTTTCCAATGACCGATGGCGTTTCACCTCTTTCCAGTCACTTTATTATTTCCACTTTATTTTCAATCGTAATTGTGATTATTTTCGTGAACAGAAACACCGCAGATTCAGAGCTCCGCTGCCGGGTCCTAATGTCCACCGCCCTGAGACTGGTTAAATAAGGTCTGGGGTTCCGCTGGGTCCTAAGGTCCACCACAGTGAAACAGATTGAATAAGGGACTTGAGCATCCATGTTTTTTGGTATCTGCCACCCCCCCATGGAACCAATCCCTTGTGGATAAGGAGGGCCAACTGTAGTTCTGCACACCACTTTACAGGACCAATGGTGATTGCAAAGCATTTGATACCCATGAGATTTGATAATGTTGCCAGAAAGAAACAGAGGTATAATAAAACATAGAAACATAGAAAATAGGTGCAGGAGTAGGCCATTCGGCCCTTCGAGCCTGCACTGCCATTCAGTATGATCATGGCTGATCATCCAACTCAGGACCCTGTACCTGCTTTCTCTCCATACCCCATGATCCCTTTAGCCACAAGGGCCATGTCTAACTTCCTCTTAAATATAGCCAATGAACCGGCCTCAACTGTTTCCTGTGGCAGAGAATTCCACAGATTCACCACTCTCTGTATGAAGAAGTTTTTCCTCATCTCGGTCCTAAAAGGCTTCCCCTTTATCCTTAAACTGTGACCCCTCGTTCTGGACTTCTCCAACATCGGAAACAATCTTCCTGCATCTAGCCTGTCCAATCCCTTTAGAATTTTATATGTTTCAATAAGATCCCCCCTCAATCTTCTAAATTCCAGTGAATATAAGCCTAGTCGATCCAGTCTTTCTTCATATGAAAGTCCTGCCATCCCAGGAATCAATCTGGTGAACCTTCTCTGTACTCACTCTATGGCAAGAATGTCTTTCCTCAGATTAGGGGACCAAAACAGCACACAATATTCTAGGTGCGGTCTCACCAAGGCCTTGTACAACTGCAGTAGAACCTCCCTGCTCCTGTACTCAAATCCTTTTGCTATGATTGCCAACATACCATTTGCCTTTTTCACCGCCTGCTGTACCTGCATGCCCACCTTCAATGACTGGTGTACAATGACACCCAGGTCTCGTTGCATCTCCCCTTTTCCTAATCGGCCACCGTTCAGATAATAATCTGTTTTCCTGTTCTTGCAATCAAAGTGGATAACCTCACATTTATCCACATTAAATTGCATCTGCCATGAATTTGCCCACTCACCTAACCTATCCAAGTCACCCTGCATCCTCTTAGCATCCTCCTCACAGCTAACACCGCCGCCCAGCTTCGTGTCATCCGCAAACTTGGAGATGCTGCATTTAATTCCCTCGTCTAAATCATTAATATATATTGTCAACAACTGTGGTCCCAGCACTGAGCCTTGCGGTACCCCACTAGTCACTGCCTGCCATTCTGAAAAGGTCCCGTTTACTCCCACTCTTTGCTTCCTGTCTGCCAACCAATTCTCTATCCACATCAATACCATACCCCTAATACCGTGTGCTTTAAGTTTGCACACTTATCTCCTGTGTGGGACCTTGTCAAAAGCCTTTTGAAAATCTTAATATACCACATCCACTGGCTCTCCCCTATCCACTCTACTAGTTACGTCTTCAAACAATTCTGTAAGATTCGTCAGACATGATTTTCCTTTCACAAATCCATGCTGACTTTGTCCGATGATTTCACCTCTTTCCAAATGTGCTGTTATCACATCTTTGATAACCGACTCTAGCATTTTCCCCACCACCGATGTCAGACTAACCGGTCTATAATTCCCCGGCTTCTCTCTCCCTCCTTTTTTAAAAAGTGGGGTTACATTAGCCACCCTCCTATCCTCAGGAACTAATCCAGAATCTAAGGAGTTTTGAAAAATTATCACTAGTGCATCCACTATTTCTTGAGCTAATTCCTTAAGCACTCTGGGATGCAGACCATCTGGCCCTGGGGATTTATCTGCCTTTAATCCCTTCAATTTACCTAACACCACTTCCCTACTAATATGTATTTCCCTCAGTTCCTCCATCTCACTAGACCCTCAGTCCCTTACTATTTCCGGAATATTATTTATGTCCTCCTTAGTGAAGACAGAACCAAAGTAGTTATTCAATTGGTCTGCCATGTGTTTGTTCTCTATGATCAATTCACCTGTTTCTGACTGTAAAGGACCTACGTTTGTCTTGACCAATTTTTTTCTTTTCACGTATCTATAAAAGCTTTTACAGTCAGTTTTTATGTTCCCTGCCAGCTTTCTCTCATAATCTTTTTTCCCTTTCCTAATTAAGCTCTTTGTCCTCCTCTGCTGGTCTCTGAATTTCTCCCAGTCCTCAGGTGTGCTGCTTTTTTTTTGCTAATTTATATGTTTCTTCTTTGGACTTGATACTATCCCTAATTTCCCTTGTCAGCCACGGGTGCGCTACCTTCCCTAGTTTATTCTTTTGCCAAACTGGGATGAACAATTGTTGTAATTACCATGCGATCTTTAAATGCTTGCCATGGCATATCCACCATCAACCCTTTAAGTATCATTTGCCAGTCTATCTTAGCTAATTCACGTCTTATACCTTCAAAGTTACCCTTCTTTAAGTTCGGAACCTTTGTTTCTGAATTAACTATGTCACTCTCCATCTTAATGAAGAATTCCACCATATTATGGTCACTCTTACCCAAGGGGCCTCACATGACAAGATTGCTAACTAACCCTTCCTCATTGCTCAATACCCAATCTAGAATGGCCTAGTTGGTTCCTCAACATGTTGGTTCAGAAAACCATCCCGCATACATTCCAAGAAATCCTCTTCCTCAGCACCCTTACCAATTTGGTTCACCCAATCTATATGTAGATTGAAGTCACCCATTATAACTACTGTTCCTTTATTGCACGCATTTCTAATTTCTTGTTTAATACCATCCCCAACCTCACTACTACTGTTAGGTGGCCTGTACACAACTCCCACCAGCGTTTTCTGCCCCTTAGTGTTATGCAGCTCTACCCATATCGATTTCACATCCTCCAGGCTAATATCCTTCCTTTCTATTGCGTTAATCTCCTCCCTAACCAGCAATGCTACCCCACCTCCTTTTCTTTCCTGTCTATCCCTCCTGAATATTGAATATCCCTGGATGTTGAGCTCCCATCCTTGGTCACCCTGGAGCCATGTCTCTGTGATCCCAACTATATCAAATTCATTAATAACTATCTGCACATTCAATTCATCCACCTTGTTACGAATGCTCCTCGCATTGACACACAAAGCCTTCAGGCTTGTTTTTACAACACTCTTAGCCCTTATACAATTATGTTGAAAAGTGGCCCTTTTTGCTTTTTGCCCTGGATTTGCCTGCCTGCCACTTTTACTTTTCACCTTACTACTTTTTGCTTCTACCCTCATTTTACACCCCTTTGTCTCTCTGCACTTGTTCCCATCCCCCTGCCACATTAGTTTAAAGCCTCCTGAACAGCAGTAGCAAACGCTCCCCCTAGGACATTGGTTCCAGTCCAGCCCAGGTGCAGACCGTCCTGTTTATACCGGTCCCACCTCCCCCAGAACTGGTTCCAATGCCCCAGAAATTTGAATCCCTCCCCCTTGCACCATTTTTCAAGCTACGTATTCATCTGAAATATCCTCTTATTTCTACTCTGACTAGCACGTGGCACTGGTAGTAATCCAGAGATTATTACCTTTGTGGTCCTACTTTTTAGTTTATCTCCTAACTCCCTAAATTCACCTTGTAGGACCTCATCCCATTTTTTACCTATATCGTTGGTACCTAAGTGCACCACGACCACTAGCTGTTCACGCTCCCATTCCAGAATGTCCTGCAGCCGCTCAGAGCCATCCTTGACCCTTGCACCAGGGAGGCAACATACCATCCTGGAGTCTCGTTTGCGACCACAGAAATGCCTATCTATTCCCCTTACAATCGAATCCCCTATCACTATAGCTCTCCCACTCCTTTTCCTTCCCTCCTGTGCCACAGAGCCACCCATGGTGCAATGAACTCGGCTGCTGCTGCCTTCCCCTGATGAGACATCTCCCCCAACAGTATCCAAAACAGTATATCTATTTAGGAGGGAGATGACCTCAGGGGACTCCTGCACTACCTGCCTACTGCTACGCTGTCTAGTGGCCACCCCTTCCCTTTCTGCCTGTATAGCCTTTACCTGCGGTGTGGCCAACTCATGGAACGTGCTATTCACAACTTTCTCAGCATCGTGGATGCTCCAGTGTGAATCCAATCGCAGCTCCAGATGCTCAATGCGGTCTGCCAGAAGCTGCAGTTGGACACACTTCCTGCACACGTAGTCGTCAGGGACACTGGAAGTATCCCTGATTTCCCACATGCTGCAGGATGAACAAACCATGGGGCCGGTCTCAGCTGCTGTGACCTACCCAATACTTGCCTCAGCTTTTGAAACTTTCTCCTTTGAAAGGAACTTACCTGGCCTTACCTCATTTGGAGTGAAGCTCCATTGATTGAATAGGTTAGAGCTGTTTACTTTGGAACAGAAAAGATATAAAAATCGAAGGGTCTAGTTAGAGTAAATAAAAAGAACCTGTTTACCTTATTGGAGGGATCAAAAACTTATGGATGTAGATTCAAAGTAATTACTGGAATATTGAAAAGACGGGATGAGGAAAATTTGTTTTGTTATTGGGAGCAAAACCTTTTAAGTTTAGAACATACTTGAATTCATGATCTCCAGTGCTGGAAGTTTGAGTTAGGCTCTGCAGTTCTTTCTCATAAAACAACAACACAACTAGTCAAATGACTGACTTTGCTGTAAATCTTTTATGATCATATGTGTGAGTGGGAAGTGAACCTTTAATCCTTGCCCTGAAGTAATAGGTGTGCAGTATTCCCACGTGACATTCTCCAGCTTGCCAAACAAGTACCAACTCATTAGAATTCATTAGCTTATTTGTGGAAACTTTACTTTGGGCTTCAACCAATTATTCATCTGTTATTGTTTTGTAGCTACTAAAATAAGTGGTGTAATAACATTTAGAAATGGCACTGAAATGTTTTGAATGTAGTTTACTAAGAACGAGAGTCCTTGGGTAGGGACTCTTTATGCTGGCATGGTACAACAGTTAAAATTAGAAGATATAACATTGCAGCACTAGGCAGGCCATTTGGACCATGATGTTTATTCTGATTTTATGCCAATTAATACTAAATGTTCCCTTCAATGTAGCATCCATTGTCCTCCATTTCCTTAATATTTATGAGTCTATATAAAAACTTCTTAAACTCTTCCAGACGGTCTGCTTCCACTATGCTTCCTGGTAAGTTATTCTAGGTACCTATATTTCGCAGTGTAAAAAAAACTTTCCCCCTGCATTGCCATTAAACTTACCCTCTCTAACTTTAAACGCATGTTCTCTGGTGTTTGACACTTCTACTATGTGTACAAGATTCTGATTCTCTACCCTCTCTTATTCCTCACATAATTTATAAAACAAACACCGATCAGGTCTACCTCAGCCTTCAAAGTTCTAGGGGAAAAAAACTGAGTTTGTTCAACATTATAGATCATGCCCTATAATCCAGGTGGCATCCTGGTAAACCTCTTCTGCATCCTCTCTACAGTTTGCACATCATTCCTATAATGGGGTAACCAAAACTGCACACAATACTCCAATTGCACTCTGAATGAAGATTTAAATAGCTGCAGCATGATTTGTTTATTCTTATACTCAACACTCCTGTCAATGAAGGCAGATAAGCCATTTGCCTTCTGTATTACTTTATCCACTCTTGTGATTCACCCTGGCTTTCATGTATCTCTATCTTTCATTTTTGAATGAACATTAATCGTCAACTTAGATTTGGAGGAATTGTTGAGAATGAAAGTATAGTTGTGAGCAATCCTGTTTAGTGTAGGGAAGGGAAGTTAGTTGAAAATATCTTATTTAAATGAGATGTTTATTTTCCATTCAAAGAAAGAACTATGGGGCACTAGGAATGTAACCAAGAATCCTTAAGGGGCAACTGTTGACATTATCACGCAATTTATATTGCACTTGGAAACTCAATGGAAGAATCTATGAGGTTAGTGTATGAATCCCCACCACTCCCTGTAATCCTTCTCCCAGATTTCTGTCTTCAGAAACTAACACATGTACTTAAGTTTAAGTTTTGCCAGATAAAACTTACAGTGTTTATTAAAATCAGAATTATATGGTACAGAAACAGGCCCTGCATCCCTACTTGCCTGTGCAGACCAAGATACCTAACCAAGCTAGTCTCATTTGCTATTTCCCTCTAAGCCAATGGTTCCCAACCTGGGGTCCACGAACCCTTCGATTAATGGTAGTATAAAAATGATTGGGAATCCCTACACTAAACTGACCCAATGTATGTACCAAGAAATATAGAAAGCCTACAGCACAATACAGGCCATTTGGCCCACAATGCTGTGCCGAACATGTATTTACTTTAGAAATTACCTAGGGTTACCCATAACCCCTATTTTTCTAAGCTCCATGTACCTATCCAAGAGTCTCTTAAAAGATTCTATTATATCTGCCTCCAGCACTGTTGCCGGCAGTCCATTCCACGCACTCACCACTCTCTGCGTAAAAAAACTTACCACTGACATCTCCTCTGTACCTACTTCCTACCACCTCGAAACTGTGCCCTCTTGTGTTATCCATTTCAGCCCTGGAAAAAAGCCTCTGACTATCCACATGATCAATGCCTCTCATTATCTTGTACACCTCTATCAGGTCACCTCTCATCCTTCGTCGCTCCAAGGAGAAAAGGCCGAGTTCACTCAACCTATTCTCATAAGGCATGCTCCCCAATCCAGGCAACATCCTTGTAAATCTCCTCTGTACCCTTTCTATGGCTTCCACATCCTTCCTATAGTGAGGAGACCAGAACTGAGCACAGTACTCCGAGTGGGGTCTGACCAGGGTCCTATATAGCTGTTACATTACCTCTCGGCTCTTGAACTCAATCCCATGGTCGATGAAGGCCAATACACCATATGCCTTCTTAACCACACAGTCAACCTGCGCAGCAGCTTTGAGTGTCCTGTGGATCCCTCTGATCCTCCACAAGAGTCTTACCATTAACACTATATTCTGCCATCATAATTGACCTACCAAAATGAACCACCTCATAATTATCTGGGTTGAACTCCATCTGCCAATTCTCAGCCCAGTTTTGCATCCTATCAATGTCTTGCTGTAACCTCTGACAGCCCTCCACACGATCCACAGCACCCCCAACCTTTGTGTCATCAGCAAATTTACTAACCCATCCCTCCACACGATCCACAGCACCCCCAACCTTTGTCTCATCAGCAAATTTACTAACCCATCCCTCCACTTTCTCATCCAGCTCATTTATAAAAATCACAAAGAGAAGGGGTCCCAGAACAGATCCCTGAGGCACACCACTGATCACCGACCTCCATGCAGAGTATGACCCGTCTACAACCACTCTTTGCCTTCTGTGGGTAAGCCAATTCTGGATCAACAAAGCAAAGTCCCCATTGGATCCCATGTCTCCTGACTTTCTCAATAAGACTTGCATGGGGTAACTTATCAAATGCCTTTCTGAAATCCATATACACTACATCTTCATCAATGTGTCTAGTCACATCCTCAAAAAATTCAATCAAGCTCGTAAGGCACGACCTGTCCAATTGTCTTTTGAACCTTGTATCAGTACCCATGTCCACTTCTTCCCCTGAATGGAGCATCACTCTTTGAAGACTGCATTGCCTTAAAAAAATACCTGTTCAGGTTTTGGTAATAGAAATTTATCCACTTCAGTTCCTGCTCCAGCTATTGAAATGTGACAACTACGCTTGGAAACTTGGTTAGCTTTGACCAAAGAATGAACTGGCTTTATTGCTCTTGATCTCTCAGCTATATTGGAAAGCATGAACATCCAACTCACAGACCTCCGTTGATACCCCTGCCCCCCCCCCCCCTTACCCCCATCCCTATTTATTATTTTAGTCTGGTTCACTTTCTCTCTCTTTTTCCCCCCTCACTATTATCTCCCCCAGCCCTACCTTTCTTTCTCTTTTATTTCCCATAATTCTCCACCTTCCCCCTAGCCCATTTCCCTCCAGCCTATCACTTCCCAGCTCTCTACTTCATCCCTGCCCCCACTTCTTATCCCCCTTGACCATCCCATGTTACTTCACTCCTGATGAAGGGTTTCGGCCCGAAACGTCGTCACTACCTCCTCCCATAGATGCTGTCTTGCCTGCTGAGTTCTGCCAGCATTTTGTGTTTTTTATTTATCTCCAGCATCTGCAGATTCACTCGTGTTGCCTGTAAAAAGTATGTGAACCCTTGTATTTAATAACTGGTGGAACTTTCTTTAGCAGCAATAATCTCCAGCAAACATCACCTGTAGCTGCTGATCATACTTGTACAACGGCAAGGAGGAATTTTAGACCATTCCTCCAGGCACAACTGTTTCAGTTCATCAGTATTTCTGGGATACCTTGCATGAACAGCCCTCTTTAGGTCATGACACAGCATCTCAATTGGGTTAAGATCTGGACTCTGACTTGGCCGTTCTAAAACACAGATTTTCTTCTTTTTAAACCATTCTGTGGTTTAAACTCTTGTGTTTTGCATCATTGTCTTGTTCATCATCCAACTTCTATTAAGCTTTGTTCCCTCAGCAATTGCAAGCTGTCCAGGACCTGAGGTAGCACAGCAGCCCCAAACCATGTTGCTCCTTCCACTATGCTACACAGTTGGGATGAGGCTTTGGTGTTGGTGTGCAGTGGCCTTTTTCCTCCAAACATAGCAGTATGCATGTCTCATCTGTCAGAATATTGTCCCAGAAGAATTGAAGTACAACCAGAAGGTCTTTTGCAGACTTGACATGTGCACTGATGTTTTTTTTTTCAGAAAGCAGTGGCTTCCTCAGTGATGTCCTTCCATGAATGCCATTCTCGTTCAGTGTTTTTCTTATAGTGGACACATGAGCAGAGACTTTAGCAAGATCTAGATATTACTGCAAGTTTTTTCCGGTTACCCTTGGATTCTCTTTCATCTCCTTCAATGTTGTATATTGTGCTCTTGGTGTGATCTTTGCAGCATGCCCATTCCTAGGGACAATAGTAACAGTACCGAATTTCCTCCATTTGTAGACAGTTTCTCTTACTGTGGGCTAATGAACACTCAGGTCTTTAAAAATGCTTTTGTAGCCTTTTCCAACATCATCCATCTCTACAATTCTTCTAAGATTCTCTGAAAGTTGTTTTAATCAAGGCATGGTGCACATAAACAGATCTTTCTTGGGAAGAGCAAGCTCTGTAAGTAATCTGAATTTTATAGGGCAGGGCACCTCTACAACCCAGACCTCCAATCTTATCTCATTGATTGGAACACCTGACTCCAAATAGCTTTTTTGGAAGGCATTACCCCAGAGTTTCACAAAATCTTTTGAACCTAGACTGTGATTGTTTAAATGGCGTACTCAGTATTGACGAGAAGTATAATTGTTTGTGTGCTATTAGTTTAGGCAGATTGTATTTGTCCATTATTGTGACATAGATGAAGATCAGACCACATTTTATAAGTAATTAATGCAGGAAACCAGGTAATTGCAAAGGATTCACAAACTTTTTCTTGTAACAGTTTGTATTTAAATGAAATACAGAACAAATTAGAACACTACCAATACTACTACAATACTATAAAATAGGAATAGTTCCTAATAGGTATTGATGGAGGAATTCGTCCATTGTATTCTGCCATATTCTTTGGATTGACTAAAGGAACAGAATCCGTGTAGACACCTAGTGCAGATAAGGAACTGTCTTCATATAATGCAACACACGCAATGCTGGAGGAACTCAGAAGGTCAGGCTGCATCTATGGAAATGAATAAATAGTTGACGTTTTGGTCTGAGACCCTTCATCAGGACTTAGAAGGAAGGTGAAGATGTCAAAATAAAAAGGAGTGGGGAGGGAAGGAAGCCAGCTGGAAGGTGATAGGTGAAGCCAGGTGGGTGGGAAAGTTCAAGAGCTGGAGAAGAAGGAATCTGATGGGAGAAGAGAGCGGGTCGTTGGTGAATGGGATCCAGAGGGAAGTGATAGGCAGGTGGGGGGGGGGGGGAATATTTTTACTGGAAGGAGAAATCAATGTCCATGCCCTCATGTTGGAGCCTACCCAGATAGAATATAAAGTGTTGCTTCTCTACCCAGGGGGTGGCCTCATCTTGGCACAAGAGGAGGCCATGGGCCGACATGTCAAAATGGGAATGGGAATAGGAAGTAAAATGTTTGGCCACCAGGAAGTTACGCTTGTGGCAGATGGAATAGAGGTCCTTGACAAAGCGGTCCCCCAATTTACGGTGGGTCTCAGAAATGTAGCGAAGGCAGCATTGGGAGAACTGGATACAATAGACAGCCCCCGCAGATTCACAGGTAAAATGTTGCCTCACCTGGAAGGACTGTTTGGGGCTCTGAATGGAGTTGAGGGAGAAGGTGTATGGGCAGGTGTAGCACTTAGGCCACTTTCAGGCATAAATGCCTGGAGGGAGATTACTGGGGAGGGACAGTGGATAAGGGAATCACGGAGGGAGTGATCCCTGTGGAGAGTGGAGAGTTGGGGAGGTAAAGATATGTTTAGTGGTAGGATCCCTTTGGAGGTGGCGGAAATTATGGAGGATGATGTGTTTCATGTCGAGGTTGATGGGGTAGTAGGAAAAGACGAGGAACTGTGTCACTGTAATGATGATGAATAGATGGGGTGAGTAGAACTGCCACATTTGTGCATGTAGACTCCCTGCCACCAGGGTGAGTTGGTGCTCGGTTCAGCCATCAGTATAATGTCTTTGACAATTGCATCCTCCAAATCTTCATTTTCATTGTAACATTCAGTTTGATTATTTATGCCTTCAAATTCTTTGCAGATCCTAACTTGTTGAAGTAGTGAAATTGTGTCATTTTCACTCCCGGCTGTTTCTGGCATCTCCAAGCCTGAATGCTTGAAACTCCAGTGAACTAAACAGTTCTGAATTGTCTTGCTGCTTATTTCCCACCATCAGTGATAGAAATCAGTGCTTTTCAAACACAAACGCAAGCTATTTCACTATTTCAAAAATGTTCGTTTCAAGCACAGTGTAGTGTCTAATAGCACCAGACTGATGCTAGTTAGTAACTATTTGGCAACAGTCTCCTTCCTCAATTAAGAAATGTAATGTCCCAAGTAAATGAAGGGAATCCCATGTATTTTCTCAATTAGTTTTTGTTCTTTATGAGTTTTCCCAAATAAGTAGCTGCTCCCAATTAACCAATGTCCCGAATAACCAGAATCCACTGTATATCTTTCACATTCATTTTAAACCAATTTTACCATTGCTCATTCCTATTACCTTTCTTCACTAATTCTGGTTATATACCATGCTACCGCATTATCTTTGTTTGCCTGCTTGATATTTTCTGTAAATTCTTTGAATACTTTGAAAAGTCACTTGGTCGGTATCTATTCAGGAGTTCAGAATACTTGATTGGTAACATGTTCCATATTTGAATAAGGGTAGCGCGTAAGTATAGAGATAACTAGGAACATTAATGAAATGATAACATTTATTGGTGATGAATAAGAAGTAGGCTATACTGCATTTATATAGGGTATTGGTGAAACCACATCTTATTTACTGTGTACATATTGGTCTCCTTGTGTTACCTATAAGATACATTTACTGAAAGCAGTTCAGAGCAAGTTTACTATGCTGAAGTGATTGGAATGGGAAGGTTGGATATGCAAGTCTACTAGGGTTTAGAATTGTAAGAGGGGATTTAATTGGAACAGAAGATGAAGGGGTATAGTTAAAATCTATGAAGAGAGGATGTTTCCTCTTGTGGGAAGTCTATAATGAAGGGGTCACTTATTTAAAGTTGAGATGAGACACTGAGAGTCAAAAATATTTGGAACAATTCATCTAAAGGCAGTGCAATCAAAGCCTTTTAATAATCTTATATAGATTCTTTTATAACAAGAAAGGAGAAAGATTGCGACAAAACAGAAAAGGGATTTGAGTTTTGATCAGTCATGATCTTATTAAAAGGCAAAACAGGCTCAAGTGCAGGCTTACCTCATAATTCTCAGATTTTTTTAAGGTTTCCATTTTTCTTTGTCATCTTGTCTATCAAATAAGGTGATTTAAAGCATTCGGTAATCGGTCTGTATCATGCTCATGGTACCTGGATTCAAAGAAAGATTAAATTATTAGTTTATGTATTAAAGACCTAGAAGAGAATGTTGAAGTGAATATTGCCTAGTTGATTTCATGCAAATTAATATTTTGTTTCTATTTCATAGTATTTAAATTCACTTAAGTAAATCAGTACTTTTATGGATATTAGGGGTATTTAAGAGCCTCTTGGACAGGCACATGGATGAAAGAAAAATGGAGGGTTATGGGGTAGTGTGGGTTTAGTACTTTTTTTTAAGGATTATATGGGTTGGCACAACATGGAAGGCTGAAGGGCCTGTACTGTGCTGTAGTGTTCTATGGTTCTATTACAACTAAAATTTTTCAATTTGCAGCTGGAACAATATCTGGGGAAGAAGTACCTATAATCTCAAAAACGAACATTAAGGAGTACAGAGATGGGTTTTCCTATGAAAAGTTCAATTTCCACAACAATCCAAATATCACATTCTACGTATACGTTAGCAATTTTACATGGCCCATCAAGATACAGGTGAGTGGTTTTGGAGAAGTTAAAAATATATGTGTTCAATATCTATCCCAAGTAAACACGAAATTATGATTCTCTTAAGATCCAAGTTGCTATCCTATACACTATTAATAATAACTTAGACTTTACAGCAATGGGAATTTGCATTTTATTCCTGCAGACATTCCAGATGTTTGGTATATAGGATGTAAGGTTAATTGATCTTCAATTGACAAAACATGCTGCACGTTGAGAAATTATTAAGACAAGTTTTAGTCCTTGAGCAACTCTCTTGGTTGTAAACCCAATTGTCAATTTCGTTAATTTGTGTAGTGTGTTTTGTATTCCTGGAAACTGAGCAGAGTTAAATAATCTGGACACTCTTCTATTTAGAAAATTGTTTTGAAATACAGGAAAGTCTGTGGTAGAAATCATGTTTGAATGATTGATTTGAACAAAACTTGCAAAATATTATTTTATAATCTGCACCGTTAAACTAGTCCAAATAATAGGAATTGTATGAACATATGTGAAATGCAATTCAATTACTGGTTTATTGTTTCATAATATCAAGTTATGATCTGACATAAGTTATTCAAATATCTGTGGGAATTGCAAGATCTCAAATTGTAATCATGTGTTAATGAGGTACAGCAAATATGTTTATTATAGTTACAAATAAGTTACAAAGCAATATTTGGTGGGCTGGGGGAAAGAAACGCAGTTTATGCAAAAATATATAATGGAACTTCTGTATTTTATAATTTTAAATGCACACAAGTTATAACTCAAAATTATGTTTCATGAATCAGCTTAGAAGAATGAAACTTAATATTGTGGATAAAATAGAGCTAGACACCAGGCTTTGTTCTGACATAGGTATCTGGTATTTAAGCACTGCTTCATGTTTTTGTGCTAGCTCTGATTATTAATCCAAAGTGAATTAAATCTTTATGTAATAGACAGGATTTTAATTTGATTTGAAGTTTTTACAATTAAAACCCACTGTCAATAACATGATTATGAAACTGTCAAATCTTTAGCTGAATAACTACTTTCCATAAAATGATTATGAAATCCAGTGAATTGGACCATCTCGTCAGTGCATATATTACACTGGTGTTAACTTGTACTGATGGAAGAATGTAGAGGAAACTTCATTCAACTAGTTTGCATGACCTTGGAATGTTTGTCGTTGGTATGGGAGTGAAAAAAGTTTAATTCACTATTTTAGGGAATGTCTACTTTGAGCAAGGAGGTTGACTTGGGTTTAAAACTTGGTTCCAGTACATTCATTATAGCTGTCTCCAGTTACTGCTCAGTCACTTTAGTTGCTTGGAATTTCACTGTTGTTCATAAGACTATTTCACACTTAAGTATTTTATTGATAAGTAAAATAGCATTAATTAATTATTGAAGTCTCTCGTGTGATGTCTGTAGCTGTGGAATTGTTGCTGAATTATTAACACGTACACTAATTTACATTTTTCAGTTTCTTTCCCATACATTTAACTCATTTAATTTACTCAGTCTAACACTTTATTTAAAGTATCAGAGAAAAGACTGCTGTGGGAATCCATTAAAAGTCTGCCCACTAATAATGACACTTTGATTCACACCTGCAATTTTTAAGTATTTGCCTCAGAACAATATAAGTACATAACTGTTGCTCATCTTATTTTGACCCATTGATTGATGTAAAACCTTCCACATGTTTTGTGGCTTTTTTTCTATGCTATCACCTTTGTTTCTGGTTAGTCTAGATCACATGAGTGTTCTTGTTTGTGTAAATATATATCTCAGAGATAGTGTAAGTCCTTCAGTAGCCAATGGTTCCCTGATGTCACCGAACATGAATATGAAGGGAATAGAGAAATACGGATCATGTTTAGGCAGATGGGATGAGTTTAATTTGGAATTGTGGACTGAAGAGCTTGTTTCTGACTGTACTGTATTGTAACAATATTTAACTTGTTCCTTGGGAACATACTGATTCTTCTCAGTAGTTATTAACAGAAGGATGAGGAAAAGAATTCCCAGTGTGTAGGTATTTAAACATTTATTCCCTTATCATGCACTTGCCACAAGGAACCTTGAGGTGAAGGTCTGCTGCCATCATTTTGACTCATTTCAAAGTTATTCTATGAAATTGAGAACATTACACTATCACATGTATTCTTGATGATAGAAATATATGCCAGTGTTAATTTTGGGTAATAAAACATAATCTGAGCTATAATTACTGACCAGAAATTATTACTTCAGTAGCTGAATTTGAAGAATCTAGCAATTGGGATGTTTATTTTATTTATAAGTCCAAAGATTTGGCTTCAGTGAATTTCTGATGAATGTCACACTTTGATTGTGTATGGACAACAGATACCTCAGTTTTTTTCTGGTGATATGTTGGTCAAGATAATGCAATGATTTAGTCAGTCTTATTTAGAATTGAACAGACAAATAAATGCAATATTATTATTGTTTAATTCCTTCAATCTAGATTTATTTAAATATATCAGTCTGCTTTTTTAACATTTAGTCATTTAACACTGGGATTTCTTACACGTTGTCTCGTTGATGGATTCTTCGGTAATAGAAAAAATGCTGCTCTGCAGTTAGTTGTGCCAAACGTTGTCAGAAATGAATTCTTCTACAACTTCAGAAACACAGAAGTCAAAGGCAAGGAGTTTTATCAAACTTCTAAGAGGCAATATTCCACTGGCATGATTGTCTTATTAGTGAGAACCCTGACAGTGTGACACTGCTTGCCACAGAATCGAATGGTGCATTATCTGATGATTATGGACACTAAATGATTGTGTGTTATATAAATATATATGATCGTTGTTAGGTTTCCTGGTTTTTTCATTGGCTCTTTTAAGAACCTGATTAATTTCTTTCACCTAGTAGCCATTCTGTTAGGAACATTGTGTATTATCGTCTGTGTGAGTGAGTTTCTGATAGATGCCATGTCCGAGTTACTATTTATATTAGAACCTAGCTCTGGGTATAGATAGGTATGTATGTTTGTGTATGGTTTCCTTGGTCCAAGGCATACACACTCCAGTCCTGCCAAACCTGTGAGATTGAGAGGGCTCTCCCACCCCAAACCTCAGTTTGTGTGGATACTGTGTAATTTACTTCCCTGTTACAAATTCAGTGCCAAGAAATAATAGACAGCACACTGCATACGATTAAAAGAATTATATTTATGAATCTTAACTAAAGGGTAAGTAAAAAAAAAGAACAAAAAATGGCTCTTTATAATTAAACAGTCAAATGTGCACAAGTTAGAGCTTAACTCTTCCAAAAGGCATATTCACCGATCCTCAGTTGACTGTGGACTCGTGCTCCATCGAATCACAGTCCCCCACTCGGTCAAATCCTGTGACCGGTTCTCTCCAGCGTCTGCCCTCTTCATCTCCTGCTGAACAAAGGACCCAGCTTATATTCCAAAGCACCCCTTATCTCTAACCATAACCCAAACACACTGCTCCTACAGAAAAACCATTATATCAGCAGTGAAATCTCTTCCAGGGTGTTCTACTGGCTACCACAGAGGAGGTAAGGATAGAGGGCTGCATGGCCTTCAAAAGAGCCGTTTTACCAAAACCAAACATTATTCTCCAGGCACTACGCTGAAAGCCAGTCATCATGATTTTACCAGTAGACAAAGTTAATGCAATGGTCCTGATGTTGTCAGAGGAATGCCACAGGAAAAATCCAACAGGTTCCGGATGACCCTGCCTACAGAGTTCCCAGAGATTTGACTGTCAGGACGACCTCCGCTTTACTGAAAAAACTTGGATGCCAGCAGACGTATTCAAAATACTTCTGTGTCAGGAGTATCTTAAATATGCCTGCCTCAGGGGCTGGCACCATCAAGACTTAGAGTTCCCTAAGATACACAAGGAGGGTTGCACTCTCAGGCCTATTGTCAGTGGGATAGATTCTCTGACTTACTACTTCGCTAAGCATTTAATGACCATGCTGTCTCCCTTTGTTGGAGACGGTGAGCATCACATCAAGAATTTGAATCATCTCATTAAAATGATAACCAACATCCAGCTGAACCCAGAGGGCATAATGCGCAGTTTCTGTTCATGGGAGCTCCCATTAAGGACAGCTTGGTCTTCCTGCGGTTCAGATCCGAGGGTACCGTTGACCTTTTTGATCATACTCTTATATCGATGTACTTCCTCTGTAAGAGGAACTACTATGAACAAATGGACAGAGTAGCCATGGGAGCGCCCTTGTCACCAGCTATTGCTGATTTCTCCATGGAGAACTTTGAGGAGAGGGCTCTGAGTTCATCCCTCTTACACTCCAAATCCAAACATTCAATTTACTATGGAAGTGGAGAAAAATGGTTGCCTCATGTTCCTGGACATTCTATTACAATGGAAACCGGACTGTAGTCTTGGATATAGCAACTATCGGAAACCCACTCACAAGGACTTGTACCTCAACAATAACAGCCACCATCACTTCTCCCAACATAGAGCAGTTCTTTCTACTTTGATTAACTGTGCGAAAACTATTTCAGACCTGGAGAGTCTCCCTGAGGAAATAAGATGCACGACGTTCGTACAGACTGGCTGCAGGGTGAAAGAAATCAATCAGGCCCTTAAAATAGCTGGCAGAAAAACCAGGAGACCTAACAACAATGAGGAACCCATTACTATTGTCTGTCTTCACTATAATTCCACAGTGTCTGGGTCTGGAAAGATCATCAGGATTCTGAAGAAATACCAGGTTTAATATCATCCATAAACCCATAAGGAAGCTCAAATCACAGCTTATGGGGGTCAAAGATGACCTGGCACTCTGGATGGTTGGTGTTTACAGGATTCTCTGCAAATGCTGATCAGCATATATCAGCCAGATGGGACGCATGATGGAAAATATCATCTGGGACTGCCAACACAGATGCCTTGTGCAGGAAGGCACAGAGTCGACTGTACTTCCTTAGAAGGTTGGCGTCATTCAATGTCTGTACTGAGATGCTGAAGATGTTCTATAGGTCAGTTGTGGAGAGCGCCCTCTTCTTTGTGGTGGCGTGTTGGGGAGGAAGCATTAAGAAGAGGGACGCCTCACGTCTTAATAAGCTGGTAAGGAAGGCGGGCTCTGTCGTGGGCAAAGTACTGGAGAGTTTAACATCGGTAGCTGAGCGAAGGGCGCTGAGTAGGCTACGGTCAATTATGGATAACTCTGAACATCCTCTACATAGCACCATCCAGAGACAGAGAAGCAGTTTCAGCGACAGGTTACTATCGATGCAATGCTCCTCAGACAGGATGAAGAGGTCAATACTCCCCAATGCCATTAGGCTTTACAATTCTACCACCAGGACTTAAGAACTTTTTAAAAGCTATTATTAATGCTTTATCATATTTTTTACTGAGTTAAGTATTGTATGTAATTAGTTTTGCTACAACAAGTGTATGGGACATTGGAAAAAAAAAAGTTGAATTTCCCCATGGGGATGAATAAAGTATCTATCTATCTATCTATCTATCTAAATGGCATCAAGGAGCACAGGAGGTGTATCCATTTGGGTTACCCAGAGACATCGGCTGTAGCAGAACATTGCGTTCGCAATGGCCATAGGATTGATTTCAACAGCATTTTATTCTACTGTGCTGTGCTAATGGCTTTTGGGGCTCCCTGGTAAAGGAAGCCATTGAAATAAAACTAGAAGAAAAGAACTTTAACAAAAATTAAGGTCTCGCTTTAAGTAAGATCTGGAATTTGATTGTAAACAAGGTGAGAGTTTGGAAATCTGATTGGATGAGGACCAACCAATCAGAAGGGACGGACTACGAGGGTATAAATACCCTCGTGTGTGTGTGTGTGTGTGTGTAAATTTAGAATGTAAGTCTATCGTCTGATCCACACTCCGGAGCAGAAGGTGGCAGTCAGTAATGCACCGTTAAGCTGGGTGCCAACCGCCGTAAAACAAGAAGAAGATGCCTGATGAAGATATCGGAGTTTGTCATTGAAACATCAGTTATAATGGATATCGATTCCGGACTGGATGCCCAAGAAGAGTTTACTAGTCTTCTGTGTGTTTAATAAATACAGATCTTCAAGAAAATCTACCACAAATGTGATAAGAACCTTTCTAAAAATTGGATGTCAATTAACATTGATAGGACACTTTTCCTTTACAACAACTCTAAGCTGGTCCAGTTTGGGATGCATTTTTCAAAGTAAAGGATGGTGTTTACTTGCACCCTATTTCTCTTGTATTATTTGTAGACTCTAGGATAGGAAGTTTTCAATAATACCTAGAGCAGTTATAGATAGATAGATAGATAGATAGATAGATAGATAGATACTTTATTCATCCCCATGGGGAAATTCAACTTTTTTCCAATGTCCCATACACTTGTTGTAGCAAAACTCATTACATACAATACTTAACTCAGTAAAAAATATGATATGCATCTAAATCACTATCCCAAAAAGCATTAATAATAGCTTTTAAAAGTTCTTAAGTCCTGGCGGTAGAATTGTAAAGCCTAATGGCATTGGGGAGTATTGACCTCTTCATCCTGTCTGAGGAGCATTGCATCGATAGTAACCTGTCGCTGAAACTGCTTCTCTGTCTCTGGATGGTGCTATGTAGAGGATGTTCAGAGTTATCCATAATTGACCGTAGCCTACTCAGCGCCCTTCGCTCAGCTACCGATGTTAAACTCTCCAGTACTTTGCCCACGACAGAGCCCGCCTTCCTTACCAGCTTATTAAGACGTGAGGCGTCCCTCTTCTTAATGCTTCCTCCCCAACACGCCACCACAAAGAAGAGGGCGCTCTCCACAACTGACCTATAGAACATCTTCAGCATCTCACTACAGACATTGAATGACGCCAACCTTCTTAGGAAGTACAGTCGACGCTGTGCCTTCCTGCACAAGGCATCTGTGTTGGCAGTCCAGTCTAGCTTCTCGTCTAACTGTACTCCCAGATACTTGTAGGTCTTAACCTGCTCCACACATTCTCCATTAATGATCACTGGCTCCATATGAGGCCTAGATCTCCTAAAGTCCACCACCATCTCCTTGGTCTTGGTGATATTGAGACGCAGGTAGTTTGAGTTGCACCATATCACAAAGTCCTGTATCAGTTTCCTATACTCCTCCTCCTGTCCATTCCTGACACACCCCACTATGGCCGTGTCATCAGCGAACTTCTGCACATGGCAGGACTCCGAGTTATATTGGAAGTCTGATGTGTACAGGGTAAACAGGACCGGAGAGAGTACGGTTCCCTGCGGCGCCCCTGTGCTGCTGACCACCGTGTCAGACCTACAGTCTCCCAACCGCACATACTGAGGTCTATCTGTCAAGTAGTCCACTATCCAATCCACCATGTGAGAGTCTACTCCCATCTCCGTTAGTTTGTGCCTTAAGATCTTGGGCTGGATGGTGTTAAAGGCACTAGAGAAGTCAAGGAATGTAATCCTCACAGCACAACTGACCCCCTCTAGGTGAGAGAGTGATTTGTGCAGCAAATACGTGATAGCATCCTCCACTCCCACCTTCTCCTTATACGCAAACTGAAGAGGATCCTGGGCGTGCTTGGTTTGTGGTCTCAGATTCTGTATTATCAGCCGCTCTATGGTCTTCATATGTCTTCAAAGAAGAGTTTAAAAATCTAAAATAGAAGCTATCTATGCCTGATTATTTTCAAATCTGCTGGTTTTAGGTCCGTTGAAGGTCTTCATGTGAAATTAGTCTTCATATATGGGTTTAGACTCAGCAGTGTTGAGAGACTGGCCATATAATTCCAAATGAGTACGCTGACTGACTTTGAGACCACACTGTGGCTGATATTCTATATTTGTCCTTGGTCGAAGAGAGTCCCAAGACCGTAAATTCAGCAGCAAGAATTCCCATGCAACAGCAGCAACTGCTGCCCTAAACAATTGAGTCACTGATATCTAATATCTTACAGTGCTTTCCGCCATTGGTTTTGTTGTCTGTCAAACCAGTGTTAAAAGCAGTTCCCTCAGTTTCCTTGCCAAAGTTACCCCTTCATTCAGTCATTCAGTAAATGAATCAAGTTTTTCTTTATTGTATCGGAGTTGCGAAATCTTTCAGTTGTGCGAAAGCTGTTAGTGATTACATTTTTTTAAAATATTTATTTATGTGCAGGGTTCTCTGGAAATTTCTGATTATGTAAATGGTGATGTTTAAATTATTGGTCATTCCTTCTATTCTCTTTGTTATGTTCTTTTCAGGCAATGGGCATTAGATGAGATTAGTTTATTGTCATATACACCAGGGTGCAATGAAATTCCTTCGTCTTGTGATGCTTACAGAATAAACATTGTATACTGTAACAATAAAGGCAACAAGGAACTTGGCAGTGTGGAGGATCAGAAGGATCTTGGGGTCCGAGTCCATAGGACGCTCAAAGCAGCTGCACAGGTTGATTCTGTGGTTAAGAAGGTGTATGGTGTATTGGCCTTTATCAATTGTGGGATTGAATTTAGGAGCCGAGAGGTAATGTTGCAGCTGTATAGGACCCGGGTCAGACCCCACTTGGAGTACTGTGCTCAGTTCTGGTCACCTCACTACAGGAAGGATGTGGAAGCCATAGAAAGAGTGCAGAGGAGATTTACAAGGATGTTGCCTGGACTGGGGAGCATGCCTTATGAGAACAGGTTGAGTGAACTTGGCCTTTTCTTCTTGAAGCGATGGAGGATGAGAGGTAACCTATTAGAGGTGTATGAGATGATGAGGGGCATTGATCGTGTGGATAGTCATAGGCTTTTTCCCAGGGCTGAAATGGTTGCCACAAGAGGGCACAGGTTTAAGGTGCTGGGGAGTAGGTACAGAAGAGATGTCAGGGGTAAGTTTTTTACTCAGAGAGTGGTGAGTGCGTGGAATGGGCTGCAGGCAATGGTGGTGGAGGCGGATACGATAGGGTCTTTTAAGAGACATTTGGATAGGTACATGGAGCTTAGAAAAATAGAGGGCTATGGGTAAGCCTAGTAATTTCTAAGGTAGGGACATGTTTGGGACAACTTTGTGGACCAAAGGGCCTGTATAGTGCTGTAGGTTTTCTATGTTTCTAAATACAGCAACAAAGGGGCAGAATGGTGGTAGTACAATGCAAAGTCATGCAAATAGAAATGATGAAGTGGCAAAATTGAATAATCAAGAGGGTTAGAATTAAGAGTTAATTAAACCTTTGATGTTTGCTTTTCTCTTCATTGCTATATTTAATATAGACAATAAGAGTAGCTTTCAATGACTGTTCACCTCATATTCTCCATATTTATTGCTGATTTACAGTACTGACTTTTTCACAGTACTCTAGCAATAGTATGTACTACCTTATACTGCTGTCGAAAAAAAATCAAATTTAATGACATGTGTGCGTGATAAGAAAGTTGATTCTGATGTGGGTTTATATTTTGGACTGAGAGTGGAAAGGGGGCAGGGAAAAGGGAATCATGGTTGGAATTAAAGGAGAGGGAGAGGGGACTGAGTGGGAAGTACCAGAGAGACATACTGTGATGAAAGTTGCTCTTAAGCCAGAAACAACTTCTTTTCACAGGATATTGCTATTTTAGTGACTTGAATGCTGCCTGTCGGGTCACTTAAAGGAAGCAAATACATTTTTTTCTGCATGTTGATTTACAATTGATAATTGTACACCATAATTGTTGTCAGCACTTTAAAGAAGTGATTGCTGAGGAGGAGGGCAACTTAAGGAACTCCTCATTGGTATCAACTTCATGGATCCTGTATAGATTACAGAGGAGGGGTACTTGCTATCCTGAGGCAAATCAGGGTGGATAGATTCTCAGGGCCTGACAAGTTGTTCCCTTGGACCCTACAGGAGTCAGGTACAGAAATATCCAGGGCCCTAACAGAGATATTTAAATCATCCTTCGCAACAAGGAAAGTTCCAGAGAATTGGAGGATAGCTAATGTTGTTGTGCTGTTTAAAAAAAAATCTCTAAACAGAAAGCAGGAAATTTTAGGCCAATGAGTTTGACATCAGCTGTGGGAAAGTTATTGGAAGGTATTCTAAGGGAGCAGACATATAAGTATTTGGATAGACGTGGACTGATTTAGGATAGTCAGCATGTCTTCATGCGTGGTAGGTCATGTCTAACCAACTTTACAGAGTTTTTCAAGGAAGTTACCAGAAAAGTGGATGAAGGCAGGGATGTTGTCCACATAGACTTTAGCAAGGCATTTGACAAGGTACTGCATAGGAGGTTGTTCAAGAAGGTTCAGTCTCTTGGCAGTCAAGATGAAGTAGTGAATCAGATTAGACATCGGTTTTGTGGGAGAAGCCAGACAGTGGTAGTAGATGGTTGCTTCTTTGACTGGAGGCCTGTGACTAGTGGTGTGCCGTAAGGATTGGTGCTGGGTCTTTTGTTGTTTGTCATTGCTATCAATGCTCTTGATGATAATGTGGTTAACTGGATCAGCAAATTTGCGGATGATACCAAGATTGAGGGTAGAGTGGACAGTGAGGAAGCTATCATAACTTACAGAGTGATCTGCATCAGTTGAAAAAATGGGCTGAAAAATGGCAAATGGAATTTGATGCAGGCAAGTGAGAGATTTTGCACTTTGATAGGACCATCCAGGGTAGGTCTTACACAGTGAACAGTAGGACACTGAGGGGTGTGGTAGAGCAAAGGCATCTGGAAATACAGGTTCATAATTCATTTTAAGTGGTGCCACAGGTGGATAGGATCATAAAGAAAGCTTTTGGCACATTGGCCTTTATAAATCAATACACTGAGTACAGGAGATGAGATGTTATGTTGAAGTCGTATAAGACATTTATGAGGCCTAATTTGGAGTATTGTGTGGAGTTTTGTTCACCTATTTACAGAAAAGATGTAAGCATAGTTGAAAGAGTGCTGAGGAAATTTATAAGGATGTTGCCGGATCTGGAGGACCGGAGTTGTAAGGAAAGATTGAATGAGTTAGGACTATATTCCTCAGAACATAGAAGATTGAGAGGAGATTTGATAGAGATATACAAAATTATAAAAGGTATAGTTAGTGTAAATGCAAGTAGGCTTTTTTCCCACTGAGGATAGGTGGGACTACAACCAGATGGCATAGGTTAAGGGTGAAAGGTGAAAAGTTTAAAGGAAACATGAGGGGGAACTTCTTCTCTCGAGGGTCGTGAGAGTGCGGAATGAGCTGCCAGCACAGGTGCTGCATGCAAGCTGGATTTCAACATTTGAGATAAATTTGGATGGGTACATAAATGGTAGGGGTGTGGAGGGCCATGCTGGTGAAGGTCAATGGTGGTAGATAGTTTAAATGGTTTTGGCATGGACTAGATGGACCGAAGGGCCTGTTTCTGTGCTGTACTTTTATGACTCTATCAGGGTCATCTTCATATCCAAAGCAGTGCACAGTGTGCTTCCGAATATTGCAGTGCTGTGCTAACAAATTTCAGTTACACGTTTCAACAGAATTATTTTGTATATGGTTCAAGCTTTATATAATGGTTTAAGCAATGTAATCTAGGCAATGAACCATTGCAGAATAATACCTTTGAAGAATTTGGTATTTAACACCTGGGTCATCCTTAATATGAAACCTGCAAGCTTCTTTAAATCTGTGCCTCATTGAAAAGAATGTGATTTAATTGCACAAAATTACCATTGCATGATATGCTTCCACCTCCTCACTGTGGCACTCAAAGTGCTATTGTAGTTCTAGTTAGTGCAACTTGAGTTAATTCATTCATCAAAATATTGGTAAACTTCCAGGTTAAAAATGTTTTATTGTGTGATTGTTTGTTGTTGTATTTTGAGACTATTTATAGATCCCTAAAGAGCCATACACCTTCAATGTTGCAGTCAAAAGCAGAAAATGTAGCAACTGAACCCAAAGTTGATTGGAAAGGGACAATAACAGGGATGAAGGCAAAACAGAAGTTGCTGGAGTTTCTGGGGGAAATTCAGAATGTGCAAGATAGATACATTCTAAAGGGAAGATGACACAACCATGACTGACAAGGGACTTCAAAAGGCAGCATACAAGCAAATGAGAGAGCATACAATCGAGCAAAAACTAGTGGGAACTTCGAAGATTGGGAAGCTTTTAAAGAGAGTAACTAAAAGTAAGCTTGACAATAATATAAAAAGGACATTAAAAGTTTTTTAGATATATAAATAGTTAAAGAGGGGTGAGATTGGATAGCAAACTACTGGAAAATGATACTGGAGAGGTAGTAATGGGGGGGGGGGGGAGCGGAGGAACAGAGTAAGTATTTTGCATCAGTCTTCACAGTGGAAGACACTCGAAGTATGCCAGAAATTCAAGGGTGGTAGAAGGCAGAAGTGAGTACAGTTACTATTACAAAGCAGAAGGTGCTTGGGAAGCTGAAATGTCTAAGGGTCGATAATTCACCTGGACTAGATGGGCAACACCCCAGGGGTCTGCAAGAAGTAGCTGAAGAGATTGTGGAACCATTAGAATTGACCTTCCAAGAATCACGAGATTCTGGAATGGTTCTGGGGAACTGCAAAATTCCAAATGTCATTCCAGTTTTCAAGAAAAGATAGAGGCAGAAGAAAAGAAATTATCTGTCAGTTCGCCTGTACAGTGGTTAGGAAGATATTGAAGTTCATTATTAAGGATGAGGTTTTGGGGTACTTGGCGGCACATGATAAAATAGGCCAAAGTCAGCATGGTTTCCTTAAGGGGAAATCTTGCTTGATGAATCTATTGGAATACCAGAAAGGATGTAGAAAGGGTCAGTGGATGTTGTTTACCTGGACTTTCAGAAGACCTTTGACAAGGTGCCGTACATGAGGCTGCTTTAACAAGGTAAGAGCCCATGATATTACAGGATAGATAGTAGTATGGATAAGGCAGTGACTGATTGGCAGGAGGTAAAGAGTGGGAATAAAGGGAGCTTTTTCTGGTTGGCTAGCTGGTGACCAGTGGTGTTCTACAGGGATCACTGTTGGGACCGCTTCTTTTCACCTTGTATGTCACTGATTTAGACGGTGGAATTGATGGCTTCATATCTAAGTTTGTGGACAATACAAAGGTAGGTAGAGGGGCAGGTAGTGTTGAGGTAAGTAGGGAGTCTGCGAGGGAATATAGTGCCAGGAAGTGATTGGTCATATACATTGCTTCAAGGAATACAGACATAAGCTATTTGGTGGTAAGGAAGGCAAATGCAATGTTATCATTCATTTCAAGGGCACCATAATACAAATGCAGGGATGTTGTACTGAAGGCAATTGGTCAGACAGCACTTAGGGTATTGTTAGCAGTTCTGGGCCCCTTATCTCAGAAAAGACGTGCTGGGATTGGAGAACATCCAGAGCAAGTTGATGAGAATGATCCCGGGAATGAAAGGGTTAACACATGAAGGTTATCTGAT
This sequence comes from Hemitrygon akajei, assembly GCF_048418815.1. Classification (NCBI taxonomy): domain Eukaryota; kingdom Metazoa; phylum Chordata; class Chondrichthyes; order Myliobatiformes; family Dasyatidae; genus Hemitrygon; species Hemitrygon akajei. Next base: position 61,177,505 of record NC_133146.1, read on the forward strand.
GGTTGTTGACCTGTACTCACTGGAGTTTTGAAGATTGAAGAGGATTTTATTGAAGCCTTTTGAATACTCAGCAGATCAGGCAGCATCAATGGAAATGAGTATCTCCTGTAGTGGGAGAGTTTAGGACAGAAGGCACAGTCTCAGAGCAGAGGAATGCTCATTCAGAGCAGAAATGAGGAATTTCTTTACCCAGAGCATAGTGAATGTGTGGAATTCATTTCCACAAACTGCTGTGAAGGCCGAGTCCTTTGAGTGTACTTAAAATGGTGATGGATAGGTTCTTGATTATTGAGGGCATCAAAGATTATGGTGAGTAGGCAGGTAAATGGGTTTAAGAGAGATAATAAATCAGCCACGATGGAATGGTAGAGCAGACTCAATGGGCCCAATGGCCTAATTATGCTACCTATGTCTTATGGTTTTATGTCTAAAATTTTGAACATATTGGAGAGCAAATGGGAATCATTTTCAGCTCTTGTTTGAAGGAAGGAGGAACCTTGACAGCCAAATTCACATAGCTTCACTAATTCACTTCACCGTATGTATATTTGTTCCCAATTGCTGGTATGGAATTTTCAGCAGGGGCAATGCAATTAGATACTGGCATTTGAAGTTGGGAAAATAAATGGTTTTGTTGGAAATTGGATGGAGCATTTCCTGCCTCTAGGTGCACATTTAGACATAAAAGACAAAGGTACATTTCTTTCTGCAGCAACAACTTTGATCGATTCCATGTTCAAATTTGCTTCCTTGATAAATCTTGTTGGTAAAATGATCTTTATTAAATAGTGCTGAGTTGTATATTTTTGCTCAGTAAGTCGCATTTAATGTTGTTTTTATTAGATTTCAGAATAGCATGATACTTACTTACTTCTGAAATAGACGTGATTAAATTGAATGCCTTTTATAATTGAGATGACAATACTTTATGTACTTTGACTAAGTCCGCACCACTGCACATGTAGTCAGTAACAAAATTGTTGTCTGGATTTAATATGGGTCAGCAATTTCATACTTAATGCTTTTTCAATGATAATATTCGTATCTGTCGTTATAACGTTACATTTTGCTGCCAAAGAAAGGACAAGTGTGATTCATTGGAAGAATTAATTTTACCATTCCATGATCTCTTTATTTGTTATACAGTAATAAAGGAAGACCATAACTAAAATAATCTAGATCACAGGTGAATAAAAATACTTCTTGACAGAGTGACACAATATTTAGCATTGGTTACTTTGCTGTTTGTCCATCAGATGTAAGTTGAGGATGCTGAATTATTTTAAGAATTAATGAGCTAGAAGCTGTCGACTCAAATTCAAATTCAAAGGTGAGTAAGCTGCCCGGGAACACGACAAGCCTCTTCCACAGAGGTGGTACACCTCACTGGATGTCCCATACACTCCTGATTTCATTAATAGAACCAATCCTGACATTCAAAAGGAAATATGATTAGTACTTTAATAGGAAGTAATTTATGGCTGGCTGTGACAATAGAGGAATGGGATGAGTAGGATTGCTCTGGCATCGAACCAGCACAGATTTGATGAGGCAATTGCTTTCATTCATGCAGACCTTTCTGTAATTAATAGAGGAGTGCTTGTAGGTTAATCTCAGTGTCTGAGATTTCATCTTACCTTCACTAAGATTCTTTAGTTTAGAAATAATAGCTTTCCTCTATAAATCCAGTGTGTGAGTGATCTCACTTATTCTGCAATATGCAGCACAGAGGGGCAGAAATGGGAAGGAAGGAGAGAGGGTATAATCCAGCTGCCAGGAAGTTGAGAATCTTGACCTTCACAGAATGAGCAGTGGTTGAAAGCCATCGGGCAGGTTGTCATACACAGTTGAAGTCAGAAGTTTACATACACCTTAGCCAAATACATTTAAACTCAATTTTCACAATTCCTGACATTTAATCCTAGAAAATATTCCCTGTCTTGGGTCAGTTAGGATCACTACTTTACTTTAAGAATGTGAAATCTCAGAATAATAGTGGAGAGAATGATTTTATTTTTTTCATCACTTTCCCAGTGGATCAGAAGTTTACATACACTTTGTTAGTATTTGGTAGCATTGCCTGTAAATAGTTTAACTTGGGTCAAACTTTTTAGATAGCTTTCCTCAAGCTTCTCACAGTAAGTTGCTGGAATTTTGTTCCATTCCTCCAGACCGAACTGGAGTAACTGAGTCGGGTTTGTAGGCCTCCTAGCTCGCACACGCTTTTTCAGTTCTGCCCACAAATTTTCTATCGGATTGAGGTCAGAAAATGATATCAAGTCTGGCTGATCCTTGGGAGCAATTTCTAAACACCTGAAGGTACCACGTTCATCTGTACAAATAGTACGCAAGTATAAACACCATGGGACCACGCAGCCATCATACCGTTCAGGAAGGAGACGCATTCTGTCTCCTGGAGATGAACGTATTTTGGCGCGAAAAGTGCAAATCAATCCCAGAACAACAGCAAAGGACCTTGTGAAGATGCTGGAGGAAACAGGTAGACAAGTATCTATATCCACAGTAAAACGAGTCCTATATCGACATAACCTGAAAGGCTGCTCAGCAAGGAAGAAGCCACTGCTCCAAAACCGCCATAAAAAAAGGCAAGACTATAGTTTGCAAGTTCATATAGGGACAAAGATCACTTTCAAGGACTTTATCTCAAGTTCTTAATATATATTTCATCTTTATTAATTTGTTTGATTTCTTTTTGTATTTGCAAAGTTTGTTGTTTTCTGCGCTCTGGGTGAATGCCGAAGTTGGCCGCTCTATCTTTGATTTTATTATGGTTATTATTTAATAGATTTATTGAGTATGCCCACAAGAAAATATATCTCAGGGTTGTATATGTGACAAATATACTCTTTTATATATATAAAACACGAGAGGGCACAGTTATAAAGTGCTTGGAAGTAGATACAGAGGAGTTATCAGGGGTAAGTTTTTTACTCAGAGAGTGGTGAGTGCGTGGAATGGACTGCCGATGATGGTAGTGGAGGCAGATACGATAGGGTCTTTTAAGAGACTCTTAATCATGTACATGGAGCTTAGAAAAATAGAGTGCTATGGGTAACCCGAGGTAATTTCTAAAGTAAGTGCATGTTCTGCACAGCATAGTGGGCCGAAGGGCCTGTGTTGTGCTGTAGCTTTACTATGTTTGTCTGTATATATACAAACTTTGATAAGAAATTTACTTTGAACTTTGATGCAGTATGGAATTGGCTTTTCTGGTCCTTCAAGCCATGCTTCTCCGCACCTCCCGACAACCCCCAATTTAACCCCATCCTAACCACAGGACAATTTAGAATGACTAGCTAACCAGTAGCCTTTGGACTGTGGTCGGAAACTGGAGCAGGCAGAGAAAACCCATGCAATCCACAGGGAGGATGTACAGAGGATACTGAAACAGAACTCCGAAATCCAAACTCCGATGCCCTGAGCTTTGCACTAACTGCTACTCAACCATGTCACCAAGTTAAACTAATTATTAATTGTCTTCAAATTGCAGCATACAAAAAACAACTCAAAGGTTAATCTAAAATTAAGTAATTATTGGTTGAGGTTTTCTAGTTTTTGGTAGCTGTGCTGACTTTGATGAAAGTAAAAGAGATGCAGTTGTTCAAGCAGTATATCACATATTATTAAACATAGAAACATAGAAAATAGGTGCAGGAGTAGGCCATTCGGCCCTTTGAGCCTGCACCGCCATTCAGTATGATCATGGCTGATCATCCAACTCAGAACCCTGTACCTGCTTTCTCTCCATACCCCCTGATCCCTTTAGATATATCTAACTTCCTCTTAAATATAGCCAATGAACCGGCCTCAACTATTTCCTGTGGCAGAGAATTCATCAGTTCCTGAATTCTGGGGATACCAGACACTCAACATCAGCAGCGCTCTTCCAGCTGAGCAATGACCCAGAGTTCCCTGCCAATTAATTCCCCATCCCAGTCCATTCTGACCTTCTACATTGTTACAACGAGACCTTATGCTAGCTTGAAGAAGTGCACTTGATCTTCCATCAGAACAGATTCCAGCCTCCTAGATTCCATATTGAATCACCAGTTTTGGGCCAGAGGTTGATAGGTTCTTGGTTAGCAAGGCCATCAAAGATTACGGGGAGATGGCAGAAGAATTGGATTGAGAAGGACAATAAATCAGCCATGATAGAATTTTGGAACTGACTCAGTGGGCCGAGTGGCCTAATTCTGTTTCTATGTCTTATGGTGTTTAACTCACTTGGTCACATTGTTTTACAGATATTTCATTTGCTTTGCATCTCATTCTTTTCTGAAAAGTGACTTTCTTAGTTCTGATGAAGGTTGTTGGACACTAAGCATTAACTGTGTCCTTTTTAAACACACTGCCTGACTTGAATTTTTGTTGACATTTTTGTTTTTATTTCAGGTTTCTATTTCTTGCAGATTTTTTTGAATTTCATCATGTTGTGGGGTAGCTGTAAAACAATAGATTTAAAACAGGGCTTTTAACTCCCTATACCGATTATCTTGCTGGTGAATGTGCAGTCTCTGGTGAATAAAATCAGTGATCTCAGAGCTAGGGTGCTGAATCAGAGGGACATTAGGAGCACATGTATCATTTGTTTCACAGAATCCTGGTTAAGATAGATAGATAGATAGATAGATAGATAGATACTTTATTCATCCCCATGGGGAAATTCAACATTTTTTCCAATGTCCCATACACTTATTGTAGCAAAACTAATTACATACAATACTTAACTCAGTAAAAATATGATATGCATCTAAAATCACATTCTCAAAAAGCATTAATAATAGCTTTTAAAAAGTTCTTAAGTAGTTTACTTAAATACATTGAGTCCTAACCCCAGCACTTTAACATATCTTACTCCTGGTGGTTGAATTGTAAAGCCGAATGGCATTGGGGAGTATTGATCTCTTCATCCTGTCTGAGGAGCATTGCATCGATAACAACCTGTCGCTGAAACTGCTTCTCTGTCTCTGGATGGTGCTATGTAGAGGATGTTCAGGGTTTTCCATAATTGACCGTAGCCTACTCAGCGCCCTTCGCTCTGCTACCGATGTTATACTCTCCAGTACTTTGCCCACGACAGAGCCCGCCTTCCTTACCAGCTTATTAAGACGTGAGGCGTCCCTCTTCTTAATGCTGCCTCCCCAGCACGCCACCACAAAGAAGAGGGCACTCTCCACAACTGACCTATAGAACATCTTCAGCATCTCACTACAAACATTGAATGACGCCAACCTTCTAAGGAAGTACAGTCGACTCTGTGCCTTCCTGCACAAGGCATCTGTGTTGGCAGTCCAGTCTAGCTTCTCGTCTAACTGTACTCCCAGATACTTGTAGGTCTTAACCTGCTCCACACATTCTCCATTAATGATCACTGGCTCCATATGAGGCCTAGATCTCCTAAAGTCTACCACCATCTCCTTGGTCTTGGTGATATTGAGACGCAGGTAGTTTGAGTTGCACCATATCACAAAGTCCTGTATCAGTTTCCTGTACTCTTCCTCCTGTCCATTTCTGACACACCTCACTATGGCCGTGTCATCAGCGAACTTCTGCACATGGCAGGACTCCGAGTTATATTGGAAGTCTGATGTGTACAGGGTAAACAGGACCGGAGAGAGCACGGTCCCCTGCGGCGCTCCTGTGCTGCTGACCACCGTGTCAGACCTACAGTCTCCCAACCGCACATACTGAGATCTATCTGTCAAGTAGTCCACTATCCAATCCACCATGTGAGAGTCTACTCCCATCTCCATTAGTTTGTGCCTTAAGATCTTGGGCTGGATGGTGTTAAAGGCACTAGAGAAGTCCAGGAATGTAATCCTCACAGCACCACTGACCCCATCCAGGTGAGAGAGGGATTTGTGCAGCAAATACGTGATAACATCCTCCACTCCCACCTTCTCCTTATACGCAAACTGAAGAGGATCCCGGGCGTGCCTGGTTTGTGGCCTCAGATTCTGTATTATCAGCCGCTCCATGGTCTTCATCACGTGCGATGTCAAGGCAACCACTTCCGTACCAGATACAGCAATCCAGATCGACAGGTTTACTATACACTGCCAGGATAGATCTATAGCAGTGGTCGCCAACCCGTCGATCATGATCGACTGGTCGATCTTTGAGACTTTCCCAGTAGATCCCGAAAAAAAAAGAAAAAGAAATACACAAATACTGTTGAGAGATTGTTTCCGGGTTGTGGGGTTTTCGTTCCGTTCTTTCTGCCCAGTGCGCATGTGCATAGCTCCCCCACACTACACAGTGTAATTCAGTGGTCCCCAACCACCGGGCCACGAGGAAACGATTTGATTCAGCTGCACCTTCCCTCAGTCCCTGTCAGCCCACTGTTCAACTTGAACCACGCGAGGTCATCAGTCGCCTAAATGCAGTGACACCCTCGTGCCAGTGTTCGCCTTGCGCGGCTGGTGGGAACCACCAATGCTACTGGCCTGGAGTGTGACCGGCGAGAACCACCGATGCTACTGGCCTGGAGTGCGGACGGCGAGAACCACCGATGCTACTGGCCTGGAGTGCGGACGGCGAGAACCGCCGATGCTACTGGCCTGGAGTGCGGACGGCGAGAACCACCAATACTACTGGCCTGGAGTGCGGACGGCGAGAACCACCGATACTACTGGTCTGGAGTGCGGACGGCGAGAACCACCGATACTACTGGTCTGGAGTGCGGACGGCGAGAACCACCGATGCTACTGGCCTGGAGCACAGCCGGCAGGAAGACCCAATGCTACTGGCCTGGAGTGCGGACGGCGAGAACCGCCGATGCTACTGGCCTGGAGCGTGACCGGCGAGAACCGCCGATACTACTGGCCTGGAGCGTGGCCGGCGAGAACCACCGATGCTACTGGCCTGGAGTGCGGACGACGAGAACCACCGATGCTACTGGCCTGGAGTGCGGACGGCGAGAACCACCGATGCTACTGGCCTGGAGTGCGGACGGCGAGAACCACCGATGCTACTGGCCTGGAGTGCGGACGGCGAGAACCACCGATGCTACTGGCCTGGAGTGCGGACGGCGAGAACCACCGATACTACTGGCCTGGAGCGTGGCCGGCGAGAACCACCGATGCTACTGGCCTGGAGTGCGGACGACGAGAACCACCGATGCTACTGGCCTGGAGTGCGGACGGCGAGAACCACCGATACTACTGGCCTGGAGCACAGCCGGCAGGAAGACCCGATGCTACTGGCCCGGAGCGCAGCTGGCGGGTAGTGTTGATGCTACTGGCTTGGAGCGCGGACGGATGGGCGCCGCATCTGAACCTGTTTAGCACACCGACTGTTCGTGAGGAACCTGGTGCTAAAGTATTCGCAGATGGGCTGAGGGTTTCGTAAGTAGCAGAGTAGCTACCTCGCTGCGATCTACTGAAACAAACTTTTCTCAGCTGATAGATCCTACAAGGGGGACGGGCGCACTCCCTGTCGCACTCCTCACTCGGTTGGTCGCTCTCCTCCAGACTGCGACCGCTGTGGCCCCAGTACGGGGACCTCCGGCCCTGACCTTGTCCTCTCACCCCACCCATGACCAGCCGCACCTGACCAAGGCGCCTGGCGGCAGGCGGGAAGCTGGAGTTCGGAGCTGGAGGCTGTCTAATGAGGCAACGAAGCCCTCAAAATTGCTTTGGTACCCTGAGTCCGAGCACCCTGCGCTTAAAGACAAACCCATTGAGTTTTGTCAGCAGAAAAAACGTGAGCAAGCAGGACAGAAACTAAATGCCAAGAGCCATGAAAACTAAATTGCGGAATAGACTGGATATAAGGAACCTGCTTTGAGTATCGCTGTATTCCCGTCGTGTTTAACACCCCCCACCCCCGGCCGGTCCGCAAGAATATTGTCAATATTAAACCTGTCCGTGGTGTAAAAAAGGGTGGGTACCACTGGTGCTTATACATTATTTCCACTTCCGGTTTGCAGGGTTTTACTTCCAGTCTTTTCTGCCCAGTGCGCACGCGTGTAACGAATCGATCTGGAGTCAATCTTGCCTTTCACTAAGGCCGAGGTAGGGGACCTTGGGCTTAAAAATGTTGGTGACCACTAATCTATAGAGTCTCTCAAATACAAAGGTGGAGGAGTATGCCTCATGATCAACTCTTCTTGGTGCACAAATATATCAGTGCTGTTCCAATCCTGCTCACCAGACCTGGAATATCTAGCAGTAAAGTGCCGTCCTTTTTACCCACCATGGGAGTTCTCTGGGGTCATTCTGGTAGCAGTTTACATTCCACCTCAGGCCAATGTCAAGCAGGCTTTAGATGATCTGAGCAATTGGATCAACATGCACGAAACAGCACACCCTATCACCCTCACCATCGTTTTGGGAAATTTTAACTATGCCAGTCTGAAAAAATCACTAAGCAATTACCATCAACAGATCACGTGTAATACCAGAGGAAACAACACACTGGACCATTGTTACACCATCATCAAGAATACCTACCGTGGAATGCTATTCCATGCCCTCACTTTGGGAAGTCTGATCACCTAGCTGTACTTACACGCCCTGAGTATAGGCAGAGACTGAAGACTGCAGTATGGACAAGGGAAGCACAGGAGTGCCTACAGGACTACTTTAACTTGGTGGACTGGACTGTATTCAGGGATTCATCTTCGAACCTGGATGAGTATGCTGCAGTTGTTACTGACTTCATTAAAGCCTGGGTGGATGAGTGTGTGCCTACAAAGACTTACTGTATATTCCCAAACCAAAAGCCGTGGATGAACCAGGAGGTACGTTGTCTGGTGGTCTGTGGCATTCAAGTCTGGCAATCCAGACCTGTACCAAAAAATCAGGTATGATTTGTGGAGGGCTATTTCAAGTGCGAAGAGACAATTTCGAATGAGGTTGGAGGTGACATCGGATGCACGGCATCTCCGGCAGGGTCTGCAAAACATTACTTTCTACAAAGCGAAACCCAATAGCATGAATGGTGACGATGTTTCACTACCAGATGAACTCAGTGCCTTCTACGCACACTTTGAAAGGGAGAACACAACTACAGCTGTGAAGATCCCTGCTGCACCCGATGACTCTATGATCTCTTTAAAGAGAGTGAACCCTTGCAAGGTAGAAGGTCCTGATGGAGTACCTGATAAGGCTCTGAAAATCTGTGCCAACCAACTAGCAGGAGTATTCAAGGACATTTTCAACCTCTCACTGCAATGGGCGGAAGTTCCCACTTGCTTCAAAAAGGCAACAATTATACCAGTGCCTAAGAAGAATAATGTGGGCTGCCTTAATGATTATCACTCAGTAGCACTCACATCGACAGTAATGAAATGCTTTGAGAGGTTGGTCATGACTAGACTGAACTCCTGCCTCAGCAAGGACCTGGACCCATTGCAATCTGCCTATAGCCATGATAAGTCAACCGTAGACGCAATCTCAATGGCTCTCCACATGGCTTTAGACCAACTAATAAACACAAACACCTATGCCAGGATGCTGTTCATTGACTATAGCTCAGCATTTAATGCCATCATTCCCACAATCCTGATTGAAAAGTTGCAGAACCTGGGCCTCTGTACCTCCTTATGCAATTGGATCCTCGACCTCCTAACTGGAAGACCACAATCTGTGCGGATTGATGATGCATATCCTCCTCGCTGACGATCAACACTGGCGCACCTCAGGGGTGTGTGCTTAGCCCACTGCTCTACTCTCTGTATACATGTGACTGTGTGGCTAGGCATAGCTCAAATACCATTGATAAATTTGCTGACAATACAACCGTTGTTGGTAGAATCTCAGGTGGTGACGAGAGGGCATACAGGAATGAGATATGCCAACTAGTGGAGTGGTGCCGCAGCAACAACCTGGCACTCAACGTCAGTAAGACGAAAGAGCTAATTGTGGACTTCAGGAAGGGTATGACGAGCGAACACATACCAATCCTCATAGAGGGATCAGAAGTGGAGAGAGTGAGCAGTTTCAAGTTCCTGGGTGTCAAGATCTCTGAGGATCTAACCTGGTCCCAACATAACGTATTTATAAAAAAGACAAGACAGCAGCTATACTTTGTTAGGAGTTTGAAAAGATTTGGCATGTCAACAAATACACTCAAAAATTTCTGTAGTTGTACCATGGAGAGCATTCTGACAGGCTGCATCACTGTCTGGTATGGAGGGGCTACTGCACAGCACCGAAAGAATCTGCTCTGTAAATCTAGTCAGCTCCATCTTGGATACTAGCCTAGAAAGTACCCAGGACATCTTTTGGGAGCTGTATTTCAGAAATTCAGCTGTATTTACTAAGGACCTCCAGCACCCAGGGCATGCCCCTTTCTCACTGTTACCATCAGGTAGGAGGTACAGAAGCCTGAAGCCACACATTCAGCGATTCAGGAACAGCTTCCTTCCCTCTGCCATCCGATTCCTAAACTACCTTACTTTTAATATAAAGTATTTCTGTTTCTGCACATTTTTTAATCTATTCAATATACATAATTGATCTACTTGTTTATTTATTATTATTATTATTATTATTATTATTATTATTATTATTTTCTCTCTGCTTGATTATGTATTGCATTGAACTGCTGCTGCTAAGTTAGCAAATTTCTTGTCACATGCCGGTGATAATAAACCTGATTCTGATTTTAATTGTAGTCTACCATTTTAATCAAATAAATCTAAGTAACTTTACAGCCTTTGATATGCTCAATTTAGAGTGCAAATTGAAAATAAAATTGGAAACAATTGTTGAAGTGTATTTGTAAATAAAAGCCCCTCTGCTTGTGCATTGCTGGGGGTTCCATTTCCAGACACCAAAATACATTGATAGAGTTCTGCAATACGTACACTTCCAAAACCATTGATGTTCCATTCCTATGTGTCTGTTATCAAACTGTTCAGAGAAACAAAACTGGGATTGTTAATACCTGAAGCTGTTAAATTAAGTATTAAGGATGAGCATTTGCTAAGTGCTCATTGGAGAGTCACACCTTAAGCAAGCACCACTGGAGTGGTATTAACAGCTGAAACAGAGATAGATTGGTGGACAAAATAAGAGGGAGAAATGAGATTGTCAACCTTAGATCAATCAGATGCATATGCAGGTATTCAGCAAAACCTTGAATTAACTCTGTTTCCTCTTTGTGAAGATTTGGTTATCATATTTGCGAGTAAAAGATCTTCCTTGTGCTGTTAGAGGATTTACAAACATGTAAATAGTCTTATTGAGGAGAAGTGTTCAGTGCCCTGGACAGTATGAAGTAACAAATGGTTAGGTTGAGAGTCATAATTCACAGAAAAGAGGATTGGTTACCTTCCTTTATGCACAACCATTGGAAACTAATAATAGTAACAACTTGATACGGAGACAGTTGATAAAAGAAAATAAACACAGCACATACAGAGATGCAAGAGGTTCTGTGAGCTCTTCCCAGTTGTTCCCCACCTCCTTCCTTTTATTCCACGATCTACTGTCCTCTTCTTTTATCCTCTTCCACCTATCACCTCCTAACTTCTCACACCATTCCCTTTCATCCCCTCCTTCACCCACCTACCTTTACCTTCACCTGGACTCACCTGACAGCTTGTGCTTCTCCCCCTCCTCCCACATTTTTATTCTGGCTTCTGCCCTCTAACTTCCCCATCCTGATGAACGGTCTTGTTCTGAAACATCGACTGTTCATTTCCCTCCATCAATTCTACCCAACTTGCTGATTTCCTCCAGCATTTTTTGTGTGTAAACTCAGTGTGTGTTAATTTCTCTTATATGGAGTGAATGTTAATTTTGGAGCTTTACCTATTGCAGAATAGGTTGCAAGTAGTTACTCATTAGGCATTAATGTTGCTTGCAAAAAATTGAAATTCAAACAGTAAATTTGTTAATTTTGCAGTAAATGCAAACAAATAATGATAACTTTTATGTTGCAGCAATATTTCAGAACAAATTAATTTACATTTAATTTGGTGAAATTTGATATCTCATCCATTGGGTAGAGTCTAACGTGATGTCTTTATTATTAGAAAACTTAGAAGTGCAGCAAACTTGATGTTTTATCTCTTTACCTAAGTAACGTTTCTATTGAGTGAAGCAGAAGTACATTCATTTGCAAATTGACTTGTATTCATTTCAACGTGTAGAAGGTTCTATGGCCTCCTCCCTCTGGTTAATCATTGGTAATTTTCAATGTCCAGTGGTTACGGTAGAATAACAAATCTTTAAAGTTCTTGGAGATTTACAACTATGTTAATTGCAGAGTAAATTATTTAATGATGTCGCATGTATTCCAGACATATTCTTAAATGTTAAGATTGTTCTTGATGATGATCATTATATAAAAATATGTGCCTGATAACTAGTACAATCAGTTATCCGCTTAGTAACTACTTGCAAACAAATTGCAATTAATAACCAAAACCATGTCTAGAGCATAGCTTTGTAAGCTGTGTCTTTTTAAATGTAAAATATTTGTCTTGAATTACACCACATTCTACATTTCTATCTGGATGTTGTTATAAATTAAAACAGAATTGCAAACAATGTAAGTAATCTTATTAGACATTAATGTATTGATTTGAATTTTCTTACATCCTTCACATACATGAGGAGTAAAAATCTTTGCATTACATCTCTGTCTAAATGTGCAATGTGCAATCATAGTCATTTATAATAAATAGAACAGTCAATTTAATATAGATAACACTCAAGTCAGCATGAGTTCAACAATCTGGTGGCCTGGTAGAAGAAACTGTCCCAGAGCCTGTTGGTTCTGGCTTTTATGCTGTGGTACTGCTTCCTGGATGGTAGCAGCTGGAGTAGATTGTGGTTGGGCTGGCTTGGGTCTCCAAATGATCCTATGGACCCTTTTTACACACCTGTCCTTGTAAATGTCCTGAATCACGGGAAGTTCACAACTACAGATGCGCTGGGCTGTCCAAACCACTCTCTTCAGAGTCCTGCGATTAAGGGAGGTACAGTTCCCATAGCAGGCAATGATGCAGCCAGTCAGGATGCTCTCAAATGTGCCCCTGTAGAAAGCTCTTAGGATTTGGGTGCCCATACCAAACTTCCTCAACCGTCTGAGGTGAAAGAGGTGCTGTTGTGCCTTTTTCACCTCACAGCTGGTGTGTACAGACCACGTGAGGTCCTCAGTGATGTGGATGCCAAGGAACTTGAAGCTGTTCACCCTCTCAACCCCAGATCCATTGATGTCAATAGGGGTTAGCTCGTCTCCATTCCTTCTGTAATGCACAACCAGCTCCTTTGTTTTTGCGACATTGAGGGAGAAGTTGTTGTTTTGACACCACTGTGTCAGAGAGATGACTTCTTTCCTGTAAGGCACCTTGTTATTGTTTGAGATAAGGCCAATCAATGTAGTGTCGTTGGCAAATTGAATTAGCAGATCAAAGCTGTGGGTGGCGATACAGTCATAGGTGTACAGGGAGTAAAGGAGAGGACTCAGTACACAGTACTGAGGGGCTCCTATATTGAGAGTCAGAGGGGTGGAGGTGAGGGAACCCACTCTTGCAACCTGCTGGTGATCTGACAAGAAGTCCAGGATCCAGCTGCACAAGGTAGGGTCAAGGCCGAGGTCTGTGAGCTTCATGTCAAGCCTGGATGGAACTATGGTGTTGAATGCATAAATGTAGTCCAAGAACAGCTTTCTCACATAAGCATCCTTCTCCTCCAGAAGTGTAAGGTCGGTATGTAGAGCAGTGGCTATTATCAGTCGCTTGTGTCGGTAGGTGAATTGTAGCGGGTCCTTTTTGGGTGGTAGCAAGCTACAGATATAGTCCTTGACCAGCCTCTCAAAGCATTTGCTTATTATTGTGGTGAGTGTGACAGGATGCCAGTCATTCAGGCATATTACCTTGGTCTTTTTTGGTACAGGGACAATGGTGGATAACTTGAGGCAGGAGGGCACTCTACACTGGGAGAGGGAGAGATTAATGTCTGTAAACACACCTGCCAGTTGTGCTGCGCACATCCTAAATACTCGCCCTGGGATGCCATCTGGTCCCGCAGCCCTGTGACTGTCCACTCGTTGGAAACATCTGCATACCTCAGCCTCAGAGATGGCCAGGTTGCAAGTTGCAGCGGTGGCTTTCCTCAGAGTAGCGACATTGAACCTAACATAAAAGTGATTGAGCTCATCTGGGAGAGAGGCCGCGATGTTGGTGGCACCACAACGTTTGGCTTTGAAGTCAGTGGCGGTTACTTGTAAAAAAATTAAAATTCAAATGGTAAAATATGTTAATTTTGCAGTAAATGTGGAACAAATAACAATAACTTTTATGTTGCATCAATATCTCAGAACAAATTAATTATGTTTAACATGGTGGAATTTGATATCTCATCCATCGAGTAGAGACTAAAGTGATGTTTTAATTAATGGAAAGCTTGGAATTGCAACAAATATGTTGTTTTATCTCTTTACCTAATTTATGTTTCTATTGAATGGAGCAGAATATTAGAATACACACATTGTTAAATTTGCAACACATCATTGTCGTTCATGGATTGATGCAAGTACCTAAAACTACTTCCCAAGCTGAGGGTTACATTTTTGGTGTTGATGCTAAACCGATGTAGTACTGAGAATGTTCACTGACGGAATCAACTGTGAGCTGGAGTAGAAAAAAGTTAAGAGAGGTGCTAAATTTTGTCAAGTAACTTGTAGGAGGTAAAGCAAGAGGAAAGATAGATGGGTTATGAAAACATTTCCAGAGATTGAATCTAATTATGATCATCAGAGTAAAGGGAGAGTTATTCCAGGCTGTCGAATGAAAAGGACCAGGGGTTTGTGGAGAGTACTTGTTGGAAGTTGCAAAAATTGTGTCAAGGCTTATAAAGAGGTGTTTAAACAGAAAAATGAATATTTGAATTTGAGCATTTTAGGGTATGGAGTTAGTTGTAAATAAGCAAAAATTAAACTTGCTGCAGGACTGGATAGAGGGTGGAATAAGATTGTAAATCACCAGACTGAGCCTGGCAGCCCATCATTTCTGTTCTACCATTCTGTACAATTATGATGAAACTTTACATCACCTCCACTTTCCCACCATATAACTACATACCTTGATTTCCTATGTGCCCATAAATCTCTTTAACGCTGTTTTGAATTTATAGTGACTGACCTTCTGCAGCCAGAGGTAAAATGAAATTCACTATCCTCCAAAGTCAATGGTCAATTCAGTATTGAGTCAGTAATGCTTAGTTCTCAACTTTCCAATGAGGTAAACATCTTTTCAATACCCAAACTGCCAAGTATTTCATGAAGTTCACCTTAAAAGCTGCAAAGACTTGATCTATCCTACTTGGGCCACCTCCTCCAAGGTTGCCTGTACACAAAACACAAATTCATCTGCCAGGTTCAGATTTACTTATCTCTTACATGCTATAATATCTGAAGATGCTGGGAACATTCATTGTTCAGGCAGAATCTGTGAAAATTGAAAGGTTTAAGGATCTTTAAACTGAAACATTATTGGAGCTATGAAAGAAAGTAAACAGGTTAGAATAATTTTATTGTGATAATCTGTAAATGAGGTCTTCAGCTAAAAAGGTTAATCCTGGCAGTTAGGAAAGGCGAACATAGTTATTTACTCATGAAAACTATGAATTAAGGGCAGTTAAAGAACAAATCCATGCACAAAGTAATGTAAGAGTTCTGAAATACAGGATACAGGAACTGCCTCTCAGGTCAGAGTGTGCTAATAGATGGCTGAGAAACTGAACAGTTATCATAATGATGATCATAGACATTTTTTATTCTGATCATCATATTTCCAGTATCTGCAGTTTTTGTTTCTGATTTTAATTTATTGATATATTTTAAAAATCTATTTCCCATCAGTCCAGGCCAAATCATCAGAACTTTCTGCATATTAACTTTCAGAGCTCCAAGGCTGATTCTTTACTGGTTTAATCTAGGTTGTCGAGAAATATTTCAAACTGCTATGTTTGTTGTATTGTCTCTGCTCTTTCCTTTTAGTCCCCTATTCCAGAAATATCATTCTGGAATCAGATTTATTATCACCGACTTAGATGACATGAAATTTGTTTTTCAGTCAAAGTACAGTGCAAAGGCATAAAATGAGTGTAAATTACAAAAATAAAAAAAGGCAAAGGACCTGTGACTCATGAGAACCACGTGTGCTCCCGTGAAAGAAGCAGCTCAAACTTTCTTCAGCAGCCTTGCATCAGGTGCCAAGGTCTGAAAGGGGATTTTTTTGCGAAGCATGGTGCTGAGGTTCTGTAGCTGAGATGCTGCTACCACCAGAGTTACATAGAACAGAGACTAGTGGCCCAAGATGTTTTGCCGACCTTTTACCCTACTCCAAGGTCATTTTAACTCATCCCTCCCACATTGCCCTCTAATTTCTATCATCCATGTACCTATCTAAGATTCACTTAAATATCCTTAATGTATCTGCTCTTTCACTAACCGCATTAGGGTGTTCCATGCACTCACCACTTTCTATATAAAAACAAAATACCCCCCATACTTCTCTCCACTCATCATAAAGTATGTACATGTCAAGGAATAAACAGTGTTTAAATTTCAGTGCTGTTTGAAGGTAATTAAATGAGATGAAGGGTCTCAGCCTTAAATGTTAACTGCTTTTTTTCATGTCTGTAGATGTTGCCTGATCTGCTGCGTTCCTCCAGTATTTTGTTTTGAAGATGTTTAGTACAAATACTGTGCAACTAAATTTTCAAAATAAAATCCTTATAAATAACTAACTATAATTCACAAAGCACGGGGAAAATCTATATTTTGCCTCAGTTTATAGTATTAAAAACTAAATAACTTAATTTGTCTACTGATCTGTAGATTACTGGGGAATCTGCAGTTGATCACAATGTGGAGTCCAGCTGTTGAAGTATTGTGTGAGGTCCAGCCCCTCAATATGTTAGTGAGCTCCATGATGTGTGCATGAATGTGACGGATCTTCAGGATTCTGATGGTTTCACTTGGAAGAGCCAGTCACTTCCTCAAAGGACCCTATTTACTTTTGCATAATTACAGAAATATAAGCCTTTGTTTACTTATTACTTTTGTTCTATATTATCCCTCTTTATTTGATTTTTTTGGTTGTATTCTGATCATAAAACATGTAACTTATTTCAGCAACAATGCACTAATTTTCCAAATTGCCTTTGCTGTATATTATTCATTGATATATATATTCCTTGAGAAATTTATGTTTGTTAGGAATAATGAATGTTGAAGTATTTGCTATTGCTTATCTGGCATTGTATCTTTTAATTTAATTGTCTAATCTATCACCATTCATATTTCTTCAGTTGGCTTTATTAACATTTAAACAAATTACACTCATGCACACATGAAATTTCGTCATATTTTGTCAGTCATCCCCCAGAGAATCATCTGAGATTGCTAATTAACCCAGTCTCATTGTTCAGTATTGAATCCACAGTACTCCATAAGCTAATTAGTTCCTCAGCGTATTTCTTCAGGAAAATGACTTGATGAGTCCCAGGAATTTATCCATAAGCTGTTTTGTTTGGAAGTCATTACGACATTTAACTCAACAATCTGCATGTCTGTGATATTGAGGGGAAATTCACACAGTCACAGAAAGAATGTGCAAACTCCATGCAGACAACACCTAGAGTCTTGATCAAGCTTGGACCTATGAGGCAGCAGTTCTATTAGGATCTCATGTTTATTTTTTTTACATTTATTCAAAGATTCAAAGTACATTTATTATCAAAGTATGTATGCGGTATACAATGCTGAGAATTGTCTTCCCGCAGCCAGCCACGAAACAAATAAAGACCATGGACCCTGCTCAAAGAAAAGTTCATACACCTAATGCACAAAAAAAGAACAATTCGCCGAAACAGCAAAAAACAAGCAATAATACACAGAATATTAAACATCAGAGCCCTTGACACAGTTCATTTCAATTTGCATCATTCGTTGACTGCAGACTGCAGAGCCAGTCTGCCCCAATCAAAATCGCACAAAATAGAAATATAAAGGGCGTAACCAGAAAGCAGAAACCTATATAAGATGAACTGCAGATTCATTAAAAAGCACCGATCAAACTTCACCTAAGACCTCCAGCAGCAGTGAACGAGAAGGAAAGGGAAACTGGTCAATGTCGGCAGACGACTCTGAACATCCAAATTCTGTTATGGAGCAACAGCATTTAGGATGTGTGAGAGGTTCAACGGGTGGAAACTTGCCAGAGGATGTGCAGAGTAGTTGAACTTACAAGTGGTAAACCATGAATTTGAACAGCAAGTCTGCTTAATGGGAGCAGCAATGGGTAAAGGATTAAGTGAATATTGGATAGAAAGCTCAACTTGGCCCAATTTAATCAACTCAAACCTATGAGCATCAGTGAATGTGATATTAAGTCCACATGAGTTCCAGGTACATATAATTACTGCCACAGTAGCGTAGTGGTTAGTACATTCTTTTACAGCTCGGGGTGTTCTGGTGTTCAGAGTTCAATTCCAACACCATTCTGTAAAGAGTCTCTATACATCCTCCCCATGGAATGCATGGGTTTTCCCCAGGTGCTCTGGTTTCCTCCTACAATCTAAAGTCGTACTGGGTAGGTGAATTAGCCTTTGTAAATTGTGCTGTGATTAGGTTAGGGTTAATCAGGGTTGTGGGGTTGCTGGGGCAGTGTGGCTCAAAGGGCCAGAAGGGCCTACTTCATGTTGTATCGCTGAATAAATAAATATTAATAGTAAAGATGAAGGTGGTAGGAAAGAACACTCTCGTGACATGGCTAAAACTTCTGAAAAAGAATCTTTGTTCCTGGATGATTCTCAATTGCTTTTTGCATTGAACAAGGAGGCTCAAGAGTGCTTGATGAAATTCATCTGAAATGCTATGGATTGTTTAACCAGCTGTGTGCTACATGCTATCAAATTTGTTCTTGAATTTGTGAAGCTGAGGGTTATGACCAAAATAAGATAGATTAAGGTCTTCACCAAGGACACGGGAATTATTTGGAGTACTTGCCACTGAGAGCTCCAGAGGTCCAATGGCAAAATTGACCACTTAAAACTTGCAGATGTGTCCAGAGTGGGACTTGGAATAGGGAAGTGGTATGTGGCTGGTGAGAGAAAATGATGGCATTGTCTGTGATTGAGACCAAGAAAAGTTTTAAAAACGGGTTATAAAAATAAGTCAGGAAATTTGTATGGGGAAAGGATCAGATAAAAGGCAATCTGCAGATGCTGGGAATCCAAAGCAACACACACATAATACTGGAGGAACTCAGCAGGTCAGGCAGCATCTATGGAAAAGAGTAAACAGTCGATGTTTCGGGCTGAGACCCTTCTTCAGGACCAGTGGTGTTTTATTATAATGAACATAGAGTTTCACAGACATAGAGAAAGAAAATGCTGTCTGAGGTGATTAATACCTCAAATGTTATTGAAGTTCACTCCATATTCATCATTGGAAGATTCTCTTCTTGATGGACTCTAATCGTTTCTTTGATGTTAATTTTCACAAAAAATATCATTATGCTTAGAGGATGTTTTGCAAGCAGAACTGTAATTTCTAATGATGAGCAATGAAGCTGAACAATGCATTCTGAAGGTCACTCAAACAAATACTTGTTGCAAGTGGGAAGTTTTCCACATATTTCCTTATCTTTCCTATTGGTTGTGCTAACTAAACCACTGCATTAGTTTTCAGAATGATTCTAATTCTATTCAAAGTATTAGAGGAAACAATGAAATATATCCCCCTAATGTAGGGAATATTTAAGAAATGAACCCAGAAACTGTATCCCCCTATTTAAGAAATTAAGCCAGAAAACACAGGACATGCACAAAGCAGGTTTAATAAATGATCTCTCCAACCAGAAATACTGACGATTCTCACTTGGAAACTTCCTGTACATTTTCAGCCTCTGTGTATTTTGAAATTGATGTCTTTTTGTTTTCTGAGGGAAAATAGGGATACTTCAGTTGCTCACTGTGCTATTATATTTGTTCATCACATTTGGATCTATTAAAATAATCTTATAGACATCAGAATGAAAGGAAAAACTGTACTCCCCTGAGCTGTCTTATCTTTTATAACCATGGTTAGGTTATTATCCAACCAGTAATTGAGCACAAAATTAATGGGTTCCAAATACAGCCACTGTAGTTATGAGGCTAGTAGATTCCTGTGGTTCTTCACAAAACTAAAAATTAACATCTTGTCATCATCACAGTGGGATGCTGAATGAAATGGAGGTTTATACATGGATCTTCAGTTTCAAATAGTGGTTTGGAATTGTAATATCCTCTAAAGCTTCAGATTGTAGAAATAGTGAAGAGTGAGAATGTATTATTTCCTCTGAAGTTGTAGAAAATATATTTAATGTTTTACAAAAGAACATAACGTCAGGTTGAGAGGAAGCTATTCATTTTTATCTGTTAAATCAGCCTGGCAAACAATGTGTTTAGACAACTCACAGCAATTTTCATGGGCAAACCAAACTCTCTTTGTTGAACGTGAAATCCTTTGAATGGTTCATGATACAATAAGCAAAATATAAATCTCTTGTTAGCTGATAGCTAAAATATGTTAGCTGATTTCTTTTCTGTCACTGCTTACATATTTCAATCAAAAGCTATTATAGCTTCAATTCCAGTAAATGACATGTGGAATTGGGAAACGATTATAAGTGTAGACCAGAGTATTTCAGCTTGATATCACAAAACATTAAAAAACAGAAAACATGCAGGAGAAATTAATGTATATATTGAATTGAACTTTTGTTATTAAAACCTGGTTTCATTCATTGCACATTAATAGATTTTGGTAATAGGAAGGTCAAAGGTTTACACTCCCATTGGATAGGCAGGGATGCATTAAGTCGGTGTTCAGGACTTAGCAAATATCGATCCTGACCCAGGATTGCCCATCAAGTCCATGCTGAATTATACTCAGTAGGACCGCCATGGTAGCATAGTACATAGTTAGAGCAACGCTATTACAGCATGGAGTGGTAGAGTTCAGCGTTCAATTCTGGCATCCCCTGTAAGAAGTTTCTGTATCCTTCCTGTATGAACCTGTGTTTCCTCCAGGTTCCTTCCCACAGTCCAAAGATGTTTTGGTTAGTAAGTTAAATGCTCATTGCAAATTGTCTTGTGATTATGCCAGGGGCAAGATAGGTGGCTAGCTGGGTGGTGCAGCTTGCTTGGAAAGGCCTTTTCCATGGTGCATCTCCAAAGAAATAAATAGTTACCTTTTTTAAAAGAACTCAATGGCCAGTTTATTAAGAACCTTGCATCTGCAAATACAAATATAAATACAAATATTTAATCAGTTAATCACTCGGGGCATAAAGGATACAGACATGATCAAGGGGTTCAGTTGTTGTTCAGACCAAACATCAGAATAGGGAAACAATATGATTTCAGTGACTTTGACTGTGGACTGATTATTTGTGCCAAATGGGGTGATTTGAGTATCCCAGAAACTACTGATCTCCTGATTCACACACAACAGTCTTAGAGTTTCCAGATAATGGTGTGAAAACCAAAAAAAAGTGAGCGGCTGTTCTCTCAGTGAGAATATGTTGTTAATGAGAACGGTCAAAGGAGAATAGGCCGACTGGTTCAAGCTAACAGGAAAGTAACAGTAACTCAAATAACTACCTGTTACAATACTAGTGTGTAGGAGGGCATCTCTGAAGGCACAACATGTCGAACGTTGAAGTGGATGGGCTACAGCAACAGAAAACCACACCCAGTTCCACTCCTGTAGCTAAGAACATGGGAACTGACTGTATCATTCTGCCTAGTTCCATCAACCCTGCACCAGGATTGTAGCCCTTCATACTTCTTCCACCCATGTACTCACCTAAACTTTTCTGAAATGATGAAATCCAACCCACACCTCCCACTTGTGCTGGTGGCCTGTTCCACCCTCTCAGTGAAGAAATTCCCCCTCAAACATTTCACATTTCACCCTTAACCTATGAACTCTAATTCCAGTCTACCCAACAACCTCAGTGCAAAAAGCCTGCTTGCATTTACCTTATCTATACCTCAAAGCCTTCTGTTCACCCTGCTCTTATGACCAGGTCAAAACCCCAATAATAAAGGTGTTTATGAATACTAAAATACCTTTGAGATATTCACATATGATGACTGTTACAGGGCAAATACAGTGCCTATAAAGATTATTCATCCCCCCAGGAAGTTTTAATGTTTTATTGTTTTAAAGTATTAAATTACTGTGGATTCAATTTGGCTTTTTTGACACTGATCAACAGAAAAGACTCTTTCATGTCAACGTGAAAGCAAATTTCTAAAATTGGTCTAAATTTATCACAATTATTAAAGACAAAATAATTCATGGCATATTTACTTATCCTCTTCAAGTCAGTATTTAGTAGATGCACTTTTGGCAGCAATTGCAGCTTTGAGTCTGTGTGGATAGGTCTCTATCAGATCTGGACAACTCGACATTGCAATTTCTCCCCATTCTTCTTTACAAAACCGCTCAAGCTCTGTCAGATTGCATGGGGATCATGAGTGAAGAGCCATTTTCAAGTCCAGCACAGATTGTCAATTGGATTGAGGTCTCGACTCCAACTTGGCCACTCCAGGGCATTAACTTTGTTATTTTTAAGCCATTCCTGTTCAACTTTGGATTTATGCTTGGGATCATTGTCGTGCTGGCAAACAAATCGTCTCCCAAGTCACAGTTCTTTTGCAGACTGTGTCAGGTTTTCCTCCAGGATTTCCCTGTGGTTTTGCTGCATTCGTTTTACCCTCTACCTTCACAAGCCTTCCAGGACCTGCTGCAGTGAATCAATCCCACAGCACGATGTAGCCACCACCATGCTTCACGATAGGGATGATGTGTTTTATATCAAACACAGCGTTTAGTCTGATGGCCAAAAATCTCAATTTTGGTTTCATCAGACTATAGCACCTTCTTGCAGCCATCTTCAGAGCCTCCCACATGCCTTCTGGCAAACGCTAACCGAGAATTCAAGTGAGCTTTTTTTCAGACAGACAGACATACTTCATTGATCCCGAGGGAAATTGGGTTTTGTTACAGCCACACCAACCAAGAATAGTGAAGAAATATAGCAATATAAAACCATAAATAATTAAATAATATTAAGTTCATCATGCCAAGTGGAAATAAGTCCAGGACAAGCCTATTGGCTCAGGGTGTCTGACACTCCGAGGGAGTGTCAACTGTGGTTTTCTCTTTGCCACTCAACTAGTGAAGCATCTGGGTAACAGTTGTATGTGCAGTCTCTCCCATCTCAGCCACTGAAGCTTGTAACTCCTCCAGGGTTGTTATAGGTCTCTTGCTGGCCTCCCTCACCGGTCCCCTTCTTGCTGGGTCACTCAATTTTTGAGAATGGCTTGCTCTAGGCAGATTTACATCTGTGCCATATTCTTTCCAATTCTTGATGATTGACTTAATTGTACTCCAAGGGATATTAGTGACTTGGAAATTTTCTTGTATCCATCTCCTGACTTGTGCTTTTCAATAATATTTTCATGGAATTGCTTGGAGTGTTCTTTTGTCTTCATGGTGTAGTTTTTGCCAGGATACTGACTCACCAGCAGTTGGACCTTCCAGATACAGGTGTATTTTTACTACAATCAATTGAAACACCTTGACATGATAGGGTGATCTCCATTTAACTAATTATGTGACTTTTAAAACCATTTGGCTACACCAGTGGTGATTTGGTGTGTCTGACTTGAAGGGGGATGAATACTTATGCAATCAATTAATTTGTGTTTTATATTTGTAATTATAACACCATAAGGCCATAAGATATAGGAGTGGCAGTAGGCTATTTGGCCCATCAAGTCTGCTCCACCGTTCAATCATGGGCTGATCCAATTCTTCCAGTCATCCCCACTCCCCTGCCTTCATCCCATACTCTTTGATGCCCTGGTTAATTAAGAACCTATCGATCTTTGCCTTAAATACACCCAATGAAGGCCTCCACAGCCACTCGTGGCAACACATTCCACAGATTTACCATCCTCTGACTAAAGGAATTTCTCTGCATCTCTGTTCTAAATGGATGTCTTTCAATCCTGAAGTCAGGCCCTCTTGTCCTGGAATCCCCTACCATGGGAAATAACTTTGCCATATCTAATCTGTTCAGGCCTTTTAACATTCGGAATGTTTCTATGAGATCCCCCCTATTCTCCTGAACTCCAGGGAAAACAGCCCAAGGGCTGCCAGATGTTCCTTATATGATAACCCTTTCATTCCTGGAATCATTCTCATGAATCTTCTTTGAACTCTCTCCGATGTCAGTATATCCTTTCTAAATAAGGAGTCCAGAGCTGCACACAGAATTCCAAATGTGGTTTCATGAGTGCCTTATAGAGCCTCAACATCACATCCATGCTCTTATATTCTATACCTTTAGAAATAAATGACGACATTGCATTTGCCTTCTTCACAACCTACTCAACCTGGAGGTTAACCTTTAGGATATCTTGCACAATGACTCCCAAGTCCCTTTGCATTTAGAATTCTCTTTCCATCTAAATAATAGTCTGCCCATTTATCTTTTCCAATAAAGTGCATGACCATACACTTTCCAACATTGTATTTCATTTGCCACTTCTTTGCCCATTCCCCTAAACTATCTAAGACTCTCTGCAGCCTCTCTGTTTCCTCAACACTACCTACTCCTCCACCTATCTTTGTATCATCGGTAAACTTAGCCACAAATCCATTCATACCATAGTCCGAATCATTGACAAACATCATAAAAAGCAGCAGTCCCAACTCCACTGGTAACCAGCAGCCAGCCAGAATAAGATACCTTTATTCCCACTCTCTGTTTTCTGCTGACCAGCCAATGCTCCACTCTTGCTAGTAACTTCCCTGTAATTCCACGGGCTCTTATTTTGCTTAGCAGCCTCATGTGCGGCACCTTGTCAAGGTCTTCTAAAAATCCAAGTACACCACTTCTACTGCATCTCCTTTGTCTACCCTGCCTATAATTTCCTCAAAGAATTGCAGTACATAGAACATGGAATAGTACAGCACATTACAGGCCCTTCGGCCCACAATGTTGTGCCGACCCTCAAACCCTGCCTCCCATATAACCCCCCACCTTAATTTCCTCCATATACCTGTCTAGTAGTCTCTTAAACTTCACTAGTGTAAATAGGTTCACTAGTAGGTTTGTCAGACAGGATTTACCTTTCAGGAAACCATGCTGGCTTTGGCCTATCTTGTCATGTGCCTCCAGATACTCCATAATCTCATCCCTAACAATCGATTCAAACAACTTTCCACCACTTATGTCAGGTGAGCAGGTCTGTATTTTCCTTTCTGCTGCCTCCCACCTTTCTTAATTAGTGGAGTAGCATTTGCAATTTTCCAGTCATCTGGTACAATGCCAAAATCTATCGATTCTTGAAAGATCATTGTTAATGCCTCTGCAATCTCTCCTGCTACTTCCTTCAGAACTCGAGGGTGCATTCTATCAGGTCCAGGAGGTTTATCCACTCTCAGACCATTCAGCTTCAAGCACCTTCTCAGTCATAATTTTCACTGCACAAACTTGACTTCACTGACTCTCCTGAATGTCCGGTATACTGCAGACATCTTCCCCTGTGAAGACTGATGCAAAATGTGCATTCAATTCCTCTGCCATCTCCGCATCTCTCATTACAATATATCCAGCATCATTTTGTATAGGTCCCATATCTACCCTCGACTCTCTTTTACCCTTTATATACTTACAAAAGCTTTTAGTATCTTCTTTGATATTAATTACCAGCTTCCTTTCATAATTAATCTTTTCCTTCCTATGACCCTCTTAGTTTCCTTTTGCAAGTTTTTAAAAGCTTCCCAATCCTCTCTCTTCCCACTAGCTCTGGCTTCCTTGTATGCCCTCTCATTTGCTTTACTTGTCCGCCATGGTAGTGTCCTTCTTCCCTTTGAAAATTTCTTCTTTTAATTTAGATCACTTTGTAGAGATCTGTTTTCACTTAGACATGGATCTTTTTCCGTTGATCAGTGTCAAGAAAAGCCTAATTAAATCCTCTGTAAAGCTGTAAAACATGAACACTTGCAATGGGGTGAGTACTTTTTATGAGGCGAGGTGAGGGCTTCTATTGATCAGAGCTGATCAAAGATATTGCATTCCAGCTGACTAGACACACAAGCCTGGGCAGTACAATATGGAGAACAAGCTCCTACTCTCCACGCATCTGATGAACCCAAAGTAACAACAGAGACTGATACAGTGGCATTGCAGGAGTTGCCCGTCAGCATTGAATTCAGTGTAGAACTATCTTCGGGATTCCAGCTCTGGATTTTTCCCTCGGGGTTTACTCCTGAAGCCTTCCATGTGAGCTGCAAGGCTGTGAAGGCTTGAGATTAGAGTTTTCCTTCTAGATGAGCTGCCAACCATGGCTGATGAACCTCATCTGCCCAAAGCAATTGGCTTTAAGGTGACAGTAACCTGCCTTTGCTCCTTCTCCCATCAATGGAGGTGGTTCTGCCGGGCCTAGTAGCTAAGCCACACGTGAAGGCCAGGAGCTGGTCTTGGTTGTCAGAGGCCATTTGAGGTGCATGCCATTGGAAGCATTTAATGGGTAGTATCCCCATTATTACCCTTGGCTATAATATCCTTAAGGTACCAAATACTTTTATAAGCACTGTATATAAGGTGTTATGTTTGTATATATGTAACAATTTAATGTTTATGTTAAGTGATCTGATCTTTTTCCTTTTGAGTACGTTCAGCATTTCTTATTTGGTCAAAGTTGAAGAACATTCATGCAGAGAATGTGAAAATTCTGCAGGTGTTTCTCTGAATGGCCTTGTGAGAATACTTGTACAAAAATACTATTTTGTGGAACCTAATCTCTGAAATAAGAGCAGCACATGCTTTATTTACCACTGTAGAGAAACTATTTGCTTGTTTGGAAAATAGTAGAGAATGGCTGCATTTCTTTTATGATAAACTTTTATTAAAATACTGGAAGATGGTCAACTATTTAAATGAGCAAAGGACAGAAAAAGATACTGTACCACAATGAGCCATTTTCCAGCCTAAGTTAATGTGCTCCATCTTATCAATTAGGCAACTTTACTTTTGAACTGCAGCAGAGGACTACTCTTCCATCCTACTTGCCCAAGTTTATTTCTGGCATTCTTTACTTCTTTGGAAACCAAACCTTTCCAGTTTCTTCTGAGAGCTTTCCCCATAGTCTGCTGAGAACTCTCACTCTATAACAAATGTTCTACTTTCTGCCTTTATTCAATCTTGTCAACTTAATTTGCAGTTGAATGCATCCTGACCTCTCTGGATTCTGTCTCCCTTAACCCATAAACTCACATTTAAACTCTGACTCTCACAGCCTGTTATCTCTAAAGGGGATTTGAAAATCAATGATAATAATTATTCACTGCATCCATAATTCCTTACCTATCCAAAATTGCTTTATCAACCAGTATTGTTTCCTTCTCCCAGCTGCTCTGTCACTTGCATGTCAGTTCATAAAAATTACAGAACCTTCAATTGTGCATTTCAATAGTGCACACAGTAACAATAGTTTCTGTTTGTCTCAAGGCTTTAGTATCACTATATTTCTGTAGACACTTGTCTTTTGTTTCTGGATGTTATTAAAACTTCCTTTGTCTACATTAAAATGAATGTGGCCCCTGGTCCTAGCATCCCCTACTATAGGAAACATCCTCTTTAGCTGAGGCATCTCCTTTGGTCATGGTCGATCATGGATTATGCATCCTAACTGTGTACGTGATACTCAAACCAGGATAGTACAATATGAGGAGCAAGCTGTTGCCTAATTAGCAGGCTCCTCCACTCCATGCAGCTGATGAATCCAAAGGAGAGGCAGAGACCAATACAGTTTGGCACCAGCGACATCACGGGAGTTGCCAGTCAGTGCTGAACTCAACATAGGACTACCTTAGGGACTCCAGCTCTGGTTTATTCCTCAGAGTTTACTCCTGAAGTCTTCCCCATGAGTGACTATAGCCACAAGGCAGCAGAAGTTTGAGATCAGAGTTTTCCTTCTCCTAGATTAGAAGGTTCAGTCGTTAGGTATTAATGCTGGAGTAATAAAATGGATTCAACAGTGGCTAGATGGGAGATGCCAGAGAGTAGTGGTGGATAATTGTTTATCGGGATGGAGGCCGGTGACTAGCGGGGTGCCTCAGGGATCTGTTTTGGGCCCAATGTTGTTTGTAATATACATAAATGATCTGGATGATGGGGTGGTAAATTGGATTAGTAAGTATGCTGATGATACTAAGGTAGGAGGTGTTGTGGATAATGAGGTGGGTTTTCAAAGCTTGCAGGGAGATTTATGCCGGTTAGAAGAATGGGCTGAACGTTGGCAGATGGAGTTTAATGCTGAGAAGTGTGAGGTTCTACATTTTAGCAGGAATAATCCAAATAGAACATACAGGGTAAATGGTAGGGCATTGAGGAATGCAGTGGAACAGAGAGATCTAGGAATAACAGTGCATAGTTCCCTGAAGGTGGAGTCTCATGTAGATAGGGTGGTGAAGAAGGCTTTTGGAACGCTGGCCTTTATAAATCAGAGCATTGAGTACAGAAGTTGGGATGTAATGTTAAAATTGTACAAGGCATTGGTAAGGCCAAATTTGGAATATTGTGTACAGTTCTGGTCACCGAATTATAGGAAAGATATCAATAAATTAGAGAGAGTGCAGAGACGATTTACTAGGATGTTACCTGGGTTTCAGCACTTAAGTTACAGAGAAAGGTTGAACAAGTTAGGTCTCTATTCATTGGAGCGTAGAAGGTTGAGGGGGGATTTGATCGAGGTATTTAAAATGTTGAGAGGGATAGATAGAGTTGATGTGAATAGGCTGTTTCCATTGAGAGTAGGGGAGATTCAAACGAGAGGACATGATTTGAGAGTTAGGGGGCAAAAGTTTAAGGGAAACACGAGGGGGTATTTCTTTACTCAGAGAGTGATAGCTGTGTGGAATGAGCTTCCTGTAGAAGTAGTAGAGGCCAGTTCAGTTGAGTCATTTAAGGTAAAATTGGATAGGTATATGGACAGGAAAGGAGTGGAGGGTTATGGGCTGAGTGCGGGTAGGTAGGACTAGGTGAGATTAAGAGTTCGGCACGGACTAGGAGGGCCGGAATGGCCTGTTTCCGTGCTGTGATTGTTATATGGTTATATGGTTATAGATGAGCTGCCAACGTCAGCAGATGAGCCTCATTTGCCCAAAGTTAACTCTGTTCATATAACAACAACTTGACTTTGACTTTGAATTTGCTCATAGGGGGCTAAATGGCTATTCAGATCCTGGTATTATTGTTGAAAGAAGCGCTTCCAAAATGACATGTGCATTTGGTATTTTTTAGTTGTACGATAAGGCATTGTTCTAATGATTTTTGTGCAATTGAAGCATTCGGAATTACAATGACTACTTGATAAAACTGCCTCAAAATCCGCACAGTTCTCATCAGCTCAAAGTAAAGAGGTAGCACTATGGCTGTAAGTTCATCTCATCTGTAGTAATGTAACTGATTTTTTTGTAATGCATATGATTGAGTATGGACATACTGTTTTTCAAGCTATCTGGAGTCATGGTGCTTTTGGGATGTTTCTGAAATAATAAAATTGGAATGGATAGCATTTTGAGCTTCAAATTTGGATTATGTGAGCAGGTGATAAGTTAATAATTATAATTATTTTTACAGTGTTATTAGCTTATTTTATTTTACCTTTTTCTTAACAAAGAAGTAAAAATCATACTCTCTTGTCATATTTCATTCCCTAGACCCACATAAATTTTTGAGGCAAAATCCAACTCCTGTGAATGTTACTAGAAATGCTCTGTAAAAGTTTACAAACTTCTAACCTTGAGTTCAGTGTTTTATGGAATTGCTATGCAATGGCAGTAACAGTTTTAATACTTGTAAATGAATGGACTGTAAGAATTTAAGAATAAAAAGCAGGACTATGTCTTATGATTCTTCATAATTTCTCTGTGCCATTTACTAAGGTCATGGTGTTTCTGTGTCTTGTCTATTTTACTTCCTCAATGCCATGTCTTTTGCTCGCGAGTGCCCAAAAGCCCATCAATTTTTGCTTGGAATATACTCCTTCACAGAACATTTGCTGTCCACGAGTAGAAAATTCTCAAGTTGTGCAAGGCTTAGAAATCATCATCATTATGTACCGTGTCGTATGATGTGGGCGATCATGGCCCTGACCGTGATTGTTTTTGGCAAATTTTTCCACAGGTGTATTTGCCATTGCCTTCTCCTGAGCAGTGTATTTACAAGACAGTTACTCCAGCCATTATCAATACTCTTCCGAGATCGTCTGCCTGGCATCAGTGCTCGCATAACCAGGACTTGTGATATGCACCAGCTGCTTATACAACCACCCACACCTGCCCCTATAGCTTCACATGACCCTAATTGGGGATGGGGTGCTAAGCAGTTGCTACACTTTGCCCAAGGATGACCTGCAGGTTTAGCAGATGGAAGGAGAGCCTTTCACCTCCTTTGGTAGAGACATATCTCCATCCTCCCACCCGGAGTTAGTGACATTTTTTTCCCCTTTTCTGTCTTACATGCCTGATCATCTATCTGGTCTCTGGTTCTGTACTGTGTACCAAAACGACAGACAGACATACTCTATTGATCCCGAGGGAAATTGGGTTTCGTTACAGTTGCACCAACTAAGAATAGTGTAGAAATATAGCAATATAAAACCATAAATAATTAAATAATAATAAGTTAATCATGCCCAGTGGAAATAAGTCCAGGACCAGCCTATTGGCTCAGGGTGTCTGACACTCCTAGGGAGGAGTTGTAAAGTTTGATGGCCACAGGTAGGAATGACTTCCTATGACGCTCAGTGTTACATCTCAGTGGAATGAGTCTCTGGCTGAATGTATTCCTGTGCCTAACCAGTACATTATGGAGTGGATGGGAGTCATTGTCCAAGATGGCATTCAACGTGGACAGCATCCTCTTTTCAGACACCACCGCCAGAGTGTCCAGTTCCACCCCCACAACATCACTGGCCTTACAAATGAGTTTGTTGATTCTGTTGATGTCTGCTACACTCAGCCTGCTGCCCCAGCATACAATAGCAAACATGATAGCACTGGCCACCACAGACTCGTAGAACATCCTCAGCATTGACCGGGAGATGTTAAAGGACCTCAGTCTCCTCAGGAAATAGAGACAGCTCTGACCCTTCTTGTAGACAGCCTCAGTGATCTTTGACCAGTCCAGTTTATTGTTCATTCGTATCCCCAGATATTTGTAATCCTCCACCATGTCCACACTGACCCCTTGGATGGAAACGGGGGTCACCGGTGCCTTAGCCCTCCTCAGGTCCACCACCAGCTCCTTAGTCTTTTTCACATTAAGCTGCAGATGATTCTGCTCACACCATGTGACAAAGTTTCACACTGTAGCCCTGTACTCAGCCTCATCTCCCTTGCTGATGCATCCAACTATGGCAGAGTCATCAGAAAACTTCTGAAGATGGCAAGACTCTGTGTTGTAGTTGAAGTCTGAGGTGTAGATGGTAAAGAGAAAGGGAGACAGGACAGTCCCCTGTGGAGCCCCAGTGCTGCTGGCCACTCTGTCTGACACACAGTGTTGCAAGCGCATGTACTGTGGTCTGCCAGTCAGGTAATCAATAATCCATTCAGATTCAGATTCAGATTCAAATTCAGTTTATTGTCATTTAGGAACCACAAATGCAATGCAGTTAAAAAATGAGACAACGTTCCTCCAGAATGATATCACAAAAGCATATGACAAAACAGACTACACCAGAAAATCCACATAACGTTTGGCAATCCCCAATCCAGAGTCTGGAGAGGCTGCTGCGTATTAATATCGTGCTACCATCTTAGCGCGTTCCCCAGAAAGGAGCTCCAATTCCACCAGACAAAACAAGACCAAAAACTGAAGCTACAAGACCTGCACAAAACCACACAGTTACAACAGTGCAAACAATAGCATAATTGATTAAAAAAAAACAGACCATGGGCACAGTAAAAATAGTCCAAAGATGTTAAAAGACTATAAGTTCGAAAGAAACCACCACACAGTTTCCACAAGTCCTCAGGGTCCTCGTCATCCCACGCAGCTGCAGAAGGGAATACCCCCGCTATGGACTTCCATGGCGCCGCTCAACTCAGCCTCGCAGACGCAGCACACAGTGAAAGCGACCTGACCGCAGCGGATTCCGAGTCCATCGAACCTCCAACCATCCCCTTCGGCACAGCTTCTCCGAGCACCATCCTCTGCCGAGTGTATTAAGACGCCCCCGCCAACGGCCATCAGCAACGCGACCCCGAGGACTGGGGGCCTGTTCTTCCCAGCAGAGACCTGGACCTCACAGCAGTAGCAGCAACAAAGAAGGTCTTCCTGGAGATTTCCAGATGTTCCTCCGTGCTCCCACGTCCGTTTTCAACCGATTATGATTGCGCACGGCACCCTGCTTCACAAATAACAGATAATCTGCTCTGGAGTGGCCACTGCAAACTGCATCGCGCCGCCATCTTGGATCTTCAATGACACCAGGAAAGCATCCACCTGCATCACTGTCAGCTTCTCACCCAGCAGAGCAGGGCGGATGGTGTTGAACGCACTGGAGAAGTCAAAAAACATGGCCCTCACAGTGCTCGCCGGCTTGTCCAGGTGTGCTTAGACATGGTTCAGCAGGTTGACAATGGCATCCTCAACTCCTAGTTGGGGCTGATAGACCAACTGGAGGGGGTCTAAGTGAGGCTTAACCATAGGCTGGAGCTGCTCTAGAACAAGTCTCTCCAGGGTCTTCATGATGTGGGAGGTCAATGCCACCGGTCTGAAGTCATTGGAGCCACTGGGGCGCGGCGTCTTCGGTACAGGAACGAGGCAGGACGTCTTCCACAGCACAGGAACCCTCTGGAGACTCAGGCTCAGGTTGAAGACGGTGAAGTACTCCACATAGCTGGGGGGCACAGGCTTTGAGCACCCTGGGGCTGACACCATCCAGGCCTGCAGCCTTGTTTGGGTGGAGACGTTTCAGCTGTCTTCTCACCTGTTCAGCTGTGAAGCCCACCGTGGTGGTTCCAGGTGTGGGAGGGGTGTAGTCACGAGAGCAGGGTGGGGGGCTGTGAGGAGGGGTAGGAGGGGAGAGTGGAGTATGTGTTGGTTGGGGGCCGACAACAGATGAATCATGTAGGGGATGGGCAGGGGCCACAGTGTCAAATCTGTTGAAGAACAAACATTTCTGTACGGTCAAGAATCTGCATAAGCATCAATTATTACAATAAATGTGTGAGAGATGGTGATGTACTTCCTCAAATCAGTATAAACCATTGTGACTAGGCCAGGTTTATGTACTATTTGGTGGTGGGACGTTGCCTTCATGAGGCAGCGTCTCATGTAAATGCTACTGATGGCAAAGAGGGATTGTGTTGAGTCCACTTCTCTCTGTAGCTTCTGACTTTCTCAAGCATTTGCTGCATGCCAGACCATGATGCAGCCTGACAGGATACTTTCAGCAGAAGATCTGCACGATGTTTGCAGGTGCTGCAACTTTGTGCTCCTTGCCAGAAGTTACACAGGATGTTGATGAGTCCTCATTTGGAATATTGTGTTCCATTTTTGTCATCCTGTTATAGAAAAGATGTCACTATGCTGGAAAGAGTATAAAGGAGATTTATGAAGTTGTTGCCAGTTCTCAAGATGTTGAGCAGGTTGAGACTGTTCCTTAGAGCACAGGAGAATCGGGCTATCTTATGAGAGGCATGGATAGAGTGAGTGCAGGGTTGAGGAATCAAAAACTAGAGGGTATAGGTTTGAGGTGAGAAGGGAAAGATTTAATAGGAACCTGAAGGGCAACTTATTCCCTCAGCGGATAGCAGGGGTATGAAATAAGCGGCTAGAGGATGTGATTGAGGCAGATATATTAACAAATATTTACAATGCATTTTGACAGGTTTATGGAAAGGAAAGATTTAGAGCAGTGGTTCCCAACCTGGTGTTCATGAACCACTTGCTTAATGGTATTGGTCCATGGCATACAAAAGTTTGGAAAACCTTTGGTTTAGAGGGATATTGGTCAAGCATAAATCTGACTAGTTTAGATGGAAACCTTGGTTGGCATAGACTGTTTGGGTTGAAGAGCCTGTTTCTATGTTGTATGTCTCTAATGTGACTACATTGCAACACTTGAAGTACCTTTTAGGAATCTTTTTTTAATTTGATTGAAACTTCAAACACCAACAGACTCTAAAACTGGCAATGCTTTGGTTACATTGCTTGCTGAGGGCCTCTGGTGGTAGTGCTGTCAAACTTTGGGCTATAGACAATTTTGATGTGAAAAAGTAGCATCAGGATGTTGTGCTCCTAAAAAAGAACCTTTGTTTGTGCCAAACTAGCTACAGTATTTTTGATCAGTGACATCAAAGACATATGTCAAAGACAAGTAATTCTATGAAATATCTATCTCACTGTTCGGTTTGCCACATTACTTATGTAAAGATTTTCCATAGGTAGACCTATTTTGTTCTCTTTTACACTTGTGTACTGCAAATAATATTAAACACTCTTGAATTTTGAACTCCTTTGCAGCCAAGTGGTTCAGACTACCTGAATACTTGCTAATTCAGAATGCAGACTTATTATATAGCTGGCAAGAGAGTCTGAGCAAACACTTTAGCGAGAGAGAGAGAGAGAGAGAGAGAGAGAGAAGAAAAAAATAAGGATGAAAGAATATAGGAATCTTTTCCCCCATGCACCACCCTTTCTCCCTCTTGATATGACTGACCTATTAGATATTCTCATGTCATGTTCAGTCATGCATTGCTTAGACTACAAGTTGCCACATGGGAGGAAAGTAAGGAATCCTGTTTGGAGGTGAGGCTGTGCCAGCATCAGCTGCTTCTCTCAGCAGGATCGAGTTACTTAACATTTGTCAACTTGAATTCATTAGATTAACACCAAGATTTATGAAGCAATTGGTTTTCAGGATATATTTTCAGCAAGAAATAATCAGATGACCGTTAAAACTGCGGCAAGGAAGAATCAGATCCCTTCACCGGATCATCGTACAAATATTCAATAATAAATCAAATTTTAGACAGGAAGTCAAAGTGTTCTTATTTTTGTGAAGCATCTACTCTCCATTGTGCTTTTATTGTTTTGTAAATATTATGTTTCACTTTAATTAATTTCGTTATAAGGAGAGAGTGGAATGACTACACCAAGGGAGCCACAAATGCTTCTACCACATGCGGAGTTTGCAGAGCTAAGAGGAATAGCACTAGTGATCACAGATGGATGTTACATAGCCACAGAAATAGCTCCAGGTCTAACATGTGTCATGCTTTTTGAAGCAGATATCATCAACAGCATTTAAGAGTGCTATTTGATATTATTTTAATTTCATATATACAAAATGGATGACAATTTACATATAACTGTACCCAGAATTATGAAGCAGCAATACATTGTGCATGCTCTATATCTCAAAACAAACTGTTAGAGGAACTGAATGGATTGAGCAGCATCTGAGAAGCAAAAAGGATAGTTGAGGTTTCAAGTT
Source organism: Hemitrygon akajei (assembly GCF_048418815.1). Taxonomy (NCBI): domain Eukaryota; kingdom Metazoa; phylum Chordata; class Chondrichthyes; order Myliobatiformes; family Dasyatidae; genus Hemitrygon; species Hemitrygon akajei. The sequence continues at coordinate 61,213,069 of NC_133146.1, forward strand.
CATTCCTTAATTTTTCCCTTCATACCTGCTGCTTGACCTGGTAAATTCGCACAACAGTTTATTTTTGCTCCAGTTTACAGGTTCTTCACTCTTATCTCTTGCCTATTCTACAGTTCTGAGGTCTATATTGACCAATTTGTGAATATTACTATGAAAAGCAGAAATCTGAAATGTTCACAACTGGCATTCAAAACTTACATTTGTTACGTACCCCGTAACTGGGTCACTTACCAGCAAAGATAGAGAGGTACGTTGAAGTCTGATGGTACTATTTTTAACAGTATTTATTGATAAAAATACACAAAAATAATATCAGTGCAAACATACAGATAATATACGTCGTCAATACTAAATCTAAAAGCGCGGGTATAATAATAATCAATAAGAAATAGCTCTATCGTTGTCTAGGGGATAATGTATTGTCCGATGGAAATATAAAAGTCACTCAAGTTCATTCAAGCTGCAGCTTTTGGTTGGAGAGAGAGACGATGTTTTTAGAACTTGCCCGTTTTCCTTTTTATAATGTCGATCCTTCAAAATGTCGTCGGTGGTGATCTCTTCCTTAGCTAAGCCGTCTTCCGTGGTAAGGCCTCAATCCCGGGCAATGGGAAAGGACACACGTGGGCCTTACACCGGCTGTCGCTATTAAACGCTGTCACGGGATTTCTAGCGTTTCTCCTGGTGTGTCTAAAGGGGTTGTTCCCCAGACCTTCTTTTATCCTTACTCAAGGGGTCTCAGATGTCAATCAGGTTGGGATGATGCCACCCCCCCCCCCCCCCCAACCAGCCCACGTTGCTCATTCCTTAAGGGTGTCGATGAATAGCACAGTGCTCAATACACAATTCCGTCTCCAAGAGACAATGGCCGTTACCCGTGGCTTTGTATCGTTGAGGGGCCAGGACATTCCAAACCCCCTGTGGATTCTGTATCTCTCTCTCATTTCCTGGGTCTCCTGACCTGAATTAATAGCGATCTTGGTGGATTATGCGTCTCTCGCTCATTTCCTCTGTCTCCTGACCTGAATTAATAGCGATCTTGCGATTCTCAAAAAGGAGGGGGCTACTTTGGACCCTTCGGCCCCTCAGAGTTGGGGCACAGGCGTAACACATTCAACACCTGCATTTAACATTCAAATTTTGCAGGAAAGCAGAAACATTGGGGGGGGGGGTTATTAAAATGGAAATAGTTTTATAAAATTGTTCTTATTGATGAGATTGAAGACTAAATGAACTCAAAGGGATCACAACTAATAGACAAGATGAGAATGTAAACATCAAAGCTGAAAGTAGTGAATGAGTGATCAATGAATACCACAAGATGATTGACATTCATATGTAGCTGTATTGGAGGAATCGTGGCTGTTTCACAAATGGTAGTGAGCTTCTAATAGAATTGTGTTCCTGCAAAGACCTGTGAAAATGATTAACTCTTTCAACTGCACAAAGACTGTAGACTGTCCTTCCATGTCCAGGATCATTTCAGGGATAGGTTATTGTCCCCTGTGCTGCTCTTTTGAGAAGGTGATGTCATGTTGTGTTTCATTCTCTGTGCTTGTCATCTGGTATCCAGGCAAGATTGGGCACTGTGCTAATGGTCAGGTGAATGAGAAATCCATCCAGTCAGTATAACTATTGAACATATTCAACATCCTGGAATTCAGTCTTTAATAACCCAGTTGAATATTTTATTGAATCAGACTGTAAAGTTGGTGACCACCCACCAGAAAATCTGAAAGCTTTCCAACTCATTCCATTCTTCTACCTTACCTGTAGCTTTGAAAAAGCTTGTTTTTCTCTTTTTCCATCTGAATTTCACAACTCTTTGAAAGTTGCTATCAAACATCCTTTATTATTTCATATTTTAAGATCGGAAAATCTGGGCAGGACTTTTTTCACATCTACTGGTAAAATAATAGACTGGAAGTAAAGAGTAAACTACTTCTTGCTGTAGTTGTGACGTGCATTTGAATTTGCTGGTTTGGCACATGTGATGAGAACAAATTTGATTTGGGAATTGAAAATAAAAAGAAAGTGCAGTTATTGGACGTCAGATGTGTGACTAGGAAACCTCTCGCTGATATGGGTGGAAGTTCCCACTTGCTTCAAAAAGGCAACAATTATACCAGTGCCTAAGAAGAATAATGTGAGCTGCCTTAATGACTATCGCCTGGTAGCACTCACATCGACAGTGATGAAATGCTTTGGGAGGTTGGTCATGACTAGACTGAACTCCTGCCTCAACAAGGACCTGGACCTACTGCAATTTGCCAATCGCCACAGTAGGTCAATGTCAGATGCAATCTCAAAGGCTCTGCAAACGTCTTAAAACCACCTGGACAACACAAACACCTATATCAGGATGCTGTTCATCTATTATAGCTCAGCATTTAACACCATCATTCCCACAATCCTGATTGAGAAGTTGCAGAACTTGGGCATCTGTACATCCCGCTGCAATTGGATGCTCGACTTCCTAACCAGAAGACCACAATCTCTGTGGATTGATGATACCATACCCTCCTCTCTGGCAATTCACACTGGTACACCTCAGCGGTGTGTGCTTAGCCCAATGCTCTACTCTCTATATACAGTTGTGGCTAGGCATACCTCAAATACCATCTATAAATTTGCTGATGATACAGCCATCGTTGGTAGAATCTCAGGTGGTGACGGGAGGGCATACAGGAATGAGATATACCAACTAGTGGAGTGGTACCACAGCAACAACTTGGCCCTCAACGTCATTAAGACAAAGGAGCTGATTGTAGACTTCAGGAAAGGTAAGACGAAGGAACACATACCAATCTTCATAGAGGGATCAGAAATGGAGAGAGTGAACAGTTTCAAGTTCCTGGGTGTCAAGATCTCTGAGGACCTAACCTGGTCCCAACATATCGATGCAGTTATAAAGAAGGCAAGACAGCGGCTACACTTCATTAGGAGTTTGAAAAGATTTGGCATGTCAACAAATACACTCAAAAACTTCTATAGGTGTACTGTGGAGAGTATTCTCACAGGCTGCATCACTCTCTGGTATGGGGGCGGAGGGAGCTACTGTACAGGACTGAAAGAAGCTGTAGAGGGTTGTAACTCTAGTCAGCTCCATCTTGGGTACAAGCCTGCAAGGTACCCAGGATCAGAGAGCGGTGTCTCAGAAAGCCAGCGTTCATTATTAAGGACCTCCAGCACTGAGGACATGCCCTTTTCTCACGATTACCATCAGGTAGGAGATACAGAATCCTGAAGGCACACACTCAGCGATTCAGGAACAGCTTCTTCCCCTCTGCCATCCAATTACTATATAGACATTGAACCCTTGGACACTACCTCACTTTTTACAAATATACAGTATCTCTGTTTTTTGCATGTTTTTTAATCTATTCAATATAAATATACTGTAATTTACTTGTTTATTATTATTTTATATATTTTTTCTCTTCTATATTATGTATTGCATTGAACTGCTGCTGCTAAATTACCAAATTTCACATCACATGCCTGTGATAATAAACCTGAATCTAATTCTGGAACAAATATTCAGCAGGTCAGGTAGCACCTGTAGTATGAAGTTGGCAGGAAGGAAGTTCAACATCATGTCGGGCTTGGAGTTAAGTGAGATGGGGACAAGGGGACGAAGGTGAGGTCCCTGCTGAGGCATTAGAGAGACAGATGAGAATAAATGGTGAAAGCACAACAGTAGATGGGGCCGCGAGACGGGTGAAGGGAAAGTGAAACAGGAGACAGATCAGATAGTGGATTGGAATTCAATACCTTAACTAAATCTTTAACTCTGTTTTTCTTTGCATTGATGCTCCCTAGCCTGCTGAGTGTTTTCAGCATTTTCTGTTTTATTTAAGATCTCCATCAAATGTAATTTTAAAAAATTTGATTTTTACCTTGTGCTGATTTTGCTGCCACTTCTAGATTCATATTCATGGAGATTTGCTTTGTTCCTTGATTGAATTTATGTCCATCTCTTTAGAAACCTTGTTGGTTTCTGCTTTCACTTGCCTTTGATAAACTGTTGACCAAAAACTTTCTTCCACAGCCAGGTATCTTCCCTTAGCAGATGTTTGCAGTTCTAACACACCCTCTGTGGATTCTACCCCCTCACAATTCTGATCTATCCAGAACCACAGTGACGTTCGTACTATCCAGCATTTTCATGGCAGCCTTCTTGTAGTGTCCTGAGATCAACACTTAGTACTGTGCATCAGCACATACATGCTCTTGAACTTACTGCACCAGTACTGCCTTGCTCTGTTGCAAAGAAGTTGTGGCCTGTGGCTCCATTTTACTTTTTGTCACATCTGTTGCTCTAACAATGGACTTCTTTTCTTCTTTTCAGACTTATCAAACTTCCAAAGATCATAAATTTGAACAGCTTTTGATTTCCATTATCCCTTAACCTTTCATTTCCATCAGTTTCCTCTGACCCATCTCTTCCGTCCCTTGCTATGTTTTAACCACCCTTTCTGATCTTCCTTCTCCCTGATCTTGAGTAGTGTGGCACCTGTCAGAGAGAGTGTGTTTCCTTTGTTAAGATCCTGTAAATTTTGTGTGGTTTCCATGGCGCTGTGTCTGGCAGCTGTGTTCCACTGGATACCTTTGCAGTCAGGCTTTAATTCAGAGGCCTGACATAAAACAGTTTCTGAATCCACCATGACACTGAAGACTTGAATTAATTTTTTTTTCAAAGTAACAAGTTAGTGAAATTAGAATGCTTTTCTGAAAGCTAGAAAATGCTGAATGTTTATGGTACTTGCAGAACTTTATGTGTACAAACTGGAAATATTTAATGGATTAGATAGCATCAGTAGCAAGAGGAGCAAAAAGAATAATTTGGATAAGTGGCCTTTGAGGCAGAGGTGATAAATTCACTCAACTTCATGCGCCCTATTATTCAACTGTTCCCATAACCCATGGACTCATTTTCAAGGACCTGCTTCTCTTCTGTATTTGTACAGTTTGTTGTCTTTTGCATATTGGTGTTTGTCTGTTTTGTTGGGTGTAGTCTTCCAATCACAAACAAGAGAAAATCTGCAGACGCTGGAAATCCAAGCAACAAACACAAAATGCTGGAGGGACTCAGCAGAGCTGGCAACATCTATGGAAAAAAGTACAGTCAACGTTTTGGGCCGAAACCCTTAAGCAGGACTGGAGAAAAAAAGATGAGGAGCAGATTTAAAAGGTTGGGGAGGGGAAGAAAAAAACACAAGGTGATATGTGAAACTGGAACGGGAAGGGGTGAAGTAAAGAGCTGGGAGATTGATTGGTGAAAGAGTTACAGGGCTGGAGAATGGGGGATCTAATATGAGAGAACAGAAGGCCGTGAAAGAAAGAAATGGGGGGAGGAGCACCAGAGGGAGCTGATGGGCAAGCAAGAAGTTAAGGTGAGAAAGGGAAAAGGGGATGGGGAATGGTGATGGAGTGACCATTACCAGGTCTGAGAAATCAATGCCATCAAGTTGGAGGCTACCCAGACAGAATTTAAGGTGTTGTTCCTCCAACCGGAGTGTAGCCTCATAGTGTCAGTAGAGGAGGCCATGGATTGATATATCAGAATGGGAATGGGAAGTGGAATTAAAATGGGTGACCACTGGGAGATCCCATTTCTTCTGGTGGAAGGAGTGTAGGTGTGTGAGAAGCGGTCTATTGCCTCTTTATCCAGTACATAATTCTCAGGAACTTACACCATCCCACCACTAAGCACATCTTTCCTTCTCCCTGACTTGCTGCTTTCCGCAGGGATCATGCCCTTCACGATTCCCTTGTTCATTCGTCTCTCCCCACTGATCTCCCTCCTGGCACTTATTCTTGCCATTGGAACAAGTGCTACACCTGTCTCTACACCTCCCTCACTACTATTCAGGGCCCCAAATAGTCCTTTTAGGTGAGGCGACACTTCACCTATGAGTCTTTTGGGGTCACATACTGTCTGGTGCTCCCGGTGTCGCCACCTGCATATTGGTGAGACCCGATCAGAATTGCGAGCACCTATGTTCCATCTGCCAGGAGAAGCAGGATCTCCTAGTGGCCACCCATTGTAATTCCACGTCCCATTCCCATTCCGATATGTCAATCCATGGCCTCCTCTACTGTTGCAATGAGGCCACACTCAGATTATATTCTGTCTGGGTAGTCTCCAACCTGATGGCATGAACATCGTTTTCTCGAACTTCTGATTATGCCACCCCCCTCCTTCACCATTTCCCATCCCTTTTTCCTTCTCTCACCTTATCTCTTTATCTCCATTTTGTGTGTGTTGATTGGGTACAGTCTTTCATTGGTTCTATTGTGTTTTTTGCATTTACTGTGAAAACCCACTGAAAATTAATCTCATGGTTATATATGGTGATATATATGTACTTTGATAATAAATTCACTTTGAACTTTCATCAAACATCCTCCTTTCACAGATGACAAACGTTTCCACAGTTTTATTTCATTTTAAGAAGCTACCAGTTTTGAGATTTTAAAATTTAAGAATTCTTTTCAAATCTTTTTATTAATTTTTAAGAAAAACATAAGTAAAATATAAGTACAAAACATTTGAGAGTACACAATTAATAGATTAATTAACAAACAGATATGTATTAATCAATATATAAAGTCTCCCAAACTCATAGTATTAATGTAGAGGATTTAAGGAAAAAAAAGAAAAAGGAGAAAAAGAAACCCCCCCCCAAAAAAAAACTAAAAGAATTAAAAAAAAACAACTAATAAAAAAAAACTAACCAACATGGGCAATTGCATAATGTTAAATACATACAGTAGTGCCGATGACTCCGAACCTCCATCCATACAATTCAGGATAGTAACAATAAGGTTCAGGATCCTTATTGTTTACAATAAGGTTTACAAATGGTCCTTTTTTACAAAACTATTGGAAAGATATTTTTAATATTATTTCAAGAGTTTTAAATATTAATCTCCAACCACATCCTTTTACCGCAATTTTTGGTCTACCAATGATAGATAATAAGCATTTATCCGCTTCATCCCAACGAATGATTGCATTTGTTACACCAATGGCTAGAAGATCTATTTTACTGAATTGGAAAGAAATTAACCCTCCAACTGTATTTCAGTGGTTTTCTCAAACTATTTCCTGTTTGAGTTTAGAAAAAATTAGAAGTGTGGTTTTTAATACTTCAGTTAAATTTGAGGAAACTTGGAAAATTTAAGAATTTTAATGGCACATTATAATTGTGGTGGTAAGGTGTACATTTGTCTCTTCCAAAGAGTGTGTAAGGTGCTCCTTCCCTCTACTAGCCTACAGGTCACCCTTGGATAAAGTGTAGCTTCTGCTTTACGCCCTCCCCTCCTCGATCAAACAGACAGACAATCTCTGCAGAGAATTGATAATGGCTGGGAGTCTCCCATCTTGTAAAGACACTGCCCAGAAGAAGGCAATGGTAAGCCACCTCTGTAGAAAAATTTACCAAAAACGATCATGGTCATGGAAAGGCTATGATCACCCACATCATACGACATGGCACGTAACAACGAACAAGTGGTACATCTCTGCCTTACTCTGTCTTAGAATTGCCATTAATTCATTAGATTCTTGTATAAATATGAACCCTTCAGTTTCATAGAAGGAAAGTTGTGGTGCTTATCTGGATTATTCAGTGTTGTTCCTGTTACATGTTATTGTAATTGACAGTTCTTAAATGCCCTTTTGAGTGAACTAATAATGGCTACAGCAGTGCACCTGCTGGGCAATAGAACAATCATAGAAGCAAGATAAATGCCAGCTTTGCTATATTGGACATTTGTACTACATGCTACATTTGCAAAGCAAACAGCATTGTGAAGGACCCCACGCACCCCTCATACAAACTCTTCGCCCTCCTGGCGTCTGGGAAAAGGCACTGAAGCATCTGGGCTCTCGCGATCAGACTATGTAACAGTTTCTTCCCCCAAGCTATCAGGCTCCTCAATACCCAGAGCCTGGACTGACACCTTACTGCCCTATTGTCTTGTTTATTATTTATTGTAATGCCTGCATTGTTCTGTGCACTTTACACAGTCCTGGGTAGGTCTGTAGTCTAGTGTAGTTTTTTTTCTGTGTTGTTTTTTATGTAGTTCAGTCTAGTTTTTGTACTGTGTCATGTAACTCCATGGTCCTGAAAAAACGTTGTCTCATTTTTACTATGTACTGTACCAGCAGTTATGGTCAAAATGACAATAAGAAGTGACTTGACTTGACTTGACTTGATCAACAGACTAACTTGAAACAAAATCAAACTATTGTCCAACATCATAGTGATAAAATTCGCTTTGCATGGTTGTCTGCTTCTCTAAGAGCTAATTGTTGTGACGTATCCCCTTGAAGAAATTTGACTTTTTTATGATCACTAACAATATTGAAATTTATGTCTTGATGAAGTTTGAATAAAATTGTAAACTACTTGTTTTCTTATTCTCTACATAAGGCTCAAGTATTCAGGTCAATCATTACATTCATCTTGTGAGATCTTTATGAAGGACATCACTAAAATTGTTGTGAAGGAGCCCTAACATGTCATTCAGATTTGGTTACTGGTCAAAGTATTTTTTTCTGTTGTATAAACTTGGACACAAAATATAAATATACAAATTAACTATAAGACATTTTGTATGACAGAATGATCATCTTTAGCTGCAGATACACAACTGGAAAGCTGTGTGGATAGATATCAAATACTCATCAGGATGCCGCAAGAAAAGTAAATTATTCAATCGCATTTCAGAACTCCTGTCATTAGTGATGTGCTTGAGCTGTGCTGGTTGCCTTACATGTGATTTATATGCTGTTTTCCTCTGCTTGTGCATTCTAATATGTAGTCACTTGCTTTAATATGTAATCACTAGTTATTCACAGTCTTTGTATATTCACAGTTAAGGGCCGTGGGTACTTTTCTTTTTAACCAAGTTCAGCTTTTCTATGCACAAGCAGATAACACTTCTAAAGATGTTTTTGAATAAGTTAAACTTCCAGCCAGTGTTCTTTGTTTAGCTTTTTGTTGTAAACGGGAACCAGTCTTCGTTTATTAATGTAAATTGCACGCAATAATCAATATGACATTAAAAGGACAACTTTGGAATCAAGCACTGTCCATAGAGCAGACTTGCTGGCCCCACAGCACCTGGGCTAACCACTCAAATACTGCAATGTTAGACGATGGGTATGTTAATTGGGTTTGTTTCAAAACAGACAACATTGGTTAAAGTTGTTTAGTTCAAGGAAGCTTGCAGACAAGATTGATATTATCACTTAGCGTACCAACTATTAGCATACAATAGTTAGAACGTTTGTGACCTCAGGGAGGCTGCTTCACAGCATTAATTGTGGGTACCTGGAATCTTTGTCTCCAGAAGCTTTTAGACCTCTTATGTTAACGATTACCTAAAATAAATTATCACATGTATGAAGTCACCCAAGTGGCAGAGAAACAGTATAAATTTTGAGAGCATTTCAGGCTTATTAGGAATTGTCCAGGGCATCAAGTAGAAACATGGGATGAATTTGAATCCTTTCCTTCATCTTTGCTTTGTGTGACAGTTGATTTGTTTGCCTGAGGCTTGTGAGTATGTCTTTTTAGTTTATCAGAATTATACCTGTGATTTGGAAATCCTTTTTGTTTTAGAAAAGCTTTAAAATTAGGATAGAAATCCTCTGTGAATTTTAAGAATGCTGTTTTGGATTTAATCTTCAAAGACTTGTTCATTTACCTGTTTATTCTCCATGGTGGTTTTTTCTGATAATATCTACTGTTTGAGTGGTATGTCCCCTCTCCTTACCACGAAGATACTTCCAGCTAACAAAGTAGTTTAAACACAGTTCATTTATTTTCAGTGCTATATGTTTAAATCCAGACAAAATTCTTAAAACAGATTTAAAACTTCCAGAGAATGTCCATCTTAATCATTTCCAAATTTCAAACCATTTCTATAACATGAAGGATTTCTAAAACACAGATATTATGAAAAAGTTGATGCACATGAACAAATTGTCCGTCGCTGAAAGCAAATCCAGAGCAATAGATTCCAGTTTACTCCAGTTTTCTTTCATGCTTCTTGATGGTCCTAATCTCATTCCTAATAAGCCTGAACTGCTCTCCACATTTACACAATTTCTTTGCAACTTCGGTGACTTCACATGTACATAATATTTCCTTAGTTTCTCTTTTTACATAATGTTTAAAAGTCTCTTGCCGGGCTTAGCAAAAATCCAGATGCCCCTGGCCCAGGAAGCAAATATCCATCACACCAGCAGCCCCTGACCAAATCCTTGCCTATGATTCATACAAAGTATATTCATTTGATTTGATTTGTTCTTACTTCCCTTCATCACCCTACATGCACTGTATGTCCTAATGTCCATGTTGTGGCCTGTAAGTTAGGGTGTTTGCATTTTATCGTGCCATATGGATCTGTATCCGTTAATTATTGGGCTGCTCAGCTCATACAATTGTTAGATTCACTGTTGCCATGAGAATGACAATTTTCCTTCCTGTTAGTTTAATCTGAATATTTGCATATTCCAGAGCCTAAACCATTTTGTCTAATTCACTATGCGACAGAATCCTTTCTGATCTGAGAATTTTGTTTTTAAAAATTGACTGGTATCACTATACAAGTGTGTTGTTTCTGCAGAGATATTTTATTCATTCCCAAAATCCATGTCTTTAAATTTTCAGGCCACCTTCAACTGATTAAATGTATGTTCAGCCATGACAATAACAGAAAATCATTGAGAAAAAAATAAAGATTTTTTTAAAAGCTTCTGCTTTTAAGGATTTAACAAGAAAATAACAAGAATATGTTTAATTGAAAATGAAAAGTTGATTTGGAAATGTTCTCATTTGACAATTTCTTCTCATTGATTTATTGGCATGGTACTTGAACATTTTGACCCAGTGTGTGAATTTGCAGTACTAATTAACGTTCATTCAGTCTGTTGCCAAACCTTTTGCAAGGCGATGGTACCTTCAATAAAGCTATTACTTACATTATTGTCCAGTACCCTGTTCCCTTAAGCCACTTTGGGTTTTACAAGGACACACACTCAATGATTGAGAAACAGTTTCTTTCTGTATGCCATTAGATTTACGAATGGTCCATGAGCACTACTTCATTCCTTTCATTTTGCATTATTTATTTATTTTATAATTTATAGTAATTTACATGTCCCTATGCTCTACTGCTCCACAAATGAACAATTTTCATGCCATATAAGACAATGAAAGTCAACCTGATCTTGATTCTGACTTCAATTCCAGAACTCATCACAGTATTGATTCAAATGTGTCAAAATGTACAGTAAGAGTGACTGTGCATGATGTCAAGGCAGTTACTGAGTGATATTGACAACAGGGAGCCATAGCATAACTGAAGTCTATGGGCACTGTGGGGGACTGAACCTTTTATTGAGTGTTTAATACACACAAGAGACTCTGTAGATGGTGGCAGGCCAAAGGAACTAATACAAAATCCTGGAAGAACTTAGCAGGTCAGGCAGCATCCATGGAGAGTTATAATGAACATTTTGGGCCGCAATCCTTCATCAGGACCATGAAGTTATTGTTGGAGATCAGTTCCATGACCTAACTACATGAATTCAAGAGAGGGTGCCCTTGGTGCAAACATCTCGAGCTGTTTCATTAATGACATCCCTTCAGAAGTGAGAGATATTCACTTCCATTCTGACATCTCAGAAAATGAACCAGTATATGCTTGAGCGAAACAAACTAGTGATGGCTTTCAGATATGGGCTGTGAAACAACAATTAACATTTGTGCTATTAAAGTGCTGGCTAATTTCCACCTCTGATAAAACCCTGTTTCCAGTAAGCAAATTACCATTAACAAGTCCCCCAACTATCAACAGCACAGCAAGAGTAGATCATAAGCTGGGTAACCAACATTGTGTAACTCAACATTTAACTTTGCACAGCCTTTCTGATATCTATGGGGTATAAATGAATAATGTTATGGAATGTTCTTCATTTTCCAGAATGTGTATGGCTCCAGCAACAGCCCATAAACTTAACACCAATCATGAAAAACACCCTGTTGATTGGAACTCTATTCACCTCCTCCAATACTGGCACATTGTGCTGGGCTTGGATACCATCTATGAAGTCCACAACTGTTACTTTTTCAGGCAACTTCGACAGCTGCTTCAAACCTGCTGCCACCATCCTTGAGGGAATAATAGCATTAGTGGCATATGTGAACAGCAGTGCTTGCAGGTTCCAAGTGGCAAACCACCCTAGCTTGAGAAAATATTGTAGATGCTTCATTGTCACTAAGTCTAACTGCTGGAATTTGCTGTCCAAGAGGTCGATGGAAGTACCTTCATGAGGATTGTCAGAGTTCAAGGTGGCACCACATTCTCGGGATGGGCAATAAATTCTGGCCTTGCCACACACGCATATCCCAGCCAATGAATATTATAAATGAACATTTCTCAGATTTTTCAAACATTAATAATGGGAAAGCCGTGGGGTGCCATGGTAGCATAGGGGTTCATGTGATGCTATTACAGCTCGGGGCATAGGGGCTTGGAGTTCAATTCTAGCGCCCTCTGTAAGCACTCCGTATGTTTTTCCCCATGTGTGCATGTGTTTCCTCCGGGTGCTCCAGTCTCCTCCCATGGTCCATAGATATACTGGTTAATAGGCCAATTGTTCTGTAATTAGGGTGGGGTTACATCAGTGGGTTGCTGGGTGGTGCGGCTTGGTGGACTGGACGGGCCTGTTCTATGCTTTATCTCCAAATAAATAAATAAAGTGAAGTGTTTATTTACTTATTTATACAGCACGGAATAGGCCCTTCTGGCCCTTTGAGCCACAGCAAACACCTGATTTAATCCTAGCCTAATGGCAGGACAATTTACAATGACCAATTAAACTACCAACAATGAGCTTGTTAATGTGCAAGTACATTTTAATTAAATTGTAAGTGGTTATTAATCCAGTCAAGTTCTTTTCCAATCCAAAATAACAAATTTTGTTGACAGCTTTGCTTAACATTTAGTCCTTACTTTTTTAATTGCCACGCTGTTTGAATTTGTTTGTATTATGCTTTCATGATAATTTGAATTCTCTGATTTAATATTGCAATAGCTGATAGTTGGCACGTGGCCTAGTGGGCAAGGCATCAGACTAGTAACCTGAAGGTCACTGGTTCGAGCCTCAGCTGAGGCAGCGTGTTTGTGTCCTTGAATGAGGCACTTAACAACACATTGCTCTGCGACATCACCGGTGCCAAGCTGCATGGGTCCTAGTGCCCTTCCCTTGGTCAACATTGGTGGTGTGGAGAGGGGAAGGCCTGCAGCTTGGGCAACTGCCGGTCTCCCATACAACCCTGCCCAGGCCTGCGCCCTGGAAATTCCAGGCGCAGATCCATGGTCTCTCGAGACCGACGGATGCCACCACCACCAGCTGATAGCTGGAAAATTCTACTGTATGTCTTGGTTTTGTTTACTTTTAACTAAATGTATTCATTTTACAAACTACCAGTGATATTACTAAAATTTAGTAATTAAAGAAGGGAGGTTGTGATGACACAGCAATTATGAGTGCTGCTTCAGTACTTCTTCACTTGGGTGCACCACCTTCCTGTGGGTTTCCAGTGGGCTGGCCCATTTCTTCGACCAAAGCTAGATTAATTGCCTACTCTAAACTACACTTGGTTGTTTTGTGTGTGTGTGAGCCTTTAGCTCCTGGTGGAGTCGTTGGGGCGCCGTAATGACAAGCTTTTTGGTGATTGCTCATCATGTGGCGTGTCTTGGGCATCTGAAACCTGGCGGAGCCCATTCCGCTCCAGGTTTTTTGAATCCCTCTATGAGGTCGAGTTGCTCGCTCGACACTCAACCAGGCACGGATGGAGAACGTGCAAGGGAGCCGGCTGGATTCAAACTCAGGACCTCTTGCCCCGAAGTCCAGCACTGATGTCACTACACCACCAGCCAGTTACTTGTTTGTTACTTGGTGAGTAACAAAATAATCAAAGAGGAATTGATGGGGTTGGCAGAGAGAAAAAGCTGTGAGAGTACAGGAAAATAAAGAGAGGGAAATAGGAATCTATTGTGTTTGGGCACAAAACACAGAAATACTGCAGATGCTGGAAATCCAGAGTAACACACACAAAATGCTGGAGGAATTCAGCAGGTCAGGTAGCATCTATGGAAATGAAAAAGAAGTTGACATTTCGGTCTGCTATACTCCAATGTTTCAGAATAATGGGACTGCTTTGCTGGAAGCTACCATGGACTAAATGGGCTAATTGTCATGTGTCATGGTAGGTAAATTGGTTCATACACATCATCTGAGAAGATTGAAGTTTTGTTTGTGATTCTATATGACAATGGTCTCAAATAAGAAATATTTTTTATTTTTCTGTTTCATTTATTGGATCAGTGTGTGGTTGGCAAAACCAGCATTTAAGGTGTATCTTAGTCTTAACAACTTCTTTACTGTTCTGCATTTTGGGTATACGTATCACATGGGGTAAGTGCCAAGTTGCTGGCAGCTTTCTAACGCAAAGAGTTAAATAGCTGGCTCTGGAAAACAAAGCAAACTTGAACACAGAATCTCACAACAGATCGACCAATTTGATAATATTCACCGAGATAGATTTTATGGCCCCATCATTATTACATGCCATGTTGTATGACATGGGTGATCATGGTCTTTCCATGACCACAATGGTTCTTTGCAAAGTTTTCTACAGAAGTGGTTTGCCATTGCCTTCTACTGGGCAGTGTCATTATAAGACGGGTGACTGCAGCCATTATCAATACTTTTTAGAGGTTGTCTGCCTGTCATCAGATGTTGCATAACCAGAACTTGTGATATGCACCAGCTGCTCCCATGGCTCCACATGACTCTGATCAGGAGGTAAAGCAGGTGCCACAGCTTTCCCAAGGGTGACCTGCAGGCTAGCAGAGTGAAATCGTGCCTTACACCTCCTTTGCTAGGGACTTATCTCCACCCCACCACCCATTATCCAAGATTTAAAAAAAAATAATGATAGCTTTTAGTAGAGAAAAGCTGAAGGAGATGCAAGTACATATTTCCCTCATTTATGATACGCTGCTGGCAATATGTCAGGTTTCTTCAATCTAGTTCACTGCCCGGATCTGTATTTACAGTTGCCTGGATCAAGGCATGTAGGTCATCCACTTTCAGGTGTGAAAAATGGGCTGTTTATCAACTCTACAATCTCCATTAATCATGAAAATAAGCCAAAAAGTGCATCTTTTTTGGAAGTCTTATGGGGCAATGCAAATACAGTGAATTCTGGTTAATTGGGACATATTGGGACCAGTACATTTTGGCCCAATTAAGCAACTGCCCCAGTTAGCCGGCATTTCCCGGAAATAGTTAAAAGGTATAAGAAAGTCAAACTACCATTTAGCTGGATATCATTTTATGTATTTAAATAAAATGCAGAACAAGTTAGAACAATTCCAATACCCCTACAGTACTATAAAATAGTGTATTAATTCCTAATGGTTTTTGTCAGAGGAATTCATCTGCTGTGTTCTTTAGATTGGCTGTATATAGACAAAATTAGCACAGGCATCGAGGGCCCTGATATAATGCTCAGAAGACTGTACCTTCCACATCTTCATTTTGATTGTAACTTTGTCAATAACTTCATATTCATTGTAATTCCTAACTTGTTGAAGCAGTGAAATCATTTTATTTTTACTCCCAATCAGTTTTGGTATCTCCAAGCCTGAATGCTTAGAACTGCAGGGAGCAAAACAATTCAAATTGTCTTACTGCTTATTTCTCACCAACTATCAGTGACAAAAATCACTGCTTTTTGAACACAAACACATGCAACTGATGTTATTTAAAAAGTGATCACTGTGAGCACAGTGCAGCATCTAATGGCCACACAAAGGAGGTTTACTAAACTGATCTCATGATTGAATAGCTTGTCATATGAAGACTTTTTGATGGTTCTGGGCCTGTATTCACTCAAATTCAAAAGAATGAGGGGCGACCTAATTGAAACCTATCAAATGGTGAAAGGCCATGAAAAAGTGGATGTGGAGAGGATGTTTCCTATGGTGGGAGAGTCTAAGAACAGAGGACACAACCTCAGATTAGAGGGACGTCCTTTGAAAACAGATGAGAAGGAATTTCTTTAGCCAGATGGTGGTGACTTGTTGGAATTCTTTGTCACAGGTAGCTGTGGATGCCAAATCTTTATGTCTTTTTTAAGCAGAGTTCGATGATTCTTGATTGGTCAAGGCATGAAAGGATACAGGAAGAAGGCAGGAAATTGGGACTGGGGGAAAATTGGACAAGCCATGATGAAATGGTGGAGCAGACTTGATAGGCCAAATGGCCTGTGTTTCTATATCTTCTGGAATTATAGTCCAAGTACACATGACTGATGCCAATTAGAAACTGGTCGATAACAGTCTCCTGCCCCAATAAGTGGGACAGTGTCACAAATAAGCAAAGAGAATTTTTACTATTTTCTCAATTTATTTTTGGTCTTCCAAAAATAAAAATTTTTATTTTTATAAAATAATCTACCTTACATCACCTTACCATTACCTTACAAAGAATCTACCTTACATGAAAAAAATTACATGAAGCTAATAGCATCAAAATGCAATTCTGGAGCTACTGTTCCAAATATTAAGGTAACTAACTGTTGGAGCATAATATTTAGCATGGCAGAGCATGCCCATATTGCCAAGTTTAAATTGCTCCAATAAACTAGTGTGTATTCTCAGCCAAAATCAAATTGGAAAATCACACATTCCAATCAGTCAATCAATTTAAAATAACTTTTGAGTTTTAGTGATCTTGTTGCAGAATGTGTATGAGAGGAGGTGGCAGGGAAGGGGAAGGAAAAGTGGTGTGGCCAATAAATATCTGGCAGAAAGAACCTGACATATTCTCTCAAGGTATAAATGCCTAAGTTTGTGATGCCTATTTGCACAAACCTTGTGTAAAGATCACTCAAATCTATTCTATATTTCCAAAGCATCCCAAGTTATTCAGTGCCATGTGTGCAGTTGTTAATGTTGTGTCAAATTTATGTTAGAAACAGCAGATATTCTTCTCCAAAAGTCTTGTTATGAAGGAGCAGAGTCTATAACCAAGCTCATTTGAGGTGTAGCAAATACGTTTCCATCAGTTCTTCAATAATCTGGTTGCCAGATTGCATTTAGATTGTTGAAGCATTGATGGAAACATTTTCATACTTCATGACACACAAAATACTGTAGGAACTCAGCAGGCCAGGCAGTCATTTCATCAGGATTTAGCATCTGCAGATTTTCTTATCTTCATACTTCATGATCTACATTTTGAGAATATAATCCATTTACCTATTCAAATTTCCAATCCCCTTTTCTTCTGGTAAATTTTTAAATTTCTGTGGCACTTGATGACAGAGGTTGCATCTTCAAACACAGCACTGAACTGAACTATTGAACTATAGTATATAACTACATTGAACCAGTGAAAAAAGATGTAGCCAGTGGACTGGTTATCGGACTATTTTTCAAAGATTTGACAAAGAATCATTGGTGTCTCCAATCCAATTTTGTGGACATGGATTCACTTAATATTTAGTCTGATTGCAATGATTTCTTTTAATTACCAAGCTGTTATTTTGGCAACCTTTTTTAACCAATTTGGTAAGTATCCTATTTTTCATAGGACTATAGGAGTAATCCAATTAACACCTTCCTGGAACTGCATTAGGCATTGTGAACCAAGCAATAGGACTAGGTTCCAGTTTGCAAACATGTGCCTGGCTTAGTTGCAAGCAGCACAAAAAATTTCAACAGGAAAAAGTTATTTGGTCTTTGCAGCCCGTAAGAACCAATCACACAGATGCCTGTACCAATACCTTAATAGTCCGCTTTCATTCAACTTGTTCTTAAATGTATCCGCATTAATGTTAGTGGTGAATTCCTACTCCATATCAAAATACCAACGGTATTTTAATTGTGATTTGTAATTCAACTTTGATGTCTATTTTTGTGATGTGATATAGTATTACTGTTATAAACAGATGATGCATCAGAGTATGTTCAGTAAGCAATGCAAGGAGAACTCTACTGACTACTTACTTTTGTGAGAGACTCCCCAATCGTTCCTTATCTATGGAATTTCATGGAGCTGCTCTTGAAATGTGTTACTCTATCTCATCCTACACCACTTGAGCCTGTTCACCTTATGGCAGCACTGTTGAATAACTAAGTCATCTGTGTGCAGTGAGAAAGCACCTAGAAAAGTCCACGTGAAAATTATAAATAAGCCATGGATTCCTTTTTTCTTTTTCAGAAGTTTCATTTTCCTATGCCTAGTATGCCCTTGTTGTCGAGGCATTAACAGAGGCCCAGATTTTGAAAATACAACACAACAGTGTTTTTCTAAATAAATTATATTAAAATAATGTGCCTACAAATGAGCACATTTATTTGTCAAGGGAAAGTTATTCAATGTCTGCCACATCCATCTCATTTCAAATGCTTGGTAGTTGGCTATTACAGATTTTTGCAAGTCAAATTAGGACACTTTTTTTCCTTTTTGTAATGCTTTGTGCAGACTGATATTTTTCAACTTTACCCAAGCAGCTTCATGAAGCCAGGCAATCAATATTACAGATTTACGAGAGGTGATTGATAAGTTTGTGGCCTAAGGTAGAAGGAGTCAATTTTAGAAAACCTAGCGCATTTATTTTTCCTGCATTTTCACACTTAGTCCATCGGTCGTGGAGCATACGGATCCCTTCTTTGTAGAAGTCGGTGTCTTGGACCTCCAGAAGTGGTCCACAGCAGGGGTGATTGATAAGTTTGTGGCCTAAGGTAGAAGGAGATGAGTTATTAACTTCAAACTTTATGCATAATCACTCAAAGAGTTGAACTGTATGTGCATGTAACGAGAGCTGTATAACTGATCACCTTCTACCTTAGGCCACAAACTTATCAATCACCCCTGCTGTGGACCACTTCTAGAAAGAAGGGATCCGTATGGTCCACGACCGCTGGACTA
The DNA here is from genome assembly GCF_048418815.1 of Hemitrygon akajei. Taxonomy (NCBI): domain Eukaryota; kingdom Metazoa; phylum Chordata; class Chondrichthyes; order Myliobatiformes; family Dasyatidae; genus Hemitrygon; species Hemitrygon akajei. Next base: position 61,232,099 of record NC_133146.1, read on the forward strand.
AGTGTGTAAATGTAGGAGGGGACTATGTTGAAAAATAAATGTGCTAGGTTTTCTAAAATTGACTCCTTCTACCTTAGGCCACAAACTTATCAATCACCCCTCGTAGTTGGAATATTTCTTTACAAGAAGACGTTGATGTTTTGAAAATAAGGAAATATTGGATAGCAGTCTAAACTGAAATTATAAATGGCATCCTAAAGTGCAGTAAATCAGGTAGAAAGGATAATTTGCTAATTAGTCCTGAATAATATTTCTGTGATACACCACAAAGAACACTTCTCAGTTCTGAGGTAGGGATTTATGCAGCACTTCTCACAGCCTCTGGATTTGGGTGCCACGGTAGTGTAGCAGTTAGTGTGACACTATTACAGCTGGGGGTATTGGAATTCAGGGTTCAATTCTGACATCATCTGTAAGGAATCTGTACATTCTTCCTGTGAAATGCGTCGGTTCTCTCCCGGTGCCCTAGTTTCCTCCCAAAGTCCAATGATGTACCAGTTAGTAGGCTAGTTGGTCATTGTAAATTGTCCTGTGATTAAATTGGGGACTGCTGGGCAGTGCAGCTTACAAAGGCTGGAAGGGCCTGTTCTATGCTTTATCTCTAAATAAAATAAATCGATAAGATATTCCATACTTATCCAAAGCATGAATTTTAAAATATTTTCTGCACTTCTCTCAACTGGACTGTAGGAATTGAGGGTGAGTTGTTTCCACTCTAGTTCTGAGTTGACTGAAGAGGGACAGAATCGCAGTGTGTGGGTACCTTTGGTGGTGCTCCCTTTTCTTGCCATTTTTTTGCTGGGCTTTTGCAGATTTGGGATCTGAAGATTCTTGGTGATATCACAGATTCTTCCTCCCCATTTTGATTGATCATGGGTCAAAGATTCCAATGGAACATTGAAATTTATCTTTCAAGGAGACTTTAAGATCCTTGAAACATTTACTCTTTCTATCAGATTGGGTCTTACTATAATGGAACTCATGGTGAAATGTCTACCTCAGGGGTTTGGTGCTGAGACCCACAGAGTCTCGTCATCTGAACCTGCTGATTGTAATTGGAACCTTGTCACTGGAGAAGATACTGACATCTCGTTGCTTATCCTGTCATTGAATTTGGAGTACTGTTGGCCCTCCTTATCCGCGAATTCAAAAAACCGCGAATCACAAAAATCCGGAAGTGCTCTTCCAGCACTTGTTGTTCGAGCATGTACAGACTTTTTTTCTTGTCATTATTCCCTAAACAATGCAGTATAACAACTATTTTACATAGCATTTACATTGTATTAGGTATTATAAGTAATCTAGAGCTGATTTAAAGTATATGGGAGGATGTGCGTGGGTTATCGTGAATCGGGATTGAAAAAAATTGGAAGTTCTCTTACTAAGTAAGTCGGAACAGGTATATCTGGTATTATTTAGTGTCAGTCGAACGTTTGCATTCGTATATAGTATATATTTTACCTTTCTATGCATATAAAACACTTAAGAACGTATGTTTCAGTGCCGGGCTCGGGAACAGAAGTTCCCGAGTTCGATCTAGTGACAGATCGCTATGGAATGCGCTCTCCACCGTGCTGGGTTGATGTGGAGGATCAAAAACCCAAAACCCCAAAACCCAATAATTAAACCACTGCGTTACTTAGTAATAATTGTAGCTTTCATCAGGGGCAGAGCCTTTCTCACTTTATCTTTTAAAATTGTTCTGATTGTTGACCGACGTAGCCTAACGCTTTTCCAATGACCAATGGCATTTCACCTCTTTCTGATCACTTTATTATTTCCACTTTATTTTCAATCGTTACCGTGATTACTTTCCTGAACAGAAACACTGCGGATTCAGATCTCTGCCGTTGGGTCTTAATGTCCACTGCACTGCGACAGGTTAAATAAGGTCTGGAGTTCTGCTGGGTCCTAAGGTCCACCGCTTTGAGACAGGTTGAATAAGGGACTTGAGCATCCGCGAATTTAGTTATCCGCGAGTGGTCTCAGAACCAATCCCTTGCGGATAAGGAGGGCCGACTGTGAAGACTGCGGCTCTTTGATCTAGTAGTTGCAGCTAGTTCACATTTCTGAAGCACGTAGGATTGCAGAGATCCTTGAAGTCTGATGGACAATGAGTTTCATGCCTAGTTTGAAATCTTGATCTTCAAGCATTCTTTTTCTGAGGCAGCCAAAGATTCTAAAGCTTCATAAGAGACAAATATGACTTTCATCCATGATATTTGCCTTTGCTGGTGTTACGTAACCTCGTAACCAGGTAACTTACCAGCAAAGATAGCGGGATCAGCTGAGTCGGATGCTACTATTTTCAAACGTTTTATTCAAAAAGGGGCACAAACGGATGGTTAATACAAAACATTCAGATCATATACATCATCAAAACTCAATCTAAAACACCGGTGTAATAATAATCAATCAGGAATAAGCTCTATAGTTGTCTAGGGGTAATACTGAGTCCAATTGAAATATAAAGAGTCACTCAGAAGTTTGCAGGCTTTTCCCTTTTGGGAACCGCTGGGGTTTCACGTTGTAGAGAGAGCGAGATGGTTGAGAAAGGATAAACACTTGCCCGTTGTCTTTACAGAGCAAATCCTTGGAATCAGGGGAGCAGGCTTCCCCGTTGTTATTTAAAAGCGGTCTTCCGTTGGTTCTAGCCACAGATTCAAAATTTGGAATCTAACGCACGTGGCTTCCTTCAAAATGGCTTCCCGCTCCCACGGGAATCGGTATCGTGCTTCCTTGGTGTCTCCTTGGTGCGTCTGAGGGTTGTCCCCCCCTCAGACCCTCCTTTATACTTCTTCACGGGATCGCAGGTGTCAATCATTTTGCAGGTGATGCGATCTCTCTCTCAACCAGCCCACTTTGCCCGAGGGCTTTTCACGTGGTCTCCATGAGACAATAGTCAATGTCGCCTTTATTCTGCTTCTCGGGAGAACGTGGTCTTCTGCACGTCTCTCTCTCTCTCTCTCTCTCTCTCTCTCTCTCTCTCCCATTTCCTGTGTCTATTCAGCACGTCTCTCTCTCTCTTGGGTCAGTTGACCCCCCCTTGACTAGGGCTCTTGCGATTCTCACAAAGGTGGGGGCCGAGGTTATAACACTGGGAAGCAGCTTCTGATCTATCACAAACCCATATTTTCCAGAAATTGATGATGGACCTTTTGTCCTATTTTTGGAGATGAGTATAATGTGGTGGGGTTAAGCTGGTGGATGATCTTTCATTTTGGGGATCTTTGATGTAATGACTAATGTAGTGAAGGAATCGACGAAGATTATATGCAACTTTCAAACATTATCTGTGCCCTACAGCTCAGTGATTGTGATTGGAGTTATCATGGTTCTGTAGTGGTGGTGATGTAGGTTGAACAGCTTCCCTCCTATCTTGTAAATTAGCTACACTTGCTCGATACCAATCTACTCTGAGATTACATCTTTGGACTGTGAGAGGGAACCTGAGCACCTGGAGAAAACTCATGCATTCCACGGGGAGCACTTACATACATACTTCTAATAGTGTAAGCCGGAATTGAACTCCAAACTGGATGCCCTATGCAGTAATAGCATCATGCTAACCGCTTTGCTACTGTGGCGCTCAATTGTTAGTACCATAAATTCGATTACCTATTATATAACCTTTTGAGAAATATTTTTAGTACATGTATGCAGCAGATACAGGCATCTTTGGGAAGGCCAGCATTTATTATCCATTCTTAATCACTCTTGTGAATCCTGTCTTGTTGCTCAGCACAGTTTGCTACGGCTGACTGATTTGCAAGGCTGGTTCACAGTGCAACCAATATTCAGCTGCATTGCTCTTACACAGACTAAAATTTTCTACCCTAAAGGAACGTGTTTGCTACTTTTGAAAATGATGTGAAGTTTCTATTGGGTGCTAAGAAGATTTTCACTAGTGGTATCAGGGGTAAGGGCTTTCAGCTACAAGATTAGGCTGGAGAAGCAGGTTTTGATTCCTTCCTTGGAGCAAGAAAATTTGAAGGGTGGTTTGAGAAGGATGTACAAACTGATAGTGAATTTAGATAAAGTAGAGGGAAACTGTTCCCAGTACAGATGGTTGAAGGATTTAAAATGATGGGAAAATTTTACAAGGAGAGTGTGTCTTTTTTTAATGCATGAACTATCTCTCTTTTCACAGTTCCCACCGGACATGCAGTTGTTCCTAGCATCTTGTTTTTACTTTTTCGCATCTGTAATATTTTTAGATTTCCAGTACCTGTAAGGTAGTGGGAACACATTCTAGTTCGTTCATTCATGGGCGATCATGATTGTTCTTGGCAATTTTTTTCCGCGGAAGTTGTTTGCTATTGCCTACTTCTGGGCAGTGTCTTTACAAGGTGGGTGACACCAGCCATCATTAATATTCTTCAGAGGCTGTCTGCTTGGCTTCAGCAGTCACATAACCAGGATTTGTCATCTACACCAGCTATTCATACGATAATCCACCACCTGCTCCCATGGCTTTACGTGACCCTGATCTGCTAAGTTGGTGCTACACTCTGTCCAAGGTGACCTGTAGGCCAGTAGAAGGAAGGAGCACCTTACACCTCCTTTGCTTAAGACATACTTCCATCCCGCCACCCAAGTAGGGCTTTCAAAAGGGAATTGGATGAGCCTGTGAGAAAATAATTTCCAGGTAAGGTAAAAGGGGCTGATTGGATTTCAATACAAAAGCAGGCATGGACTTAGACTATGTATCACAAGAATTCTGCTTCTAATCTATTAAGGATATTAGTGTATCAGATTCAGATTCATTTATTTATCACTTGTACATCGACACATACAGAGAAATGCCTTGTTTGCATTAACAATCAACACAACCTAGGGATGTACTAGAGGCAGCTCACCCCATATTCTGCGTCAACGTAGGAAGCCCACAGTGTCCAGCAGGACAAGTATTTCACCAGGGTCATCGGAGTTTGGAGTTCAATTCTGGCATCAACTGTAAGGAGTCTGGACATGCTCCCTGTGAAATGCGCGGGTTTCCTCCGGGTGCTCTGGTTTTCTCCCACAGTCCAAAGATGTACTAGTTAGTAGGTTATTTGGTCATTATAAATTGTCCCGTGATTCGGCTAGGGCAAAATTGGGGGTTGCTCAAAGGTCTTTTCCACGCTGTATCAAAATAAATAAATACACAAACACCAGTAAAACAAGCTTATCTCCTTCCACCCATCCACCCACTCACACACAGAGAAAAGGCTCCAACCCCAAATCAGGTGGACTTTTACTGTAATATGATGGTTTCAAGTCAAGTCAAGTCAAGTCACTTTTATTGTCATTTCGACCATAACTGCTGGTACAGTACATAGTAAAAATGAGACAATGTTTTTCAGGACCATGGTGTTACATGACACAGTACAAAAACTAGACTGAACTACGTGAAAAAAAAACAACACAGATAAAGCTACACTGGACTACAGACCTACACAGGACTACATAAAGTGCACAAAAACAGTGCAGGCGTTACAATAAATAATAAACAGGACAATAGGGCAAGGTGTCAGTCCAGGCTTCGGGTATTGAGGAGTCTGATAGCTTGGGGGAAGAAACTGTTACATTGTCTGGCTGTGAGAGCACGAATGCTTCGGAGCCTTTTCCCAGACGGCAGGAGGGAGAAGAGATTGTATGAGGGGTGCATGGGGTCCTTCATAATGCTGTTTCCTTTGCGGATGCAGCATGTAGTGTAAATGTCCGTGATGGCGGGAAGAGAGACCCTGATGATCTTCTCAGCTGACCTCACTGTCCGCTGCAGGGTCTTGCGATCCGAGATGGTACAATTTCTGAACCAGGCATGATGCAGCTGCTCAGGATGCTCCCTGTAGAATGTGATGAGGATGGGGGGTGGGAGATGGACTTTCCTCAGCCTTCGCAGAAAGTAGACGCTGCTGGGCTTTCTTTGCTATGGAGCTGGTGTTGAGGGACCAGGTGAGATTCTCCGTCAGGTGAACACCAAGAAATTTGGTGCTCTTTACGATCTTTTCTGATCACCATAATTGAAACTAGCTTTATTCATGAATTAATTTAATTGAGTTTAATTTAATTGTCCAGCTCTTTTAATGAACTCCAAACTCATTTTTAATATTTAGGTCATTAGTCCAGGAATTTGCAAAACCAGTAATGAAACCACTGCACAACATTTTCCCTAATGTCAGCACTACCTACCCTACCGGTATTGATTGAATTGTCTCAGCCTTGAGTTAATTACTCAAAAGAAAAACTTTGATATACATCATGTGAAATACCATATATTTGTATTTGAGATGGTGTCTTTATTAATAATGAGCTTAGATGTGCAACAATAAAGGATACAACAGGGTCTTTTAAGAGGCTTTTAGATAGGTACATGGAGCTTAGTAAAATAGAGGGCTATAGGTAAGCCTAGTAATTTCTAAGGTAGGGACATGTTCCGCACAGCTTTGTGGGCCATAGGGCCTGTATTGTGCTGTAGGTTTTCCATGTTTCTATGTTAATAAAGTGTATATGGTAGCATGCCTCATTAAAATATTCTAATCTATGTCAAGAGGGATGTGGTTAATCTATGATAGATTATCGGGTAATCAGGGCTCCATTTTTCATTTTATGAATTAAAAAAATTGAATTGCTTCTATATTTTTTCTATCCTGTTAAAAATAAATACGACAGTTTGAAGTGCCATTAAAATACAGATATGTACAATGCATATGCGGGATAATTCCTGTTTTTGAATTGTACAAAGAATATCTTAGTTTTGCAGTGATCATTCTTTTATGCTGTAATTGTAGAAGTAAAATTAACTTTACATTTAAAGAGAATAAATAAAAAATGGTGACTGATGATGGAAAGGTAAGTGAGTATAAATGTATACCAACATGTTGGTGAACTGTACAACTGATTTGCTTATTCTAAGATCCCGCAAGGATGACCAAATAATCATTTTCAGTTTGACAATAAATTTTAGTGAGCAATGACTATAATGATGCGATTGATGATGATTGGTGATGTAATCGCAGAGATGCGAATATTACTGTGATCACTCACTGATCAACCTTCCTCCAAAATAAACAGTAATGCAAGGGTAGGAAGGGATCTGGTGGTCTCCTGTTTGTGTTATTAGCCTGTAAGGGATTAATATGTTTGAGGATGAATTGTCCATCATAGAAACTCTTCTGAAAAAAAACAAAAAATAATTCTGTATTGAAGTTTCATAATAACTGGATATTTTGCTGTCCTGCTTATGAATGCAGCTACCTCCTTCTGAAATAATCTGTTTTGAACAAATTATAGAATTGAAGTGAGTCTTCTGGTAATTCAGTGGGTGGATAAATGTCCTGTGTAATACACAAAATGCTGGAGGAACTCAGCAAATCAGGCTGCATCTATGGAAATGAATAAACAACGTTTCGAGCCAACACCCTTCATCAGGAGTGGACAGGAAGAGGGAAAATGCCTAAGTAAAAAGGTGGAGGGAGGGGAAGGAGCACTAGCTAGAAAGTGATAGGTAAAGCCAGGTAGGCGTTAAAGGTAAAAGGCTGGAGGAGAAGGAATCTATTAGGAGAGGAGAGTGGGCCAAGGAAGAAAGGGAAGAAGAGGAGGGGCACCAGGAAGAGGTGATATATAGTTGAGAAGAAGTAAGAGGCCAGAGTGGGGAATAGAAGAGCAGATAAGGGAGAGGGGAAAAGGCCACATATTGTTGCAGAGGCATACGGATGAGAAGGATTCTAGCCTTTATCCATTGTTAGTGCTAAGCCAACAGATCTCAGGCAGGGAGTGACATTTGCTATTTCATTTCTCAAATGACATTTGGCAATAATTTACATCACTTCATTGAGGCAAGTGACAACAACACTAGTGAACTATCAACACTAGTGAACTCTGATACTTAATGTTGGAATAGACTTGGAGATAATATTGAGAGTAGTGGTGATGCTGTCCAGTGACATCTGTAGGCTCTATCTTCATTCTGGTGCTCCTTTGCAGACGGAGACATTTCCCTTACAGCATTGACAGGATGTGATTCTTAAGTATGGATTATGGTCATGGAGATTCCAATCACACTCACTGGGCTTTTAATACCTCCTACCATCTCAGAATAAAGTGCAGTTCTGTTAAAGGCAAACTTACCAAAGGGAGTTTAAAATAAACACCATTTTTACAAAAGTAAATCATAAGGTTTGAAATGGAGAAAATGTTTTAATTCTAGAATGATGCTTTATGTAGTAGTTACTTGAAAACAAACTGAAACCGCACATAGACTAAGCACTAGGGTTGGCTCCGTATGGTTCACTCCAAAATAACGACATTCCAAAGTTCAAGAGTACATTTGATCCCTTATTAAGAAACCAGCAAAGATGAGCAATCTTGTAATAATAAAAGCTAATGAAACTAAAGCTAGCGCTATAATAAAATCATGGCCTAGGTGGTAGCGTTAGTGATCTTAGCATATTTAAGCATTCCTTAGTAGTCAGCATAAAAATGATCATCCTCAGCTTACTCCCTGGCTCTAACTAGATTAAACTGACTGAGACAAACTGTGAATGCTTAATTCGACACATTCGCTTCTACCACACCCCAAACTGTTTGACAAATTACCCATAGTAAATGTGTAACACTAAATATAATACAGACAGACATAAGTACTTGGCTCCTACACTTCGAATGTTTTTTTCTCCAATATTTGCAGAATGTAACAACTTAAAAGTTTGTTTTCCCATTTAGCTTCATAATTCCATAAGAATATACGAGGGATGATTGATAAGTTCATGGCCTAAGGTAGACGGACTCAATTTTAGAAAACCTAGCACATTTATTTTTCAACATAGTCCCCTCCTACATTTTCACACTTAGTCCAGCGGTCGTGGAGCATACGGACCTTGGACCTCCAAAAAATGTCCACAAATGGGTGATTGATAAGTTCGTGACGTAGGGTAGAAGGAGATGAGTTCTACAGCTCTCGTTACATACACATGCAGTTCAACTCTTTGAGTGATTATGCAGAAAGTTTGAAGTTAATAACTCATCGCTTACCTTAGGCCACAAACTTATCGATCACCCCGATGAGTTATTAACTCCAAACTTTCTGTATAATCACTCAAAGAGTTGAACTGCATGTGCATGTAACGAGAGCTGTATAACTCATCTCCTTCTACCTTAGGCCACAAACTTATCACCTGATTTGGAACTTTCTGGAGGTCCAAGATCCGTATGTTCCACGACCGCTGGACTAAGTGTGTAAATGTAGGTGGGGACTATGTTGAAAAATCAATGTGCTAGCTTTTCAAAAATTGACTCCTTCAACCTTAGGTCACAAACTTATCAATCACCCCTCATATATTAAAAGGAAGCCTTGCCCACTGGAGATCGGCATTATTTTAATTAATTTTGAACTCATCTCGGATCTTAATAAGACCGAGCATTGATTAGTCTTCCTTTAGATCTAAAGAAGTCACTCCTATTAATGAGGCTTTGAAAAAAAATGGATGACTCAATAACATGAAAAGTTAACTGTGAGAAAAGACCATATATTTAATCATTTATTGCCTCTTAATTACCATGTTTGATACCATGCATTTAGTTGTTCTGGCCCTGCATCTGACCTTCTAATCCTGCTCCTCCTCTTGTTCCTTCAATGAACAAAATCAGCATACACGGTTACATAACCACTCAAACTGACTAATGGACCATGTTAATAAATACAATAGGCATAAGAGTGGGCTCTTACAATAGGCAGTGTGGGCTCACATGACACACAAACTAAGAGTTTGCCAATTGATTACCATGAATACTTATGACAATAAATCTCTGCACATATAGATAAAGACAATGTCACAGATGGCAGTAAAACGTAAGATGTTTATGAGGGCACTACAAAAGGCTAATCCTTCACATAATTGTAGTGCAGTATTCACAAGCACCATCATGACTTGAAGGATTCACAAGTCAATTTCTTTAAAAAATTATGAAGCACATAACTGCATATGTTATGCCAACAAACATTTTAAATCAAATTGACACAAGTTTACTTCTTACTGTAAACTGGTGTGTTTATTGAATGTCTTTGTAATGCAGGTTTGTATCCTGAGACTCACAGGATGGTCTGACCCACTTTAAGTTTCCAAATTTGAATTCTGTGCTCACTGTGACTGAATAGAACAAAATAATTTGAGAAAGGCATTGACACAATGCAGGAGAATATTTGTTTTGCCTTTCATGAATGTAAGAAGCAAAAGTTTGCCAGGATTTTGTAGTACAAATACCAAATCCATTTAACATTGAACAGGTAAACACAAAGTACACTGCAGATGCTGTAGTCAAATCAAGATGTACAAAAATGCTGGATGAACTCAGCAGGTCGGGCAGCATCCGTTGAAAGAAGCAGTCAACGTTTCGGGTCGAGACCCTTCGTCAGGACTAAAGAAGGAGGGGGCAGGGGCCCTATAAAGAAGTTGGGGGGAGGGTGGAAAACCAATCAGAGGAAAGATCAAGGTGTGGGGGAGGGGAAGCAGGGAGGGGATAGGCAGGAGAGGTGAAGAAGGAATCTAAGGGGAAAGCACTATGGGTAGTAAAAGAAGGCAGAGTTGGAGGAACAACATCTCATATACCGTCTGGGTAGTCTCCAGTCCCTTGGTATGAACATTGAATTCTCCAACTTCCAGTAATTCCCTCCCTCTCCCTTCCCCCATCCCACCTTCACTCTGTCTCCTCTTCTAGCTGCCTATCACCTCTCATGATTCTGCCTTCTTCTACTACCCATAGTGCTTTCCCCTTAGATTCCTTCTTCACCTCTCCTGCCTATCCCCTCCCTGCTTCCCCTCCCCCACCCCTTGATCTTTCCTCTGATTGGTTTTCCACCCTCCCCCCACCTTCTTTATAGGGCCCCTGCCCCCTCCTTCTTTAGTCCTGACGAAGGGTCTCGACCCGAAACGTTGACTGCTTCTTTCAACGGATGCTGCCCGACCTGCTGAGTTCATCCAGCTTTTTTGTACATCTTAACATTGAACAGGTGACTTGTTTTGTACACTGTAGTATCTTTGGTGAATGTAAACAGCCCATTTATTACAGTAAGATTCTATTATTAATATTAATCTGAAAATAGTGTGAAATGCGTTCAGATATTTTGATCTGTTAGGGTGTTATATATTCTGATTATTAATGCCGATTTTGCTTTGTACCTATGTATCTGATAACAGAATCCATTCTTACTTTTCATTCTACACAATCAGTAAAACTTATCAATGCCTGGAAACAATCATTATATCTTATGTTACAATTATTATACAACTATTACAAAAATTGACAAGTAGTTTTGTGAATTGTTGTAAGTTTAAAACATTTTTACTGGTTATTTTTCCCCTTTCTCGTGGATGCTGCTCTTGAGCCCACAGTTATTGACTGACTTGTGGCAGCTGAATGTTAATGGTTTGTGATCATGGCGCACACTAGCACATTGTAGAAGAGTTTGGTCATGTTCACACCTGGAATGTATACCTTTTGAACACAGGTTACAGCCTAGCAACCGAGCATAAGCACCTTTGCTAAGGCTTAATTTGTGTGCAAGGGTACAAAATTGTTTTGCAACATTCCCTCTGGTGCCCTTGTTAAAATCGGGTAGCTTGTTGAGGTAGACTTGGGAACAATATTTTGTAGCACAAGTCAACCATTCCCATTATTTCAGTTAGGAACAGCAATCAAAATAACAATTTCTTGCTTTGAGTCTGTGATAAGCGTATCTTTGCTTGCATGCTTTGGAATATTTTACCACTCTGTAGGAGAGCTCTTCAAACAGTTAATTTTTCTTGTGTAATTATTAAGCAGTTTTTGTCTTATTCGCAGAAGAACAGCTAATTTATTGAGAAGAATTTTGCTTATGAATATTGCTTCCCGTTAAGCATGGTACTAAAGTATAATTCAGATTTGAAAGCCTGAAGGGTCAGTTTGGCATTAATGCACTCATGCATTTCATTCAATAGCTGTAGTGTCCAGAAGACATAAAGGACAGTTTGATGCAGAAATCAGACATTGAATAAAGTCATATATTGTAGCAGAGACTTGGTGATTTGCAGTTTTAACACTCTAGTAGCAATTGGAAGAGGGTCCTTGCTAAATGGTTACCGTAGAAATGATGCTTTGAGGAATAGTTTAACCCCCCCCCCCAAAAAAATCTGCTGATGACTTACTTTTCTTCAGTATTTTTCCAAATGGCATTGCACTCATAAAATGTTATAGTAATCATTAACTTTTTAACAGCTGCAATGCATCTTCTTCTGTCTGTAACAGTGCATGGAATAAACAGGAAAATGTTACATCAGCTTGGTCATTGCAACGGTTAATGGTTAAAGAGCTGCACTGTCAGCAATAAGCTGTAAAGGCAAGAAGAAACACAAGGACTTTTGCTTATCTGAAATTGCTGATAAGAGTTCCTGTCTCTTAACCAGGTCCAAATTAAATAGGACAGAGGAGATCAGGATTTTGGATGCTTTAAATTGTGTTCTAAAAGGTTGTTTTGTGATCTCGCTCACCTTCTGAGCAGTGTCACAGTTACTTGTTTTACAATCATCGGCAATGCTTGCACCATTTCCCAAGACATGCTAATTCAAAGGTACATTTAATGTCAGAGAAATGTATACAATATACATCCTGAAATTCTTTTTCTTCGCAACCATCCACGAAAACAGAGGAGTTCCCCAAAGAATGAATGACAGTTAAATGTTAGAACTCCAAAGCCCCTCCCAGCTCCCCCCACCCACACATAAGCAGAGGCAAAGCGACAATCCCCCCCACCAGCAGAAAAAGCATCGGCACCCCCCACTGATCACTCAAGCATGTAGCAAAGCATCAATAAAGACACAGACTTGCAGTACCCCAAAGACTACTCGTTCACCCGGTAATTTGACATACCACAGTCTCTCTCTCTCCCCCTAATAAGGGAAAAAGAGGTGTCCCCGTTTCACACGACAGGGGAGACATAACAAACACCTCACTGATTTACGATATTAAAAGTCTGTTGCGTCGCTTTTCCAAGCTCAGTGCCCAAAGAACTTGGGTCTCTGGGCACACAGCCAGCAGCCAGCTTGCTGCCTTTGATCTTCTGTGTACTCCCACGACAGACCAGTTTCCTGTAGAGACACCAACCTTGTGTCCACCTGCCTCCAGAGCCATGAAATCCCAAAACCCTGAAGGCGAGCTAGTCTTCTAGGTCGCATCCTTGGTATATCGAATAGTCATGAGACCCCGAGAGCAGGTTCCATTCCTGCGAAGAATCAAGGTCAGCGTGCAATTCCAGGTCAGGTCTTCAAAAGAACCCTGAAAAGGAAAAGTAGGGATATTAAAGATAGAAATAGTAAGTGTTGAGTAATTGTGAGTGTTGTTCCTGACTGATAGTTTGGACTCAACAATTGTATACTGGCTCCTTCCGATGAAAGTGTATTCATTGAAAATTAAATTAATTCCCTCACATTATAAAACACACAATTAAGTTGATGGAGGGGAGGAATAGACTTTTATTTTGGAATAAAAAATAGACATTTAATCTCTGGTTCATACTCAAAAATGTCTGGACAGCCTGATCAAAAACAGGATGAGTGTTGAGGCCAGCTACTATAAATTAAGTAGAGTTGTTCTGCTTTAGGTTTCTCCTGGCCTGCCTTATAATGCTCAAATCTAATGATTTATGTAGAATGCAATTATTCTAGTTGTTTGTAGTTTGAAAGATGAAATTGACCTACACTGTGGTTTCAGTATAGTCAACTTTAGAAGACAAGCTGAATCATGAAGTAAATGCAAAGAAATACCAGAGGGTGAGCCTGGCTTTAGAATGATGGGTACGTAGAGAGTGTGGTGGTCAGAGTAAACAAGTTTTCTTATTATAATTTTTCTTTGTTTTGCTTCAGATGTGATTTTGTGAAATGTATACGCATGATTCATTGGTTTAGGGTGTTCTGTTGTTCGCTTCTCATGCATAGAAATTGATTCATCGTAAGCATATATGACTGAAGGGTTAACTCTGCTTAAGTTGCATAACCAAACAGAGAGGCTTAAGGTTGATCTGAAATTGGGCCTTGGAGAAACATAGATTTCCAATTCTTTCAATTACCATATTGTCAATTTCAACAGGCAAGACAAGTTTGATTCACATTACTAGTGAGGCCAACATTAATTTCCCTTCCCCAGAGAAGGTGGTGGTGAATACCTTTTTGAATATTCACGGTCTTTATGCTGAAGGGATCCTTACTATCCTGAGAGTTCATGGTCTCTTCTTGCTGCTGCCATCAGGAAGAAGGTAGAGGAGCCTCAGGACCCACACCACCAGGTTCAGGAACAGTTATTAGCCCTTAAGCATCGGGGTCTTAAACCAGAGGGAATAACTTCACTCAGTTTCACTTGCACTATCACTGAATTGTTTCCACAACTTATTGACTCACTTTCAAGGACTTCTCATCTCATGTTCCTGATATTTGTTGCTTATTTATTTATTTCTTCTTTTTATTATTATTATTATTATTATTATTATTATTATTATTATTATTATTATTATTATTATTATTATTATTATTATTATTATTATTATTATTATTATTTTCTTTTTGTATTTGTTTGCTTTTTCTGCCCCGCTGGTGTGTTCTTTCATTGATTCTATTGTGTTCTGTGTATATTCTGTGAAAGCTCAGAAGAAAATGCATCTCAGTGTTGCATATGGTAACACTTATGTACTTTGATAATAAATTTACTTGAACTTTAAACTTTCGAACTTAGTAAGATGTGAATTCATTACAACTAGCATTGATCTCATGTCTTTAATCGAGAGTGTACTTAGCAAGATGCTGTTGAAGAAAATATCGAAAACATAGAAGCATAGAAAACCTACAGCGCAATACAGGCCATTCGGCCCACAAAGTTGTGCCGAATGTGTCCCTACCTTAGAAATTACTAGGCTTACCTATTGCCCTCTATTTTTCTAAACTCCATGTACATATCCAAAAGTCTCTTAAAAGACCCTATCATATCCGCCTCCACCACTGTTGCCGGCAGCCCATTCCACGCACTCACCACTCTGTGAGTAAAAAAACTTACCCCTGACATTTCCTCTGTACCTACTCCCCAGCACCTTAAAGCTGTGTCCTTTTGTGGCAACCATTTCAGCCCTGGGAAAAAGCCTTTGACCATCCACACAATCAATGCCTCTCATCATCTTATACACCTCTATCAGGTCACCTCTCATCCTCGATTGCTCCAAGGAGAAAAGGCCGAGTTCACTCAACCCATTCTCATAAGGCATGCTCCCCAATCCAGGCAACATCCTTGTAAATCTCCTCTGCACTCTTTCTATCGCTTCCACATCCTTCCTGTAGTGAGGCGACCAGAACTGAGCACGGTACTCCAAGTGGAGTCTGACCAGGGTCCTATATAGCTGCAACATTACCTCTCGACTCCTAAATTCAATTCCATGATTGATGAAGGCCAATACACCATATGCCTTCTTAACCACAGAGTCAACCTGTGCAGCTGCTTTGAATGTCCTATGAACTCGGACCCCAAGATCCCTCTGACCCTCAACACTGCCGAGATTCTTACCATTAATACTATGTTCTGCCATCATATTTGACCTACCAAAATGAACCACTTCACACTTATCTGGTTTGAACTCCATCTGCCACTTTTCAGCCCAGTGTTACCTCCTAAAAATGTCCCGCTGTACCCTCTAACAGCTCTCCACACTATCCACAACACCCCCAACCTTTGTGTCATCAACAAACTTACTAATCCATCCCTCGACTTCCTCATCCAGGTCATTTATAAAAATCATGAAGGGTAGGGGTCCCAGAACAGATCCCTGAGGCACTCCACTGGTGACCAACCTCCATGCAGAATATGAGCAGTCTACAACCACTCTTTGCCTTCTGTGGGCAAGCCAGTTCTGGATCCACAAAGCAATGTCCCCTTGGATCCCATGCCTCCTTACTTTCTCAATAAACCTTGCATAGGGTACCTTATCAAATGCCTTGCTGAAATCCATATACACTACATCTACTGCTCTTCCTTCATCAATGTGTTTAGTCACATCCTCAAAAAATTCACTCAGGGTTGTAAGGCACGACCTTCCCTTGACAAAGCCATGCTGACTATGCTAATCATATTATACCTCTCCAAATGTTCATAAATCCTGTCTCTCAGGATCTTCTCCATCAACTTACCAACCACTGAGGTTGGATAGTTGCTAGAGTGTATCATGGATGGTATATTTTATAACCAGTTGTGCTGGAAATGGCCTGAGAGAATATTCAGGGTGGGGTACAGTGCACCATCAAGTGGCTCTATTGTTAGCACCTACCTTCTTATGTGTTAATGGGGCTGCATTTATCTAAACGGGAGTAGATTATTTCCCCACAACGTTTATTTATACCTTGTTGTTGATAGAATAGACTTACCGAGTCACACAGTTGCGTTGTCACAGGATACCCAGCCTCTTGTATCAGCTGTATTCATTTCCTGATTCCCCCTGTGGTTCTCAGTGATAATGACCTGCAAGTTTGTTTATTTTGTTTTTACAGGAGAAGAAAGGATAAACTAAGTAATTACAAGCCAGTTTATCTTCAGTGATGGTAAATTATTGGAATCAATTCTGAAGCATAATCTTTCAGTTAGGAACTCACAGGCTGATTAATGATAGTGAGGATGGATTTGTAATGGGAAGGTAATGGTCATGTTAAAGAAAATAAATTTTTGCCTAATCCACATTCTCTCATGAAATTTATCACAAGGCTGCTGCCAGAAGTTTGTAGTTCATTGTTTTTCCTCTAACAATTGATTTTTTGAGTGGTGTGAATGAGAAGGGTCATTGAAGATAGTTTGTTTGAGGTAATCTTTATGAATTTTAGCAAGGCTTTTTGATAAAGTGCTTTTGTGAGCTGGGAGCAGAGAGATTATGGTAGAACTGAGTGCAACACAAGGCCAGCCACAGTTGGAATACTGAATTGAGATCTCTTCACCACATCACAGAAACAAGTCTGATTGTGCTAGAGAGGATGCTGTTAGGACTCAGAAATTTTAGTTGTGAGGAATGAACTTGCTTTCGTTGGAGCTGGGAAGGTTTCACTGGAGACATTAATATATAAAAACTATGGGATATCTAGAGTGCAAGTAAGAAGGACATTATTTCCTTAGCAGGAACTCAATATATAAAGTAATTGATGAAAGGATTAGATGGGAATTTAAGGAAATTTGCTTGTGCTGTTTGGATGTCATGCTATGGAACCTGCTGTCTGAATGACTGGGAAATTTGAAAATCTATCTCACATTTCTAAAGGATTTGAATTTACAGATGTAGAGCTGCAACCTGAAATGTTATGGAGCTTGTGCTGGATTGCAGGATTAGACTGGGTACACAGCTGTTGATAGCACAGGCACGATGGCAGAATGAATTTTGATGTTGCATCTGCTGGCTTTAATCCCAAATTCTCTTGTTGGACGTGATTAGTATACAGCATTATAGAAGTCAAGCACAATATTTGATTGAGGTTCTGCTGAGCCATATCTTGAAGGGTGCCAAGATATAGTGAGATCATTTTTCAAGTAATTCCTTTATGTAACAAAAGGGTCAAATACCTGGTACCTCAGAAACTAATAGTCCATGCATTTGACAATAATGTTAGCACCTATGCAGTTTGCTGATATCTTCTCATTGGTACCAAATCCAATCTACATCATGATTGTAGTAATACTTGGCTGTTCTCATTTTTCAATCCCAATTTTAATTTCCCTGCATTTTCCTGGTCAGTATGTGGTATACTGTCATACTTGTTCGTGGTTGACAGTAAATTGTTCAGCTAATGTTCTCACTGGCATGCTGGATAAGGATTTGCACTCTCATTCTCTGTCAATGAATGACAAGTGTATTTGTCATCACACAGAATAAGTTAATAATTCTCCAAGAGATCCATCAGACCATCTTAGATTTTGAAAAATCCAAACTCCATACAGTATCAAACTTAAACATACTGCAACTGACATACCTGTCCAGGTAAATATACACTGTGCTATGGAGAGAATTTCATGACTTTTGTTTTCCTTAATATACTTAACTCCCGACATTATTTTAAACTTTATCTTCATGGATGAACCTATTCTGCTTTTCCTCATACCTGCTTAACCTGCTTCCAGATGGGCTTTTAATTAACACTAGGTTTGGAATTACATAGCTGGTGGTCATGGTGTTGGGAGTGTAATAATGGTCTGGCTCATATGTACAAAAAGCTCCTTTACAAACACATTCCCAAAAGCAAGTAAAATCTGTTTTCTACGTGAACAGCAAACTTATTCATGAAATTTTTAATAATGAATTTTAATTTTATAATATTAACTGTGACAATAAAAAGTAAATACAGTTGAATTTGTATTCTGCTTGAACTATTTGGTTCTTTAATTGTAAAAGTTCCTGTATAAGAAATGGAGCTGTAATTCTCACATCAATTGTATTTGAAGTCTCAAGTTGTATTTCATACCTCCCAAAGAAATACTTACTTTCCAAAAATGATGACTGGATTTCATATATACTACGATTGCATGTGTAATTATGTTGGCTCTTTGAAATAAATGTGGTTTTCCCAGTATTTTCTATTATAAAGGCATGCCATTCCGCTGTCGCTCCTTATTGTAATTGCTACCAGAAGGGGAGAACAATTAGTAGATATTTGGCAGTCATTAATTGAAGATAGGCATGTAAATAGACTCAAGGAAATCAAGGGACTAAGATTTTCTGTTACTTAATCAGTGCCATGAGTTTCAATATATACGGAAAGCAACTTGCCAACCATTATCAGAATAGTGCCATGTTGTCATTTATTCAACAGTTGTGATTATGTGCCTTCCACTTATTTTATCAACATGACAAATTAAATTTAAGTTTTAGGGATATTCATTGTGAAGTTATCACATGACAAGGAATCCGCCTGCTCCTCTACGTCCTCCATCTGCATCCATATCACTTTAATGCTATTACAGTTTAAAATATGAAGGTTTTTAATGTGGTATTTGATGGACATTGTGGTTAAGAGTGAAGTTTGTATTAAAGGCAAGTCAAGTTTCTTTTAGCATTTGTAATAGGTAAAATGATTACAACACATACGTGTACTACAATCCATATGCATGACAGAAGTCAAATCCTCAGTAATTATTTTTGAAAACACGGAATCTTTTTAGATGTTAAGTCTTGCTCTGTGATTCAGAAATAGATAATTCAATCTCAACGCAAAAGATTTTGCAGTTGCCGGTAATCCGGAGCAACACATACAAAATGCTGGAGGAACTCAGCAGGTCAGGCAGCATCTATGGAAATGAATAAACAGTTAGGCTGAAATCCTTCATCAGCACTGGAAAGGAAGGAGGAAGATGCCAGAATAAGAAGGTCAGAGAAGGGCAAAGAGGACAAGCTACAGGGTGAAGCAAGGTGGATGGTGGAGGGGGGAAGAAGTCAAAAGCTGCGATATGATAGGTGGAAAAGGTAAAGGGCTGGAAAAGAAGGAATTTGATAGAAAGGAGATTGGACCATGTGATAAAGAGAAGAAAGAGGGGCACCAGGAGGAGGCAATAAGCAGGTGAGGAGGAGAGAGGTAAGAGGCATTGAAGAAGAGGGAAGGAGGAGGGGAAATTGACTAAAAGTTAGAGAAATGGGTGTTCATGCTATCAGGTTGGAAATACAGATGGCCCCCATTTTTCGAACCCTTTACGACAGCTGGCTGTTAAGAAAGACCTATATTCGTGCCTGTTTTTGCTAACCAAAGAGAATTTAAGCTTTTACGAAAAAAAAAGGTGCCTGCTTTATACGTGTGTTTACCCCGAGAAAGACTACCATGACTGTGAATCCTTGTGCAGGCAGTTGTGTGCACATGCGTGTACGTGCGTAGGCGTGTATGTGTGCATGAGTGTACTTGCCAATTTTTTTTCACCAAATCGATTTTGGCTCGCTGTCTTCACGATTCTGATAAGTGAAACTACACCATACCTACAATATTTCTACTTTATATAGGCTGTATATTTATCATATCATTCCTGCTTTTACTATATGTTTGTGTTAGTTTGGGTTTTATGTGTTATTTGGTATGATTTGGTGGGTTATTCTTTGGGTCTGGGAACACTCAAAAGATATTCCCATATAAATTAATGGTAATTGCTTCTTCGCTTTACGACATTTCGGCTTACAGACGGTTTCATGGGAATGCTCTACCTCTGGACAGCGGGGGAAACCTGTAGTTCAATCTGTCTTTGTCTTTCTTCTGTACTATAAGTTTGGAATCCTTTTGCTGTTTATTCACTCTAGCAGGGTGGTTGCATCCCAACCTGTGCACTCATGCATTTTTCTGTGGTTTTCCTATTTAACTTTTTTTACTACCTCATACTGCCTACTATGATGTGACATGCCTCCTCAGTGTTCCACGGCTTTAGATCCTGAATAATTGGTGCCTCTTCTGGGAGTGGTATGACATGTACAAAAAGGACAGGTTACACCTGAACCCAAAGGGGTCCGATATCCTAGCAGGCAGGTTTAATAGAGCTGTTCGGGAGGGTTTAAACTAATTTGGCAGGGGGATGAGAACCGGAGTGATAGGGCAGAGGAAGGGGAAAACAGAAATAAATCAAAGATAGCGTGCAAAGGACAGGCAGAAGATGAGGCATAATCACAGCGAGTGGGATGAGTTCCAGGACAATAGAGGCATTATGCAGTTAAAACAGAAATACTGGACTGAAAGTGTTAAATTTGAATGTACGGAGCATAAGAAATAAGATGGACTATCTTGAAATTCAGCTACAGATTGGCAGGTATGACATTGTGACCATCTTTCAAACTTGGCTAAAGGATGGCTGCCATTGGGAGCTGAACATCCAAGGATATACAGTGCATCGGAAAAATAGGTTAGTAGGTAGAGGGGGTGGTGTGGCCCTGTGTATAAGAAATAATATTAAATCATTTGAAAGCGATGACATAGGATTGTAAGGAGTAGAGTCTCTATGGGTTGAGTTAAGAAATGGCAGCAAAGGTAAAAGGACCCTATTGGCAGTTGGGGTATGCCAGGCCTCCAAACAGCAGCCGGGATGTGGATTACAAATTACAGCAGGAGCTAGAAAAGGCATGTCAGAAAGGCAATGTCATGATAATCAGTGGGGATTTTAACATGAAAGTGGATTGGGAAAACCAGAATAGTACTGGACCTCAAGAGGGAGAATTTGTAGAATGTCTAAGGGATGGCTTTTTAAAACAACTTGTTGTTGAGCCCACTAGGGGATCAGCTGTGCTGGATTAGGTGTTGTGCAGTGATCCGGAGGTGATTAGAAAGCTTAAGGATAAGGAACGGTTAGGGAACAGTGATAACAATATGATCCAATTCGCTTTGAAATTTGAGAAGGAGAAACTAAAATCCAAAGTGTCAGTATTTCAGTGGAATAAAGGAAATGACAATGGCATGAGGGGGAAAGGGACACTAGCAAGAGGAGAGCAGGGCAGCAAAGGCTGCAGTTTCTGTGAAAAATGCGGCGTGCAAGACAGATATATTCCACCCTCGGGTTCTGAAAGAAGTAGCTGGAGAGATTGCCGAGGCATTAACGATCTTTAAAGAATCAATAGATTCTGGCATTGTATTGGATGACTGGAAAATTGCAAATGTTACTCCACTATTTAAGGAGGGTGGGAGGCAACAGAAAGGAAGGTGTAGACCTATTAGCCTGATAGCAATGGTTGGGAAGTTGTTGGAATCGATTGTTAGGGATGAGATTACACGGCACCTAGAGGCATAAGCCAAAGCCAGCATGGTTTCCTGATAGGAAAATCCTGTCTAACAAACCTACTGCAATTCTTTGAGGAAATTACAAGCAGAATAGAGAGAAATGATGCGGTCGATGTGGTGTACTTGGATATTCAGAAGGCCTTTGACAATGTGCCACACATGAGGCTTCTTAGCACGATAAGAGCCCATGGAATTACAGGGGAGTTACTAGCATGGGTGGAGCATTGGCTCGTCGGCAGAAAACAGAGAGTGGGAATAAAGGGATCCTATTGGCTGCTGGTTACCAGTGGAGTTGTACAGGGGTCGGTGTTGGGACCGCTGCTTTTTATGATGTATGTCAGTGATTTGGACTAAGGTATTAATGGATTTGCCAATGATACAAAGATAGGTGGAGGAGTGGGTAGTGTTGAGGAAACAGACAGGCTGCAGAGAGACTTAGATAGTTTAGGGGAATGGGCAAAGAAGTGGCATGTAGTCAAGCGCAACGTGCTACTAAAGAAACACATGGAGGCAGAGAGCTGAACTCAGAATGCCTTTACTGATTCAAAGTTGCGCACTTAAATCTCCCCTCCCATGGGCCCCTGCAACCCGCGGGGCGGACGTGACGTCAGACCGTCACCGGAAGATCCGCCTTGACTGGGTAGTTCCAAACGCGCTACCGCGTGTCTGCCCATGGCTCCCGATGGCGGTTCGAGTCCCAGTCTGTGTGGCTTGCCTGGGTGGCCGGCCTTGCCAGCGCGGTGTGGTTACCCTCACTGGTTGCTCAATGTCCAAGTGTGCCAGTTATAAGCGGTCCACTGTAAAAGTCTCTTCCCAGCCCCCCACCTCCACGACACATGTGGATCACCTTGAAGGGTCCCTCGTACGGCCGCTGTAGAGGTGACCTGTGCATGACCCTGCAAGTAAATACATACTCACAGTCTCGGAGGTCTTTATGGGTGAAGGATGGCGTGGGACCGTGCCTGGAGGTCGGGACCGGTGCCAGGGTCCCTACCTTGTCCCGCAGCCTCATTAGCGCCGCTGCTGGAGTTTCTTCCAAACCTTGGGCCTCTGGTACGAACTCGCCTGGGACCGTCGGGGGGGGCGCCGTAGACCGATTCCACCGAGGAGGTGTCCAGGTCCTCCTTGGGGGCTGTGCTGGTGCCCAGTAGGACCCAGGGAAGCACATCTGTCCAGTTGGGGCCCCTGAGACGCGCCATCAGGGCCGACTTGAGATGCCGGTGGAATCACTCTACCAAACCGTTGGACTGGGGATGGTACGCTGTGGTGTGATGCAGTTGGGTGCCCAGGAGCTGTGCCAGTGTTGTCCACAAACCAGATGTGAACTGCGCCCCTCTGTCGGAGGTGATGTCCATTGGGAGGCCAAACCTGGCGATCCAGTTTGCAATGAGCAGCCTGGCGTAGGACTCAGTGGACGTGTCTGCGAGCGGTACGGCTTCCGGCCATCTGGTGAACCTGTCTACCATGGTAAAGATATACCTGGCGCCCCAGGAGACTGGCAGGGGGCCGATGATGTACCCGTGGATGTGCTGGAACCTCCTGTGTGTCGGCTGAAACTGCTGGAGGGGAGCCTTCACGTGCCGCTGGACTTTGGCAGTCTGGCAGTGTATGCAGGTCCTGGTCCAGTGTCTGACCTGTTTGCGCAAACCGTGCCAGACGAATCTGCCCGCTACCAGCTTGATGGACGCCCGGATGGACAGGTGGGCCAGGTCGTGCAGCGTGTCGAACACCTGGCACCTCCACGCCGCTGGTACCATGGGTCGGGGTTTGCCAGTAGACACGTCGCACAGGAGTCGATCTGCTGCCAGGCCAATGGAGACGTCCTCCAACTGGAGCCCCGAAACGGCGGTGCGGTAAGCCGGGATCTCGGTGTCCAACTGTTGTGCTTCCGCCAGTGCTGCGTAGTCTATTCCTGAGGATGATATGCCTACTGAGTGGAGGCAGGGGCGAGACAGTGTTGGCGACGATGTTGTTCTTCCCTACGATGTGGCGGACGTCCGTGGTGAATTCTGAAATAAAGGACAGGTGCCTCTGCTGCTGAGCTGACCATGGGTCCGATACCTTGGCCAGTGCGAAGGTGAAGGGCTTGTGGTCCATATACATGGTGAACTATCTTCCCTCGAGGAAGTACCGGAAATGCCGGACAGCCAGGTAGAGCGCTAGCAACTCTCTGTCGAAGGCGCTGTACTTCACCTCTGGTGGCCGTAGGTGCTGGCTGAAGAAAGCGAGTGGTCGCCACTGGTCCTCGACGAGCTGCTCCAGGACTCCGCCGACTGCCGTGTCGGAAGCGTCTACTGTGAGTGCCGTGGGTACATCAACTCTTGGGTGCACTAGGAGGGCCGCCTTCGCCAGCGCCTCCTTGGCATGCTCGAACGCCTCTGTGGACTCCGCGTCCCATGCCTCTTCTTTGGCCTGCTGGCCATCAGGCGGAACAAGGGTCTCATGATGCGTGCTGCCACCTGCACGAACCAATGATAAAAGCTGACCATCCCTACAAACTCCTGCAGGCCCTTGACTGTGCTGGGCTTGGGGAACTGGCGGATGGCCTGGACCTTGGCTGGTAGGGGAACTGCGCCATGTCGGTTGACTCTGTGGCCCAAGAAGTCGATCTCCGCCAGCCTGAACTGGCACTTCGCCGGATTGATTGCCAGTCCGTGGTCGCTCAGGCGTTGGCAGAGCTGGCGCAAACTCCTGGCCACCAGGATATCGTCTGAGTAAATGAAAATGAAATCTAGGCCGTGTCCCACTGAGTCCATGAGCCTTTGGAAAGTTTGGGCTGCATTCTTGAGACCGAAAGGCATCCTCAGGAATTCGAACAAGCCGAACGGGGTGATGAGGGCTCTCTTGGGCACGTTGTCAGGGTGCACTGGGATCTGTTGGTATCCCCTGACCAGGTCAATTTTCGAGAAGATGGTCGCTCCGTGCAGGTTCGCCATAAAGTCCTGGATGTGTGGTACTGGGTATCTGTTGGCAGTTGTGGCGTCATTGAGCCTTCTGTAGTCCCCGCAGGGCCTCCATCCTCCTGCGGACTTGGGCACCATGTCTGAGCAGCGCACAATTCCCATCTCTTCCATCTTGCGGAACTCCTCCTTGGCGAGGTGGAGCTTGTCGGGTGGGAGCCTGCGAGCTCGGGCGTGCAGCGGCGATCCTTGCATGGGGATGTGGTGCTGCACGCCATGCTTGGGGTCGTCCGTGGAGAACTGTGGGGTGACTATGGAGGGGCATTCCGCCAACACCCTGGTGAATTTGTTACCCAAAAGGTTCACGGAATCCAGGTGGAGGGCCGGTAGCTTGGCTTCTCCGAGCTGGAGAGTCTGGAACGTCTCAGTGCAGACCAAACGTCGGCCTTTTAGGTCGACCAGGAGGCAGTTGGCTTGTAGGAAATGTGCCCCTAGTAGTGGCTGTGACACCGTTGCCAACGTGAAAGTCCAAATGAAACGGCTGGACCGAAATGCAGTGATATAGTTCGCAGGTCGTGCATCTGAATACTGGTGCCATTTGCAGCGGTGAGTTCGGGGCCTGGGACCGCGTTACGTGTCCGTGCTCGAGGGGGGGAGTACGCTAACTTCGGCCCTGGTGTCTACCAGGAAGTGCCACCCAGAGTGTCGGTCCCAGAGGTACAGGAGGCTGTCTCGCTGGCCTGCTGTCGTAGCCATTAGCGACGGCTGGCCCCAGCGTTTCCCGGAAAAGCACACGGTGGACGGCAGTGGCGCGCGCCTGAGCCCCATCTTTGGTGATAGAAACACCATTGTTCCTTCGTCTTTTTCCCCCGTGGGTCTCGATGGCTTCGGTTGCGGGGCCTGGGCTTTGGGGCGCGCGATCGTGGCTGGGCCAATGGAGGCTGCTCCACATTGCTTGCTCTGCCAAAGGACGTCTGCTTTAGCCGTGACCCTGCGTGGGTCGCTGAAATCCTCACTTGCGAGGAGGAGGCAAATGTCCTCTGGCATTTGTTCGAGGAACAACTGTTCAAATAAAAGGTACGGCTTACGGCCGTCCATGAGCGCCAGCATATCATTCACGAGCTCGGATGGCGTGCGGTCGCCCAGGCCGTCCATGTGTAGGAGCTGTGTGGCCCGTTCGCGGCGGGAGAGTCCGAAGGTAAGGATCAGGAGCGCCTTAAGCTTAGTGTACCTGTCCTCCATTGGTGGCTGGCATAGGAAGTCGGTGATCCGGCCTGCCGTCTCCTGGTCGAGCGTGCTGACCACGTAGTAGTACCATGTGGTGTCGGCTGTAATGTCTCTGATATTGAACTGGGCCTCAGCCTACTCGAACCAAACATGGGGCTGAGTGGCCCAGAAAGTCGGGAGCTTCAGAGAGACCGCGCTGTGCGAGTTGCTGGAACTCATGGCTGGTCGCTGAGTCGCCGGATCCAGATGCCGCCTGGAACGTCGGGGTCACCAATGTAGTCGAGTGCAATGTGCTACTAAAGAAACACACGGAGGATGAGAGAGCTAAACTCAGAATGCCTTTCCTGATTCAAAATCGTGCGCTTAAATCTCCCCTCCCTTGGGCCCCTGCGACCCGCGGGGCGTCCGTGACGTCAGACTGTCCCTGGAAGGTCCACCCCGAGCGGGTAGTTCCAAACACGCTACCGCATGTCTGCCCGCGGCTCCCGATGACGGTTCAAGTCCCGCGTGTGCAGGCCGCCAAAGGCAAATGAAATACAATGTTGGAAAGTGTATGGTCACGCACTTTGGTGGAAGAAATAAACAGGCAGACTATTATTTAGTTGGGGAGAGAATTCAAAATGCAGAGATGCAGAGTGACTTGGGAGTCCTTGTGCAGGATACTCTAAAGGTTAACCTCCAGGTTGAGTTGGTCGTGAAGAAGGCGAATGCAATGTTGGCATTCATTTCTAGAGGTATAGAATATAAGAGCAGGGATGTGATGCTGAGGCTCTATAAGGCACTCGTAAGAACACACTTGGAGTATTGTGTGCAGTTTTGGGCTCCATATTTTAGAAAGGATACACTGACATTGGAGAGGATTCAGAGAAGCTTCACAAGAATGATTCCAGGAATGAAAGGATTACCACATGAGGAACATCTGGCAGCTCTTGGGCTGTATTCCCTGGAGTTCAGGAGAATGAGGGGGATCTCATAGAAACATTCTGAATGTTAAAAGGCTGAACAGATTAGATATTGCAAAGTTATTTCCCATGGTAGGGGAGTCTCAAACACGAGGGCACGACTTGAGGATCGTAGGAGGTCCATTTAGAACAGAGATGCGGAAGATTTGTTTTAGCCAGAGGGTGGTAAATCTGTGGAATTTGTTGTCACGAGTGGCTGTGGAGGCCAAGTCATTGGGTGCATTTAAGGCAGAGATAGATAGGTTCTTGATTAGCCAGGGCATCAAAGGGTATGGGGAGAAGGCAGGGGAGTGGGGATGACTGGAAGAATTGGATCAGCCCATGATTGAATGGTGGAGCAGACTCGATGAGCTGAATGGCCTACTCCTGCTCCTATATCTTATAGTCTTATATGCCAACAGAGATAGTCCTATTTATGTGTAGTTTCAATATGCTTGTGCATTCTGTCTTTTTATTCAAAATGTAACTAATTCCTCATATAATATAATTTATTATGAATGTGTTCTTTATAAAAGTAAATAATGTCTGGAACTCTATTAATGCAAACTATAAATCTTTAGACTATAAGATCATAAGATTTAGGAGCTGACTTAGGTCATTTAGCCCATTGAGTCTGCTCCACCATTTCATTATGGCTGATCCATTTCCCTCTCAACCTTCTCCCAGTATCCCCTCAAGTCCTGACTAACCTGAAACCTATCAACCTCTGCCTCCAATACACCCAATAAGCTGGCCTACACAGGCACCTTTGACAACAAATTCACCACCCTCCCTTCTAAAAGAATTCCTCCTCATCTCCGTTTTAAATGAACATCCCTCTATTCAGAGGCTGTGCCCCTTTTAAATTTGAGTTTAGCTATCTGCTCATCAAAGAGAAGCTGTACTGGTATCGGAAAATGGTTTTGAAGTCAGAATGACTTTTATGAATGGTCGTCTAGGCTTGAAGAATTACTTGATCTACTCTGATTCTGTTCCCATGTTGAGTTTGCACAGTTTATGGTAATTTAACTGGGTATATGTTTCATTAATAATATTAAAGACTTACAGTGGAAGCTGGATAATATTGTAAAGGGAAAAAAGACCAAATCATGTTTGAAATACTATTTTTTCATTAATAATGTCTTCATTATCCTGTAAACTGTCATTTTAATACTCAAACTCCTGGATAAATGAATTTGGTAACTTCGCACACCAGTTTAAAAATAACAAAATGAAAAATCTGGAATGGTGGCACACCAGATTGGGATGTTGACACATTGTGATTTCAAGTGATGGGATCTGGGTTCATGTCTCAGAATTTCCAGATGGAATATTTCCAGTCTCATTTGGAAGTGCTAAACAGAGAGTGTTTTTTTTTTCATACTGGTAAATAGAGCATATGTGAAAATACAGTTCCCAAACTTCAGGCAGTCAGTTTGAAACCCTTCTGCCAAAAGTAGAACTTCCCGGTGGCCAAACCTTTCCATTCACATTCCAACTTGCCAGTCCTTGGCCTCCTCTTGTGCCAAGATGAGCCCACCCTCGGGTTGAAGGAGCAACACCTTATATTCCGTCTGGGTAGTCTCCAATCTTTTGGCATGAATATCAATTTTTCCTTCTGGTTAAAAAATATTTCCCTCCCAAACCCCTAACCCCTTTTCTTCTGTTCCTCACTCTGGCCTCTTACCTCTTCTTACCTGCCTTATCACCTCCCTTGGGTCCTCTAGTCTCCTATCAGATTCCTTCTTCTCCAGCTCAGCCCATTTTTCCTGCTCACCTAGCTTCACCTATCACCTTCTAGCTATCCTCCTTCCCCTTCCCCCACCTTTTTATTCTGGGGTCTTCTCCCTTCCTTTCCAGACCTGAAGAAGCTCAGCCTGAAATATCAATTGTTTATTCATTCCTATAGATGCTGCCTGACCTCCAGCATTTTCTGTGTGCTCCTTTGAAGACTTTCTCATATTTGTAAAACCCTTGAGTTTCTTTCTCAAGTGTGTTAATATGAATAAAAAAATAAAAGACACAAAAGCATATTCCATCCAGAAGAAGGTAAATCAGCCCTAACTGTTTAAACCACATTGGGGATGGGTTTTGGTGTAACCATCATAAATATATATGAGGAAAGTGAAGGCAGAGTCTTTGAAGCAAAACATGAATGCCAACTTAAAAAGAAAAAAAAACAAATGATACAAAATGCTAAAACATTTGGCATTGATGTTCCCCAGAAATATAAATACAATGGATTCCAGTTAATTCAGACACATTGAGACCAGTACATTCTGGTCCAATTAAGCAGTAGCCCCAGTTAGCCAATGTTTTTATAGAAATACTTAAAAGGTACAATGGAAGTAAACTGCCATTTAACTGAGAAACAAATTATGTATTTAAATGAGATACTTAATAAATTAGAACAGTACCAATACTACTACATACTATAAAATCGTGTATTAGTTCCTAATACTTATCAATGGGGGAATTCATCCAATATGCTGCAGTGTTCTTTTGAAATGAACAAAATCAGTGCAGACAACCACTGAAGATAGTGGACTGCCTTCATCCAATGCTTTTAACAATTGTATGTTCCAAGTCTTCGTTTTCATTGTAACATTCAAGCTGATTGTTGATACCTTCAAATTTGTCATAGCTCCTAACTCCCAGTCATTTCTGGCATCTCCACACCTGAATGCTTGAAAACGCAGAGAGCAAAGCAGTTCTGCTTATTTCCCTCCAGCTATCAGTGACAAAAGTCACTGCTTTTTGAACACAAGTACATGCAATTGGTCCTATTTAAAAACTGTTTGCTGTACGCATGGTGTAGTATCTAACAACCATACGACATGCAGGCAACTGACATTAGTTAGAAACTGTTCAGCAACAGTCTTCTGTCCCAGTTAAGTAGTGTAGTGTTCCAAATAAACAAAGGGAATCCCAGCTATTTTCTCAATTACTTTTTTATTTTTAAGACTTGTCCCAAATAAACAGCTGCCTGATTAACTAATGGCCCAATTAAGTACAGTATTGTGAATAGTGGCAGATAATATCTGTCACATGCAGAATAACTTTGCTGCAAAATCATAAAATGACAACTACTCTACAGTACAACTGAATGTTGGGTGCGTGGTTCAAGGTTCACATGCTTTGATATGGTAACTTGAGTGGTACGTTTAGCAATTACAGCAGAGGCCAATCTTACAGTCTTAAACGTCAGCCAAATGATGTTTGTGATTTTTCTTTTTTTCTCTGGCCCCCCTCCTCCTTTTTGGATTTCTTTTTGAATTTGTAGATTAACCTGAAAAAACAACCTTTTCAATTGTTTGTTGGGTATCTTTACTTATATAGAGCCATAACACAAAAACAGACTCCTCAGTCTATCTCGTCTTTGGTGAACTATTCATCTGCAGTTCCGTTGAAATGCACCTGGATCATACCCCTCCCATCAATGTACCAACGTTGAAATCGAATGGCAGTCCACTGCTTCTTTTGGCAGCTTGTTTCACACTGTCACCATCCTCTGTGTGAAGAAGTTCCTCATGTTCCCCATAAATATTTCACTTTTCACCCTTAATCCTTCACCTTTAGTTTTGAAAGACCTAAATTCTCTGCAATCTTGCGTTGGGAAATGTTCCTTTTGAACTGACTAACAATTCTCTCACGAATTTTGGCACAAAGGGGTGAGCCACGACCCATCCTTGCTTGCAAAGACTGAGCCTTTGATGGACGTTACTTTTATACCCAGTCATGATACCTCACCTGCTACCAATTAGCCTGCTTAATGTGGAGTCTTCCAAACCGGTGTTACTTGAATATTCTGTGCACTTTTCAATCTTATTTTAACTCTGTCCCAACTTTTGTTGAGTGTGTTGCAGCCATCAAATTCTAAATTTGTGTATATTTACAAAATACAATTAAGTTGGTCAGTAAAACTATTGAAAATCTTTTCTTTGTACTTTTGTCAGTTAAATAAAGGTTCACGTGAATTAACATATCACAGATTGTTGTTTTTATTGCATTTTGGAAAATATCCCAACTTTTCTGGAAATGGGGTTTGTATTTCATTTCTTAGAAGGTTGTATTTAGATGGATTCCTGTCCATGGGAATTTGCAGTGTAACCGTCCAGAGGATTCCAGAGGCAATTAATGGATCCAGAGTTGGCTTGCTCACAGAAGGCAAAGAGTGGTTGTAGACGGGTCATATTCTGCATGGAGGTCGGTGACCAGTGGTGTGCCTCAGGGATTTGTTCTGGGACCCCTCCTCTTCATGATTTTTATAAATGACCTAGATGAGCAAGTGGAGGGATGGGTTAGTAAATTTGCTGACGACACAAAGGTTGGAGGTGTTGTGGATAGTGCAGAGGGCTGTCAGAGGTTACAGCGGAACATCGATAGGATACAAAACTGGGCTGAGAAGTGGCAGATGGGGTTAAACCCAGATAAATATGAGGTGGTTCATTTTGGTAGGTCAAATATGATGGTAGAATATAGTATTATAGACTGTTAGCAGTCAGAGGGATCCTGGAGTCCAAGTCCACGTCCACGTCCACGTCCACAGGACACTCAAAGCTGCTGCGCAGGTTGACTCTGTGGTTAAGAAGGCATATAGTGTATTGGCCTTCATCAAACATGGGATTGAGTTTAAGGGCCAAAAGATAATGTTACAGCTATGTAAGACCCTGGTCAGACCCCACTTGGAGTACTGCACTCAGTTCTGGTTGCCTCACTACAGGAAGGATGTGGAAACCATCCTTCCTCTACTAGGAAACCAAGTAGAAAGGGTGCAGAGGAGATTTATAAGGATGTTGCCTGGATTGGGGAGCATGCCTTATGAGAATAAGTTGAGTGAACTCGGCCTTTTCTCCTTGGAGCAGCGGAAGATGAGAGGTGACCTGATAGAGGTGTATAAGATGATGAGAGGCATTGATCGTGTGGATAGTCAGAGGCTTTTTCCCAGGGCTGAAATGGGAGGGCACAGTTTTAAGGTGTTTGGAAGTAGATACAGAGGCAATGTCAGGGGTAAGTTTTTATGCAGAGAGTAGTGGCTGTGTGGAATGGGCTTGTGACAACGGTGTGGAAGCAGATACGATAGGGCCTTTTAAGAGACTTCTGGATAGGTACATGGAGCTGAGAAAAATAGAGGGCTATGGGTAAACCTGGGTAATTTCTAAAATAAGTACATGTTCGGCACAGCATTGTGGGCCGAAGGGCCTGTATTGTGCTGTAAGTTTTCTGTATTTCTATAAAAAGTAGCAATGTGCTTGTAATGTTCATGCATCATTGTCCCCAAAATCTGGACTTATTGGAGAAGTGGAAACAGGTCTTCCTGATCAGTGAATTGTTTGTTGGTGGAGAAGCTGAAGGAGTTGAGTTTGATGCAGCTTGTGTGGTTGCCTGCTATGGAGAGATGTCAGAGTCAGTGTGCGAAGACAGTGCGCAGTCTAACAATAAGCGATTGTCTTAGTTACTTTCTTGTGACCGCAAAACTTTGTTG
Organism: Hemitrygon akajei; assembly: GCF_048418815.1. Lineage (NCBI taxonomy): Eukaryota > Metazoa > Chordata > Chondrichthyes > Myliobatiformes > Dasyatidae > Hemitrygon > Hemitrygon akajei. The sequence continues at coordinate 61,264,413 of NC_133146.1, forward strand.
GACACTGGTAATGAAGAATGCTGCAAGACTTGTTTATTGCCAGAACCAACAACAGGGGACAGCATCGCCTCAGTTGTTGCGAGGACTAGGCTTCTAGCCGTGGTGTCACCTATTTGCAACCATCCTGGAGAGAGGTGTTAGAGAAGACAAGCTGTAAGGTGTTCAATGGTAGACTGCTGCAACGTTCATGGTCTCAGAGACTTAGATTATATCTTTTTGTGTAACTGTATGTTTGGTGCTATATGTGCCTTGTGCTGTGTATGACAGTTGGTTCTGCGTTTTGCACCTTGGTCCTAGAATAACACTGTTTAATTTGGCTGTAGTAATATATATTCATGTATGGTTAAATGACAATTAAACTCTAACTGGAGCTGCAATAAAGGGTAGACTCATACTACTCTTATTCACTCATATTCAAAATATTATATACATATGGTATCAAAATAACTTTTTCAGTTGTTACTTATATTATACTTATATTATCCAGTATGTTTCATTATGTTTCATAAACTGAAAACAGCACAAAAATCTGGGAGTTTTTAAGTTGAAGTTCAAGTTTAATAATCATTTGATCATTCAACCATACATGAATACCCATGAATGAAACAGCATTCCTCCAACACAGTACAACCGTCCTACACAATATGAGGCACATATAGCTCATATAAGACAGCGGTAAACATACAGTCACACCAAAAAAAATTATAACACAGCCCAAGTCTCCGAATCCATGAATGATGTTGGCAAGAACAAACTCGCAGCAAATGTTTGTTTTCCACCTTCTTCCTCATCAAACTGTCACTCAGAATCTCCTCTGATCACTCTCTACTGTTTTTGGTGAGCTTATGTTAGAAACCAAATTTATTTATTTATCTACTTATTGAGACACAGCGTGGAATAGGCCCTTCTGGCCCTTCGAGCTGTGCCACCCAACAACTCCTTAATTTACTCCTAGCTAAATCTTACAATGACCCATTAACCTACTAACCGGTACATCTTTGGAATCTGGTATAAAACTGGAGTACCCAGAGGAAACACACATGGTCACGGAAAGAATGTACAAGCTTCTTACAGGCAGCAGCTGGAATTGAACCCGTTTCACTGATACTGTAAAGTGTTGTGCTAACCACTAGGCTACTGTGCCATCCCACGGGGAGAACGTACAAATTTCTTACAGGCAGCAGCTGGAATTGAACCCTGGTCACTGGTACTGTAAAGTGCTGTGCTAACCACTAGGCTACTGTGCCGTCCCACGGGGAGAACGTACAAACTCCTTACAGGCAGTGGTGGGAATTGAACCCTGGTCACTGGTTCTGTAAAGTGCTGTGCTAACCACTAGGCTACTGTGCCGTCCCACAGGGAGAACGTACAAACTCCTTACAGGCAGTGGTGGGAATTGAACCCTGGTCACTGGTACTGTAAAGTGCTGTGCTAACCACTAGGCTACTGTGCCACTCCAACCACCAACAGCCGAATGAGCAAATTTTAAAAAATCAAGATTATACTTAAGGACATGGTAAGAGTGAAAGTGTTTTGGGCAAAGAAATCAGATTGAGCTGTGTGCTCAATAAAAAGGATTCACCTGGTTCTGGTATTGAAGAGCCCAGTCAAGACAAAAATAAAGGGTCCATTTCAATTTGCAAGCCCTACTGCAATAATGGATTGAACAGAACAATTTCGATATAGTATGTGCAGTGGTCTGGTTCCTCGGATCTTTAGCAACAATTCCGAAACAGATCACAAGCGACTGCCACCCATACTCAACTTGACAAGTTTAAAGAGGATCAGTGCTCTTCTCTGCTGAATATGAAAGCAGAGGAAGACTGGGCTGCCACTGGGCACCACTTGACCTTTCTCTGATTCGTGGTATTCAATTAAGATATTCAGTTGGATATGAGACGGCTGACTCCATTTCCACTTGCTAGCTAACAAGTTTCTTCCAGCTCTGCAGTTACTGCTCACTGACCAATAGACCAATGTGCTCTGTTGTTTTCTGTCAACCTGATTTATTATTGCACTAGAACTGTGCTTCAGTTCTGATAAAATGGCTTTCTTCTTTTAGCATCTTGCAATGCAAAGCTGATAATTTAAATTCTATCAACGCAGGTGGCTTCTAGTAAAATGAATGTTGTTTAATTTGAAAATATTGAAATGCAGAAGACAATTACTGCATGTGAAAACAATGAAATGGTGTTGACACATTGCTTAATTTCAAATATGCAAGGACATTAACGATATGTTGAATAATGAGGGAAGCTCATTAAACATAATTACTATATTTTTCATTTATATGTACAAATAATCAGTCTTTTAATTTGTGTTTGTTTTTTCATGGCTTTATTCACATAAGTAGACTTGAATTTAGGGTAGTTAGCTTGGTTTGTATCAGCAAATGATAAATGCAGGTGAGTCTGTCAATTGTAGTTAGTTGGTAGAAGACTTCAGGAAAAATTATTTTAGAAATAAAAGCACGGGCTTCCAGTTTTCTTTTTAAACCCCTTTTTGCTTTAATCCTGTGGATTTCCTCAGATTTTCAGTGAAAGTGGGCAGATTAAATTGAAGGCATCTTTGATGCTACAATCAAAAATGTTCCTTGACGGATCTGCTGTGCATGCAGTTCTTTCTTGCTCATGCTCAAATCCATGTGATATTACTGAGAGCAGGGAAACTTGCATTAATGCACAAATTGTTATGAGATGGAATTGACATGTATTTTCATTAACTGTAAACAACATTCATTTATATAGCATTCTTAATCCCCAGTACTTCTACTTAATTATAATTATATTCCGTCATCAAAAATCAGTGGCCTTGACGTACTTTGTGAGTTAATAACATAACCCCTTGCTGTTATCATAAAGAATATTCTCTGGCTCATTAAATAGAATTGTGTGAAAGCCTTTATCTGTATAAATGTATCCTTCATGCTTCTTGCACAGATGCATACTACTAAGCAAGCCTTCCTGAACCAAAAACCAAGGAACAAATAAGATATTTGTTCCTTGACGGATCTTTGTTTGTTCTCTGGCACACAACCATCAACATATACTTGGAAATTTAAACCACATCACAAGAATTATTAACAATTGTCTTATACGAACAGTAACTTACAGCACCCATCTCTTACACAGCCCAGCCATGTTCTAACTTCTCATTGGCCCAAAATGTTCACCCTGTCTTTGCCATCACAGGTGTTGCCTGACCTGCTGAATTTTTCCATCAATTCGTGTTTTGCTCCAGATTTTATTATCTGTGGTCTCTTGTTTCATGTTACCTATTTACAACATTACAGGAGATCGGCGATCAGGAGAAATGTACCAAAATGATGAGACTATGAGGAACTTTAGATTTGTCAGTGTTATCCTTTCAGCAGACCTGTCCTGGCTCCAGCACGTAAGTGCCATTATGAAGAAAGCATGGCAGTGCCTCTGTTTTCTTACTACAAACAAGAGAAAACCTGCAGATGCTGGAAATCCAAACAACACCCACAAAATGTTGGAGGAACTCAGCAGGCCATGCTGGGTTGATGGGAAAAGTGTACAGTCGCCGTTTCGGGCTGAGACCCTTCAGCAGGATGCTGCCTGGCCTGAGTTCCTCCAACATTTTGTGTGTTGCCTCTACTTTCTGAAATGTTTTCAAAGATTATAAAACTTTGACAAACATCTATAGATGTATGGTGGAGAATATATTGACCTGCTATTTTGGAAAAGATATTTTAAAGATGATTTGCCAAAAGATAGATTTTTAATGTAATGGTCAATTAATTTTGTCATGTCTCTTGGACCTGTTGAAATAGGATTTCAGTATTGAGTAGCCCAGAATACATCTAAAACAAAATTGAAGGAAGTATCTTCTATTATCATAAAATACTTTGGTTTAATATTTCACATATGGTTTCTTGCATCAGAATCAAAGAATCACAATCTACTTAATATGTTTTCCCCTCAATTCCCTCTCCTCTCTCCTTAAGCATATGTCCTCTTGTTCTTGATTCCCCACGGCACTGAGTGCATTCACCCTATTGATGCTTCTCATTCAGCAGTACAGCATGTGGGCCCTTCAGCCCAGCTCATCCATACTGACCACAATGGCCCATTTCTTGTCTTCAGCCTGTGTCCCTCTGGACCCCATCCCTTCATCTGCCCATCCAAGTGTTTTTTGGCTGATACAGTTGTGCTTGCCTCAGCCGCTTCTTCTGGCAGCCCGTGATTTTGTGCACCAGTATGGTATTATCCCTTGATCTCCTCCACTCCAAGGCATAGGGTCCTGGACTGTGCAGCCTCTCTCTATGGCTCAGGCTCCCAGGTCCGAGTGGCATCCATGTGGCTCTCCTCTGGATTCTTCCCAATTTAATAACAGTTTTCCTACGCCAGGATGGACAAAACTAAACACACCATTCCAGGGGTGAGAAGCCTCACCTACCACCTATTAGCCACACTATGTATGACCTCCCAATCTTTGTGCTCATTGCTCTGACTGGTCGGGGCTGACATGCCAAGGATCTTCGGCACTGTATGCCCATGACTCCATTTTCAGGGAACAAGGTACCTGTGTCCTGGGTCACTACTGTCTGTAGTGAGATGCTGAAGATGTTCTATAGGTCAGTTGTGGAGAGCGCCCTCTTCTTTGTGGTGGCGTGTTGGGGAGGAAGCATTAAGAAGAGGGACGCCTCACGTCTTAATAAGCTGGTAAGGAAGGCGGGCTCTGTTGTGGGCAAAGGACTGGAGAGTTTAACATCGGTAGCTGAGCGAAGGGCGCTGAGTAGGCTACGGTCAATTATGGAAAACTCTGAACATCCTCTACATAGCACCATCCAGAGACAGAGAAGCAGTTTCAGCGACAGGTTACTATCAATGCAATGCTCCTCAGACAGGATGAAGAGGTCAATACTCCCCAATGCCATTAGGCTTTACAATTCTACCGCCAGGACTTAAGAACTTTTTAAAAGCTATTATTAATGCTTTTTGAGATAGTGATTTAGATGCATATCTTATTTTTTACTGAGTTAAGTATTGTATGTAATTAGTTTTGCTACAACAAGTGTATGGGACATTGGAAAAAAGTTGAATTTCCCCATGGGGATGAATAAAGTATCTATCTATCTATCTATCTACTGTTTATTGTAGGAATCTTGCCTTGATCTGTCTTTCTGCGGTGTAGCATCTTGCACTTGTGTAAATTGAACTCCATTTGCCATTACTCACCAGCTGGTCAAGATCCCTATGGGATTTTTGGTGGCTTTCTTCATTGTTAACTGTGCAGCTATTTTGGAGTCACGTTTGTAATCTTACTAACCATTCCCTGTACATTCTCTTCAAATTCATTGATATGGATGATAGACAGCAAGGGGGCCAGGTCTGACACTTGTAAAGTATCATCAGTCATAGGCCTCCAGTCCGAGAGTCAGCTTTCCACTATCACTTCCTTCCTACCATTGACATAATAATGTATCCAACTGGCCAGCTATCCCTGGATCCCATGTGATCTGGCTTTCTAGAGCAGCCTACGATGTGGGATGGTGTCAGGGCCTTGCTGAAGTTCATTGGACCACATTTACCGTGCAGCCCTCATCAACTTTCTTGGTCACATCATCGAAAAACTGTTTTTAAGATTTGCTGTCTCATACTCAGGGCCATGCTGACTATCCTTGAGTCAACCCTTGTCTTTCCAGACATACATATGTATCTTGTCCCTCAGAATCCTCTCCAGTAACTTACCTATCATGGCTGCTGGCTGTATTACTTGTCTGATTCCCAACTTTTTTCTTTGCCACCCTTCTTAAATAAGGATACTGCATTCCTACTCTTTGGTCTGCCAAAACTTTACCCTAGGCTATTGATAAAGCAATTGTCTTTGCCAAGACGCTTGCAATTTCTTCTCCAGCCTCCCACAGTGTTCTTGGATATTCCTGATCAGGCCCTGGAGATTTATATACTTTCATTACCTTCATTTATCTACCAGCTAGAGAAAGGTCATATTGGATTTAGCACTGGGTGATGAACCCTGATCAGGTGACAGATCTCTTAGTGTGTGAGCATTTCAGAAATAGTGACCTTGACTCCCTGACTTTAACATAGCCAAGGACAAGGAACGGAGCAGACAGTATGGGAAAATATTTAATTGGTGGTATGGGAAAATATATAATTGGTGGAGTGCTAATGATGGTATTAGGTAGGAATTTGGGAGTGTAAATTGGGAACGTATGTTCTCAGGGAAATGCACAGCAGAAACTTGAAGGTTTATTAGTGGGCACTTGCATGGGGTTCTGGATAGGTTTGCCACTGATGGAGTTCAATTCAGAAAATTGTGAAGTACCCTTTGGAAGATTGAATTTGAAAGCAAAGTACAAAGTTAAACTCATAATTCTTAGCAGTGTGGAGGAGCAGAGGGATCTTGAGGTCCATGTTCATAGATCTTTCAAAGTTGCTGAGCAAATTGACAGGGTTGTTAAGAAGTTGTGTGGTGGTATTGGTGTAATTAATTGAGGGATTGAGTTCAAGAGTCGTGAAGTTAATGTTGCAGCTCTGAATTGTTTCGGTTTGACCACACTTGGAGCATTATGTTGAGTTCTGAAGCCTCAAGTTCTGAAGGATGTGGAAGGTGCAAAGGAGTTTTACCAGGATAATGCCTGGATTAGAGAGCAAATCTTATAGGAAAAGGTTGAGCAAACTCAAACTTTTCCCTTTGAAACCAAGGAAGATGAGAAGCAACTTGATAGATGTGTACAAAATTATGGCAGAACAGTCAATACCTTTTCCCAGTGGTCAATGTCAGAGGACATCCATTTGAATGAATGAATGAATGATCTTTATTGTCATTATCCATAGGTACAATGAAACTCTGTTTGGCTTCCTCTCGGGCAATCAAACAAAGCAGTAGATAAAAACACGACAGTAATAGAAAAACGGTATTAAATAGATAAGTAGCAGAAAATAAGTTGCAGCAGCACCAGTATGTCACAGTGATGCACAAAGTGCCGTTAGTGCAAGTATTTGAGTCCTTGTGTGTGCTCACAGTTTCAGTCATTGTTCTGTGGGAGTGGTGTGATGGAGGCCACAGCTCTGGGGTAGAAGCTGTTCCTCAGTCTATTTGTTCTGGTTTTTAGTGTCCTGAACCTTTTGCTGGACAGAAGCGGGTCAAACAGGGAGTGGCCGGGGTGTGTGGTGTCTCTGGTTATGCTGATTGCTTTCCTCCTGAGTCTGCTGGAATAGATGGTGTCCAGTCCTGGGAGCTCCATCCTGACAATTCGCTGGGCCGCCTTCACCATGCGATACAGGTCTTGTCGCTCAGCGGCTGTGCAGCTGGCACACCACACTGTGGCGCTGTTGGTCAGGATGGTTTCAATTGTTCTTCTGTAGAAGTTAAGCAACAGCTTTTGTGGGAGTTTGGCCTCTTACAGCTTTCTGAGGAAGAAGAGTCTTTGTTGTGCCTTTTTTACAAGCATCAAGGTGTTGGTGGTCCACGTCAGCTGCTTTGACAACATAACTCCAAGGAACTTTAGGTGTTCCACACTTTCCACTACCTCCCCATGTATATTGGGGGGGGGGGTGTACTCTGTCCTTTGATCTTCTGAAGTCAATGATCATCTCTTTTGTTTTAGAAGTGTTAAGGACCAGGTCGTTGTCCTTACACCACTCCGTCAGATGATCTACCTCGAGCCTGTAGGCTGTTTCATCCTCGTCCGAGATCAGGTCAACCACTGTGGTATTGTCCGTAAATTTAATTATGGAGTTGGAGGTGTAGATGGGGGTGCAGTCATGTGTGAAGAGTGTGTAGAGCATAGGGTTCAGCACACAGCCCTGTGGGGTGCCTGTTTTTAAGATGAGGGTTGTGGAGGTGTGCTTACCAACTCTGACTTGCTGTGGTCGGTCTGTGAGAAAGTCCATGACCCATGAGCACAGGGAGGAGCCAAGGCCAAGAGTGTTCAGTTTGTTGACCAGTTTATGGGGGATGACTGTGTTAAATGCAGAACTGAAGTCCACAAATAACATCCTCACATAAGTGTTCGGTTCCTCTAAGTGAGTCAGAGCAATATGGAGGGCTGTTGTGATTGCATCCTCTGTGGAGCGGTTTGCCCGGTTTGTCCAGATCAGGTGGGATTGTAGGCTTAATGTGTGAGAGCACAAGTCTCTTAAAGCACTTCATGGCAATGGGTGTCAGTGCTACAGGGTGAGTCATTCAGGCACTTCACAGCTGATTTTTTGGGCACTGGGATGATGGTGAGTGGAGGAATGTTTAGGAGAGATGTCTTAGATAGGCACAGAGATGTAAGTAAAATGGAGGATTATGGGCTGAGTAGGAGGGAAGGGTTGGATTGATGGTGGAATAAGTTTATATAGGTTGGCACAATATCATGGACCAAAGGGCCCATACTTGTGTAGTATTGTTCCATGGATGTGAAGCATAACATATAGCAGTTAATTGGTACTTATTCAGTGGAAGTATGTTTAGGTTAATTTTAATATGCAGTAGCAGAAAGCAGAATACATTTTAAACAGGAAAATCAGTTGTCCCTCTGGTTACCCTCTCTCGAGACTTGTTCCCTTTGTTCATATTGAACTTTATCTAAAAGTGCCTTAACTAATCTATACTTACATACATGTATATGTTTGAAAGGACTGTGTGTGTTATCAGTCAATTATTCTATCTGTTAGTTGTAGAAAAAATATTTTAGCCACTATCAAGCAGGTAAAAAAATACTTAAAAGGATAATTTGAAGAAAATAATTTGTATATTTGAGCACTCTGTTTAATTTAGTGAACTTTACAGGAATTTGAGACTGACCTTATGTTACTTTGAGATTGGTTATACATTTAGTCATTTTCCTTGTGAAAATTATGACATTATTGTTACTGATGATAAGAAAGGTCGAGTAATGGATTGTTATGGTCTAGTTGACAATGATTGCTTTTGAGTGAAAGAAAGTTCAACTGTTGCTGACACTACAATACTGTAATTATTCAAGGATACTACATGTATACAGAAATGACTTTGATAAATAGCATTTAATTATGATACTTCAGCAGAAAATCATTTAAAGTGGCAGTGTGATATTTTCGAGAAACAGCAACTTTATTTCACTCCCGATGACTTATTCCTTTTATTGTTTTGTTTTACAATTTTTTTGAAGCCAGTCATTGAATCATGAATTTCAGTATTCCAGCTCTCAACCAAAGGCATTCCAGTCCACTTTGTATACATCAAAAACATGTCAATTTTCCATAAGTTAGAAATTAAAATGCAGGAAATGCTTATCAGGTTATGCAGCATCTATGAAGGGAGAAACAGTTGAAATTTCAGGTCAGTATTTGGAAGAATAATAAAACAGGATATTCTGCAGATACTGGAAATTCAGCAAAATGCTGAATGAACTCAGCAGGTCAGGCAGCATCTATGGAGAGGAGTAAAGCTTTGAATTTTGTGCTAAGACCCTTCATCAGGATCTGATGAATGGCTTGGCCAGAAACATCGACTCTTCATTCCCCTCCATCCATGCTGTTCGGACTGCTAAGTTCCTCCAGCATTTTGCTCAATGGTTCACTTTAATATCATAGAATGTATACAATACTCAGCCTTCGTAGACATCCATGAAACAGAAAAAGACCCAAAGAATGAATGACAGAAACATTAAAACCCCAAAGCCGATACTCCCACCTCTGATGTATAAGCAGCAGCAAAAGCATCAACCCTCCCCCCCCCCCCCCCACCATTCACAATGCAAGAAATAGCAAAGCCCCCAAAGGGAGCTTGAGCTGGAGTCTACCAAAATCTACAGTTCATCCTTACACTTTGACATCTCAGGCTCTCTCTCTCAGACAGGGGTGGAGAGAACACTTGGAATGTTTGTGTCCTTTCAAACCAAGATTATTCAACTATTTTCAGAGCTTGGAGTTACAAAGGAAAAGAAATAAAAATGAACACACTAAGATATAGATCACAACAGCTGCTGGGATTCTTTAATTAAAGCAAATTCTGGGAATGTCCGGTAGATTAGGCAACATCTGCGGAAGGAGAAATACTACATTGTGTTAATGAATGATCTTCTGTCAGAACTGGTCAGTTCTGATATCGACAACAATGACTCGTTCCTGAAATGCTTAAACTTTCTATTTGGTCTGAGAGCTGCAATGTGCATAGAGAGAACTGAGGTGCCATTCCTCGAGTTTACATGGGACATTGCCAGAAAGAAATCAGAGACTTCAAAGTGGGAATGCAATTACAAGCTGAAACTGTAGAGATATTCTGCAATATGGTCTCTCCACCATCATTCTGCAGTGTAAAAAGACTTATTTTCTGATTTAACACTCACAAAATGCTGGAGAAACTCAGCAGGTTAGCCAGCATCTATGAAAAGAAATAGAGTCGACAATTCGGGCTGAGATCCTTCGTCAGGACCTGGTATCCTCATACCATGGTGAAGGGTCTCAGCCCGAAACATTGACTCTTTATTCCTTTCCATAGATGCTGCCTGACCCGCTGAGTTCTTCCAGCATTTTGTGTATTACTGTGGAATTCCATCATCTGCAGAATCTTTTGTGTTTATTATTTTCTGTTTTGTTTATGGTTTTGATGACAGTTGATTCTTTTTTCTTTTCCAAAGATGCTGGTTGATGGGAGTAATTTCAGCATTATGTTTTCCTTTCAGATTTTTGACACATGTAGGTTTTTTTATGTTTCTTTGAAGCATCCAATCACAGAAGGGAAAAAACAAGAAAATCATTATTATCACTTCACAGTGCACATTTTCAATACAAATTTGAAGGGACCAGTTTTTGCTTTTGCCTGTAGCAACAAACAATGAGTAGTTTGAGCACTGATTGTTGATGGTTTCAGGTCAAAACCCTGCATCAGGACATTAGCCTTTGTTTAACATGCTGTGCAGAATACAACTCTACATGCAAACCCATTCTGAAGGCTAGCATTTAAAAAACTGGTGTATCATTCTGTTTTTATGTAAAATTTAATTAAAGGCCCTGCTCAGCTAACGACAAGTTTCTGTTCCTCGTAGCTTTTCTTAACCTGCAAGTCAGAATTGCAATGAACTGGCAATATATTTAAGTTAAACAAATACCAACCAAAAGCAATGAATATTTAGATCAAGGCCTTTAAGTCAACTATTTGAATCTCTCTGCAAGATGCAATGATATTGCCACAAACCAACGTGGCAGAAGATGCCTGTGCAGCCACACAGTAGTTGGCAAATCCATGCCCCCAGTCTCCCAACTGTCCATTCATGTGTATGATCTGTCCATAACTTGGACTTTCCTAACCTAGAGACAAACTGCATTTTCTTTCTTTAGTATTGTATAGAAGAGTGTTAAGAGTAAGAGGGGTAAGAGTGGGCTCCCTCACCTCTGCCCCCTGACCCTCAGCACAGGTGCACCTCAGGGCCGTGTACTACGCCCCTTCCTTTACTCTCTGTATACCTCTGACTGTGTCGCTACCCACAGCTCCAACCCGCTAATTAAATTTGCTGACGACACTACACTGATTGGCCTAATCTCAAATAATAATGAGGCAGCCAACAGAGAAGATGTCATCACCCTGACACAGTGGTGTCAAGAAAACAACCTCTCCCTCAACGTCACAAAAACAAAGGAGCTGGTTGTGGACTACAGGAGGAATGGAGAGAGTCTAGCCCCTGTTGACATCACTGGATCTGGGGTTGGGATGGTGAACAGCTTTAAATTGCTCGGCATAAACATCACTGAGTAATTCATGTAGTCTGTACGTGGCTGTGTGGTGAGAAAAGCATGACAATGCCTCTTTCACCTCAGATGGTAGAAGAAGTTTAGTATGGGCTGCTAAATCCTAGGAACTTTCTATAAGGGCACAATTGAGAGCATCCTGACCGGCTGCAACACTGCCTGGCATAGGAACTGTACTTCCCTCAATCACAGGACTCTGGAGAGAGTGGTACAAACAGCCCAGCGCATCAGTGGATGTGAACTTCCTATGATTCAGGACATTTACAGAGACAGATGTGTAAAAAGGACCCGAAGGATCAGTGGGGATCCGGGCCACCCCAACCACAAACTGTTCCAGCTGCTACCACCCGGGAAACGGTACTGTAGCATAAAAACCAGGACCAACAGGCTCTGTGACAGCTTCTTCCACCAGGCCATCAGACTGCTTAATTCATGCTGACAAAACTGTATTTCTATGTTATTTGACTACCCTGTTGTACATACTATTTATTATAAATTACTATAAATTGCACATTGCATATTTAGACGGAGACGTAACGTAAAGATTTTTACTCCTCGTGTGTGATGGACGTAAGTAATAAAGTCAATTCAATTCAATTGATAGAAATGTGGAAGTTATCATAATTGTATTAATGCTGTAAAAGTGAATGATCTCTTTTACCTTCTGATTGCCTTGGCAGTAGTTTTGAAATGTGTCCAATAATGGAATGGAATGCTTGCGTATCACATAGACAGCTGGGACACAACATCCACGGTCAACCCCACCAATGGAGGGCTTCAACTTTGAAAATTATTTTTAAATAGTATTTTGGTTTATCTCCCACAGATACTATTAAAATTAATGATTGTTTATTGCTGCAGGCAAAAGCAAAATCTGGTCACCTCAAATTTGTATTGAATATTTACATTGTAAAGTAATAATAATGATTATACTTCTTTCCCTTCCTTTATTGTACTCATTTTGGGCAAATGGAGCTCGTCAGCTTTGTTTGCCAGTTCACTTAAGAGAAGGAAAACTCTGATCTCAAACCTCTGCTGCCTTGTGACTATACCCACACGTAGAGAAGTCTTCAAGAGTAAAGCCAAGGAAAAGCCTAGAGCTGGAGTCCTTAAGGCAGTCCTACATTCAATGCTGCAACGCCACTGGTGTCAACCGTTTCAGTCTCTGCCATTCCTTTGAATTCGTCAGCTGTGTGGAGGGGGGAGCCTGATGCATGGGCAACAGTTTTCTCTCCGTGTTGTACTGCTCTGTCTTGTGTATTGACTTTGACACCTAGAATGCAACATCTATGATTGACCCCAACCAACAGAGGGCCCTGGATCTTATCCCTTGAGGCTTGCTGTGTACATATCTAACTTACTTTGTAGGCTGCACGTCTCATGAATTGTTTTGCAGGTTGCTTCCATATTGCTGGCACGGTAATGACCCATCTGACCTCCGAGTTGTCAAATGGTGAACCAGCTTGGTCACCCAGCTCCTGAAAACAGAACAACATCAGTGACAGCTTTCCTGTTATTTATTTGCTTGAAAATTGCACACTTACCTGGTTTAATATTACCAGATGTATCCGTCTCTGCCGTTCCTTTGGATTCATCCACTGCCTGGAGAGGGGAGATCCTGCTGCATGGGCAACGGCTTGCTCTCCATATTGTATATCCCTGGCTTGTATATCACGTAGACAGCTGGGATGTTATACCCGTGCTTGACCCCAACGAATGGAGGGGTCAAAATTGAAAATTATGGTTAAGTACTATTTTGTTATAAAGAAACAGTAGTAACTAGGTTTTGTTATTTTCTTCCCATTGAATGTTAACATCCTATTAAATAACCACAGAATAATCGGCAAATGCTACTGTTCAATTGAAATTATTAACCTGCTCAGTTGAGGAAAAACACCAGAGACACGAAATTACCTCTGAAACGGTTTTTATTCAGAGAGGAGTTTGCAGCCCCACGCACTTCGGGCATAAGGTAGCTAACTCCCAATTTGTCAGTTTACAAAGGTCATACTTATACCCAAAAGCAGGGTACTATATTCGCAAATATGGTTACCGATTCAAATTCATCAATTGATTGGCTTGCTCCGAAGATGAAATAATTGGTTATTTGGGGAAAGAAATAAATATATATACTAAAGTTATTACGAACTCCATGGAGCATGTGGGGATCTTCCAATATCCAGGCACTCTTTCTTTTTTTTTCTTTCTTTCTTTCTTTTTTTTTCTATAGGGATGTTAGGGGGGAGGGGTTAAGGGGAGGGGGGATGGGTAATATACTTTTTTTTCATATACTTTTATTTCTGTAATTACTTGAAAACGCAATAAAAAAAGTTTTAAAAAAAAATTGATTGGCTATTGCATAGCTAAGCACGCAAAATACTCGGAATAAGCATAGATGCAAGCGTAATACTTGGAATGGGTATGGACGTAAGAAAAACACTCGAAATAGGTATATAGCTCAAAACACTTTGCTGAACACATTGTCTTGTGGTCGCAAGGTTCCTCTTCTTTGTGGTTGCCACATGCTGTCTGGCATCTTATTTTAGCTACCTCTTCCCTGTCCTCCTGCACTTCCCCAATGACGTATCCTCTCCCTGGTCCTGTCTACATATTTTGCTACACTTACCCCTTGCCCACCCCTTCTACACGTACCCCTTACCCGCTTCACATTCTCACTGCAAAAGTGTACTTTGCATCTCCTTCATTTTTTATAAACATATTTTAAGCAAAAATTGGAAACTGTCATCATAGTAAATAATTTATTAATCTTGTATGGAATGAAAATCTCGAAATGAGTACCGGGAATTCTCCTTTACATAAACACAAGAGAATCTTCAGATGCTGGAAATCCAGATCAACAAACACAAAATGCTGGAGGAACTCTACAAGGCAGGCAGTATCTATGAGCATGAATAAATAGTCACCTTTTTGAGATGAGATCCTTCTTCAGGTCTGGAAAGTAAGTGAAAGGGGAAGAAGGACCAGTTAGAAGGTGATAGGTGAAGCCAGGTGGCTGGGGAAGGTAAAGGACTGGAGAAGAAGGTATTTGATAGAAGAGGGATGGAGGAGTGGCACCACGGGTATGTGATAGGTAGGTGAGGAGACGAGGTAAGAGGCCAGAGTGGGGAATAGAAAAAGAAGGAAGGGGGAGAGGTAATGAAAAAAGAAAAAAAACAATAATTGAAAGGAGAAATCGATATTCATGCCACCATTTTCATTCACCTGAGCAACAAGCAGAATGTCCTTCCTTTAAAATGCCATCTGAACAAAGCATATACAATGATGTAGCCTGTCCTGGAATTGAAGTTTGAACAAAAAGCTGATCCAAATCCACCAATTAACCCCTCTGCCTTACTGATCCACTGATTGTTTGGGGGAAAAGGATACTGTTTTGTTTTAATGGTTCCAACATCAAATAAATTAGATCTCACACCACTGTTACACTCTGAATCCTATGAAGCACCATGCCTTGAAATTAAACTCAGAATAAGGTTTATTTTCAGTGTCTTTTTTTGATGTGAAATGTATTTTATTTTCCTTGCAATTGAATGGACCAGAATGTACAAGGTGCATATATTTGCAACCTTTTGGAGTGACTAAAAGAAAACAGTTATTCCTAAAATAGTTTTCCTTAAAATTTATTGCACACTTCATTGGAATCTCTAATGGAAGCTACGATTCATGGAAACCATACTAAACAATGAAGAGTTTCATATTTTCCTTTGTTTAGTAGTACTAATGGAAAAATAGTGGGAATCTTTCTCAATATTACTTTAAAAATACCATAGGATGTTTCTGAAAAGAACATCACTATGCTTGTTCCAGAAGTTAATGTTGTAATTTTAGATTGTAGACCTCAAAACGTGACCTCAAAATTGAGGTAATCAGAATTCTATTGTCTGGATTCCAACTTGAACAAAGCCACATTGATTCATTTATCCTTTTTTTTTTCTTTTCATTAATACACCTCTTAGAGTCCATCCCTTTTGCATGACCTACTCCAATATTGACAAAAAGTGACAGTTTGTGAAGTTTTGTTTGATACACTCTTCTGGAGAGCCCTGCTGGTAGCCGATGAGCGAACATCTTTTTGAACTTGCTCCTGTCTTATCTATCTTTTTGTTTCCTACCAGTTTTTTGAAACCTTATTATAAATCTTAATATTGCTCTATTATGTCTTTGAGAAAGACTAAAGCCTCTGCAAAAGAAAAACGAAGATGATTCTCCAACCACTTTGGAATCAATTGGAGATTTCCTTAAAAAGCAAAGAACAGAACTCTCTGAGGAATTTCAACATCTTAATGTCAAGCTGGACACTATTCAACAAACTCTAATTGAACATAAAAAGCGAATTAAGGAGAATAAAGAAACGTCATCGATACTGGAAGCGGACTTAGAAGACATGAGTAAGCTCTGCAAAAAATTATCATTATCTAATGAAAAATTAACAAAGAAGATTATCAACCTGGTAAACAGAAGCAGAAGGACCAATTTACGTATTCTGGGTCTTGAAGAATCAATTGAAGGTGCCCACTCCACGGAGTTCTTTGCAAGTTTGCTAAAGCAGCTATTCCCTGATTTATTGTCGTCCGTGCCCAAGTTGGACCACGCCCATCAGTCACTGGCCCCCAAACCAAAGGCAGGAGAGCATTCCAGATTGGTTATTTTATGTTTCACGAATTTCGTACTAAGGAGCTTTTAATCCGTCATACACGTCGAGTAGGAATGATCGATTACAAAGGGAAGATGATGAGATTCGTGGAAGATTGTACACCGGAGGTTAAGGCTGAACATGCTAGTACAAACAGGTCATGTCGCTGCTTTATAATAAAGGGTTTAAGCCCCCCTTTGCTACCCCGCAGATCTTAGAATTGTTCTGAAAAATGGTGTGCAGAAATGGCTGGGATCGGTTGAACACACACAGAAGTTTTTGAAAGCAGAAGGTTAATTGCGCTATATCTCTTACCAGAGCAATTATCTTTTAAATGTTGGATTGAATAAGGTTTTAATAAACCTACATTTTGACCATTTATATATTTTGTATTTTAATATTTTCTTTGATATTTTTTACTACTTTATTCTCTTTTTGAGGTTTTTATATATATATTTTAAATTGTTAAAATGTTAAATCTTATGTTTTGGATTTTTGATCTAAGTTCTCTTTCTGTTTTGTCTTGGTAGGAACATAATAATCTTGTAGGATTGGAGTTTTGCCAGCAGGATTTCTTTGGGAGGGCTGTCTGTAGGGTTTAGCATGCCGACTGTTCCTTGGCCAGCTTTTTGGCTTTGGGAGGGGAAGGGGGGCAGGATCTCTTTTTTCCTTTTTCTCTGGAAGTTGGGTTGGGCGACCATCCAAATTACCTGTTTGAGTACCTTATTTTATGGTTCGTTCTCTGGTTCTAATAATTTATGGTCAGATCTTTTAACTCTTCTGTTAATTAGAATTTATAATGGATCAAAATATTAATTTACTTATTTTTAATGTGAAATGGTTAAACCATCCTGTGAAATGGAATAAGAGTTTTGCTTATATTTAAAAGTTAAGGGCCCCCATTATTTTTCTACAAGAAACACATGTACGTAGTTGTGTCAATGCACGCCTTTTTAATCAGTAGAGATGTCTACAATTTCATTCCTCATTCAGAGCAAAATCTCAAGGGCTCTCAATTTTTATAGATAATATAACTTATTTTGTTCAACATAAAGTTGTCTCTGACCCTAATGGGTGATTTATCATAGTGTCAGGGCAATTAGATAATAAATTAATGTGGACGATCCAGCATTTTTTGAGTGTTTCTTT
Source organism: Hemitrygon akajei (assembly GCF_048418815.1). Taxonomy (NCBI): domain Eukaryota; kingdom Metazoa; phylum Chordata; class Chondrichthyes; order Myliobatiformes; family Dasyatidae; genus Hemitrygon; species Hemitrygon akajei. The sequence continues at coordinate 61,281,921 of NC_133146.1, forward strand.
TCATTCCTGCCAGATTTGAGCTTTTATTGAGGAGATTTTAATTGTTGTCTAGACCCAGTATTAGATCATTCTTCTTTTAAATTAGCCACGCCTAATAAATCAGCTTTATTTATTCAATCCTTTCTAACGAAGTGTGATATTGTTGATGTTTGGTGTTTTTTTCACCCAGCAGAAAGGGAGTATTCATTCTTCTCTCATGTCCATCATTCCTATACCAGGATTGATTAATTTTTTATTGGCAGTTAAATGATTCCATTAGTTCAATCCACTGAATATAAAGAAATAGCTCTATCTGACCATTCTGTATTTCTATCTTTAAAGCTTCCTGGTTTCACTCATATGAACAGATCCTGGCATTTTAATTTAACTTTGTTATCTGATAAGGACTTTTAACAATTTCTGGGGAATCAGATTACTCTCTTTTTTGAAGAAAATACGTTGGAAGAGACTTCTAGTCTTATTATTTGGGACGCTTTTAAGGCATGTATTAGAGGACAAATTATCTCCTATACTGCACATATTAAGAAAAAAGCCAATAAAGAGAGAACTGATTTAATTAAGCAATTAAAACAATTAGACCAGAAATATCAGGCACCAGACCCTGAACTATACAAAAGACATATTGAAATTATAACTAAATATGATCTTCTTATAATGTATCCATTGAAAGCCAACTTTTAAAAGATAGAAGCCAATTCTATATACATGGAGAAAAAACTGGGAAACTACTGGCTAATCAATTGAAGAACTCTATAGCTAAATGGCAAGTTAAAGAAATTTGCAAAACCAATGGTGATATGACAATTGACAATTTTGAAATAAATGACACTTTTAGAGAATTTTATTCTAAATTGTATAGCTCTGATTCTCTTAAAGATAATACTGCAATGAACAATTTTTTAGACCAATTAAATATTCCTGGACTTTTGGTAGATAATCAAAAGCAGTTGGATCAACCTATTTCTTGGGAGGAAATTACTAAGGCTATACGTTCATTGCATTCTGGGAAATCTCCAGGTCCTGATGGATTCTCTGGAGAATTTTATAAGGCCTTTTCTTTATTGCTTATACCTTATTTATGTTCTACCCTTACTGATTCCTTCAGGACGGTTAGGTTGCCATAGTCTTTTTATGAAGCTTCCATTTCGCTCATTCTTAAAAAGAATAAAAATCCCACAGAATGCTCTTCATATAGACCAATCTCTTTACTCAATGTTGATGCTAAGATCCTATCTAAAGTTCTGGCCTGTAGACTGGAAAATATTATACCTTCTATACTATCTGATGATCAGAGAGGATTTATTAAAAATCAATATTCCCATTTTAATATATGGGGACTGTTAAATGTTATATATTCTCCATCTAAGGAAATATCGGAATGTGTGATTTCTCTGGATGAGGAGAAGGTCTTTGATAGAGTTGAATGGAATTACATATTTAAAACCTTAGAAAAATTTAATTTTGGGCCCAATTTTATTCATTGGATTAAATTACTTTACTTAACACCCTCTGCTCAGGTCCTTTCTAATTTTCAGATTTCCAAACCAATTAAACGCCAACGTGGAACCAGACAAGGAAGTCCGTTGAGTCCTTTGCTTTTTGATTTGGTATTAGAACCTTCAGCAATTGCCTTTCGAGAGTCTAAAGATATCACCGGTACCTTAAGGAAAGGTACTATTCATAACGTCTTGCTTTATGCTGATGACCTATTGCTTTTTATATCTAATGTTACAACTTCTTTACCCTCTATGTTTCTTTTACTGACTAATTTTAGTCAATTTTCAGGATTTAAATTAAATTTACATAAGTGTGAATTGTTTCCTTTAAGTAATTTGTTACCAACTGATATTAATCTTTCTTTTAAAATTGTAAGAAAACAATTTACATATTTGGGTGTAACAATCAGTAAGAATTATAAAGACCTATTCAAAGAAAATTTTCTAACCTTAATGAATTATGTGAAAAAGACACTTTCTAATTGGTCACCTCTTGTTTTATCATTATTTGGTTGAATCAATTCTATTAAAATGAATATTTTACCTAAATTTATATATCTTTTTCAAGCCCTACCTAGTTCTATTCCTAAGTATTTTTTTTTTGATTCTTTAGATTTGATTCTTTCTTCTTATATATGGAAGAACAGGAAACCCCGATTAAATAAAGCCCATCTTCAAAAAATTTAAAAGAATGGAGACTTTGCTGTACCCAATTTTAGGTTATATTATTGGGCAATTAATATAACAAATCTTACATTCTAGTTATATTATATTAATCGTGAGGATTGTCCAATTATGGGTCTTTTTGGAAGCCAACTCAGTTACGAAATTTTCTATTATTTCTCTTCTTGGAACCTCTCTTCCTTTATCTTTAAATAAACTAACTGACAGTTTGGTGGTTAAACACACTTTGAGGATCTGGTTACAGTGTAGAAAACATTCTGGTTTATTGAGATTTTCTCTTTCCAGATGTAACAATGGAGAGGCTTCTTTAATTCACCTGTTTTGGTCATGTTTGAGCCTTGAAAAATATTGGAAAGATGTATTCCAAACTGTTTCTGTACTTTGTAAAGTTAGTTTTAAGCCCAGTCCTTTAACTGCCTTATTTGGTATTGTGGTATTGTTATGGAAAGAACTATAATTTTGGAGTCTTCTCATTCGCGGGTACTGGCTTTTATTTCTCTTATGGCTAGGAGGGTGATCTTGCTTAAATTGAAGGAGGTTGCCCCCCCCACACACATGCTCAATGGTTATGTGATGTTATGTCATGTTTAAATTTAGAGAAGATTTGTTGTTCAATTTCTGATTCTAACCAAGATTTTCAAACGCTATGGGGACCCTTTCTGAACTATTCTAAAATCTTTGAATTGTTATTGTTACTAAAATATATATCTAGGCTATTATTATAAAACACTATATGGTAAAGTACTCTTTTTTTCTCTTGGTTTTTTTTTATCAACCAGCTTTGTCTTGTTAGTGGGTGTAGATTTTTTTTATAAATAGGTAACTATATTATTATTCTATTTCACAATTCAATTTATTTATTTGATCATGAATATGGGATACCGTGATTGTATCAGTGTGATTTATATATAGTGTATTTTGTGCTCTTATTTTGATTAATAATAAATATCCTTATGAATTCTGTATTTGTGTAAATGAAATTTAATAAAAATATTGGAAAAAGAAAGATACACTCTTCTGAAATTGCATGGACCATTGACAATATTGTAGGCCTTAAATAAAAAGGTATTCTTTTTCAACAAAGTAATGCATACAGTTGTGGAATGAGGTCCATATAACATTTGTATGTGAATTTTACCATTATAATTCTAATTTTAACTTCCTGTTGAAAAATGACTGGAGAAACAAGACTGTATAATTGTATACTGTCTGTGACAGGTGTTGCTTTTTAATGACCATTAAAACTTTTCAAATCATGTCATTGGACAATGAGTGAATGAGAGGAGGATATAAATACGGGTGATATGGCATGCCTCAACTCCAGGGTTCCAGACTCAGTACTTGTTTACACCTTCCCTATATCACTGCATGGTTCTTGTCTAAATGCTCCGACATCCCAACATCCCAAAAACTTACAAATTGGAATGTTAATTGAGTACTTAGTTGACCTTAGTGTACAGATGAATGGCAGAATCTAGTTGGGGGAGGGGACGGTTGATGGAAATGTGAGGAACGCCTTAAGAAATTCGAGTAGGATTAGTGCACAATTACTGTACACAGATACTGAATGGTGAGTGTAAGCTCAGTTGGAGGAAGATCCCATTCTGTGCTGCATCTCTGTCTATGAGGTACATTTTCCCAGAAGCTTCCCAAGGTTGAAGCACCATACAGTCGGCCCTCCTTATCCGCGAATTCAACCAATCACTAAAACCCGGAAGTGCTCTTCCAGCACTTGTTGTTCGAGCATGTGCAGACTTTTTTTCCTTAACATTATTCCTTAAGCAATGCAGTATAACAACCATTTTACATAGCATTTACATTGTATTAGGTATTATAAGTAATCTAAAGATGATTTAAATTATATGGGTGGATGTGCATGGGTTATCGTGGATCGGGATAGAAAAAGTTCTCTTACTAAGTAAGTCGGAACAGGTGCATCCAGTATTATTTAGTGTCAGTTAGTCCAACATTTGTCTTATTATATATTTTACCTTTCTATGCATATAAAACACTTAAGAACGTATGTTTCAGCGCCGGGCTCAGGAACGGAAGTTCTTGGGACTCGGGACAGATTGTCCCCGAGTGCGCTCTCCATTGGTGTGGAGGATCAAAAACCCAAAACCCCAAAACCCAATAATTAAACCACTGCGTCGCTTAGTAATAATTGTAGCTTTCATCGGGGTAGAGTTTATCCTTTAAAATTGTTCCGATCATTGACCGATGTAGCCTAATGCTTTTCCAATGATCGATGGCGTTTCACCTCTTTCTGATCGCTTTATTATTTCCACTTTATTTTCAATCATGTTCGTGATTATTTTCGCGAACAGAAACACTGTGGATTCAGATCTCTACCGCCAGGTCTTAATGTCCACCAGGTTAAATAAGGTCTGGGGTTCCGCTGGGTCCTAAGGTCCACCGCATTGAGACAGGTTGAATAAGGGACTTGAGCATCCGCAAATTTTGCTATCAGCGAGGGGTCCCGGAACCAATCCCCTGCAGCTAAGGAGGGCCGACTGTAGCATCCATCTTTATCCATGTGCAAACAGTTACATTCTGGCTGTGTGCAGCAGTTTTGAAACAGACAACACCATAGTTACAAAAATTTACGAATATGCAGGTTTCTAGTTATCCTATAGGTTTGAAGAAGGGGAAATAATATTCAAAAGTAAATCTATAACAATTGAAAGATCCATCTATCTTTCTACCTTGTGAATAAATGTCTCTGAGAGGAAATCTATCTGGAGAGAGCTATCAGAAGATTTGATCTATCTGTTGTTCAGAATTTTGCCATTTTCTTCACCTCTGCTACAACAAAAAAAAAGGAATCTATGGTCATTTGAGCTGTTAGCAGCAAAAATCACTTCCTACTGCCTGTTATTGGCTTTGATGATAGCCTCATTCCAGTCTACTGTTCAGCACTGCTCATTTTTCCTATAATATGCTTTTGTGCTTCCAAGCAACATTTGCCCTGCATTGAAGACTTTCTGCAGGGTGTTTGTACTGGTGAAAAAAATCCACCCATAATTTTAAACAACTTAGTAAAATTAATACATTTTGAGGGTTTTGTCAGTGAATGTCTTTTTTAGGGAGGTAGGCATATATAAATTTTGATCGCCATAAATATGTTTTTATTTTTATCATCTAAGATTTGCCCAGGAGAATTAAAATACCTGTTGTGGAGACAGTGTCTAACCTGATTTCCTGGCAAGGAAGCTATAAATCATGTGCAATAGGGTAAATGAAATCAAAACAAGCTGCAAATACTGGACATCTGAAAGAAATAAAAAGAAATGCTGGAAACACTCAACAAGTCAAGCAGCTTCAGTGCAAAGAGAAACAAAAGTGTTTCAGGTCTCAGACTGTGTCAAGTCTGTCGAACACTTCTGATAATATTACCTGTATGGTAAATGTGTTATAATCAGGAGAGTTTGGAGTTTTAATTATCTTCACTTTGTTTCTGGAGTATTTTGACAACCTAAGTGAACAGTTTACCTTGAGTGCCTCAGCTGGCCCCATCTCCTTTCACCTGCACTAACCTCCTCCCACTTAAACCTGGAATCTTGTTTAATATGTCTTTGCTGCAAAGCAACTAACAAATCAGGTGGTATTTAAATAGTTGTTTAGTACAGTATTTTCTAAAATTATTCTACTGTGTAATTTATTGGGGCAAGTTGGACTCCTAATCTGAGTGGAATGTATATCGAGTACCATGTGGGAGGTTATGGATACATTTAGTTCCAGTGTCCTGGACAACTGCATGTTCAGGAAGTGTATCCAACAGCACAGTTTGAACTTGAGTCACAAGGTAGGGCACATAGAAAGAATTCCTCATGGAAGAGGTGCCTAAAACCAGGTGGCATAGGTTTAAATTGAGAAATTGGGGTTTTAATTGAGGAAGAATGCTTTTCACCCAGAGGTGAACTAGAACACACTGCCTGAGAAAGTGATGGAGAAAGTTACTCTAACAACATTTAATAAACATCTGGAGAAGCATTTGAATTATCATTGTAATGGCTATGAGCCAACTGCTGGTCAATAGGATTGGTATAGTTAGCCCCAGGTGGTGGGGTGGAGATATGTCTGCCAAAAGAGATTCCTCCACTAGCCTGCAGGTCACTCTTGGGCAAAGTGCTTAGCCCCTCTTCCCCAATCAGAGTCACATGAAGCCATGGGAGCAGGTGGTGGATGGTCATATGAGCAGCTGGTGCAGATCAGAAGTTGTGATTATGCAGCCACTAATGCCAGACAATCGCTGAAGAGAATGGCTGGGATCACTATCAATCGTAAAGGCACTGCCCAGAAGAAAACAATGGTAAACCTCTTCTGTTGGACGATTTGCGAAGAACAAACATAGTCATGGGATTATTTCGGACCTGGAGAGTCTCACTGAGGAAATAAGATGATTACACATGATGTTCCTACAGACTGGCTCCAAGGTGAAGGAAGTCAATTGGACCCTTAAAAGAGCTCACAGAAAAATCAGGAAACCTAACACTGAGGGGTACCTGTTGCTACCGCCTGTCTTCCCTATATTTCTACAGTTTCTAGAAGGATTGTCAGGATCCTGAAGAAATGCCAGATTAATAACATCCACAAACTCGTAAGGAAGCCAAATCACAGCTTGTTTGGGTCAAAGATGACCTGGGACTTTGGTTGGCTGGAGTTTACAGGGTTCCCTGTGAATGTGGAGCAGCTGATGTCAGCCAGACAGGACATATGGTGGAAACCCAGATCAAAGAGCATAGGAGGTGTATCCATTTGGTTTACTCACAGAAATCGACGCAAGCAGAACAGTGCATTCATAATGGCCATGGGATTGACTTCAGTAGCACAAAACTACTGTGCTGCACCAGTGGCTTTTGGGACTGACTGGTAAAAGAAGCCATTGAAATAAGAGTAGAGGAAAAGAATTTTAACAAAGACAAAAGTCTAAGTAAGAACTGAAATTCGATTGTAAACAAGGTGGGAGAGCAAAAACCTGATTGAATAAAGATTAACCGATCAGTGGGGACTGAATACAGGAGTATAAATACCACTGGACTATACTTGCACAGGTATCATCCCTGAAGAAGATGGCAGAGTTTGTCACTGAAACATTGGTTGTAATCGATACCTGTACCTGGCTGAAAGCCCAAGAAGAGTTTATTCATCATATTCTCTGGGAAAGCTCTAGGTCCTTTTTCCTCCATAACTTCTTAGTAGAATTAGACACCCGTTATCTACGATGAAATTCAGGAATGTTAGAGCATGGGTTAATTTGGAATTATCAGCAAGGATTTATAAGCAGGACCTTTGGTTAATTAATCTGATTGTTATAAAACTCAGATTATGTAGAATAGCATATGATTTAGGAGTAGGACTTGGGTCTAGTCTATCAATAAGGTTATGGTTGATCTAATCATCATCTCAATTATGCATTTCCCTTAACCCCTCCCATCTCCCCCTACCCTTATCACTACTGTATCCCCATCCCTAGATTGCCTTCGATCTATTTCTTGTTTACCTCACTTTAAAAAATTCAGAATTTCTGCTTCCATCACCCTTCTAGGAAGAGAATTCCAAAGACTGATGATCATCTTGAGAAAAAGTATTTAATCTGATCTCTAACCTCTTATATTTCAATGGTGGTTCCTTCATTCTAAATTCTTCCACAGGAGGAGACATCTTGTCAATGTTGCATCTGTCAAGATCCCATGGAAACCTAAGTGAAACAGAAATAGTCTAACTAGCTGCCCTTTCACAAGGTGTTTGTAAGTTTCTATACAAGAGAATTGTTCTGATATCTCAAGCAGAGGGCATAGGCACAAGGTTGATGTGGACGTTGCAGGGCTCAGGGATCTTATTGACACTTGTGTTTGGCTTTGCCTTTTTTCAAAAGGCTTGCAAGATTTTACATTAAAGTTTGCTGAAATTAAATTAGGCTATAGTAAAGCAAATAAAACATTTGTGATCTCTGAATAAATATAAATATAAATAATATATATAATAAAAAATAAATATAAATAAATATAAGTTCATTCAAAATGATAATTTACATGAAGAAGAAAAGTAGGCCAATCAATCACATTGATAATGTGTGTACATCAGTTTTTAAAATCAACCAGCAATATCCAGTGAGTAATCCAGACTGCCTGTCCACCTCTCCTTCCTGTCATACCTAGGCCTGCGTTGAATGATAAATCTGTGTATACTTAGTGTTAAAAGAGGAATTTGAAGTAATATAGTTCTAGATATTTTATTGTTAATGTTTCTGTTCTTGATTACTTTAACAACTTTTACGGTACTGTTCAAATGTAAGATTATAGCAAAAACAGTGGCTTCTCAAAAGCCTTGTGGAAATGTATCTGATTTTTCATATGACTGTTTTCAATTTTATTGTAACATTTGATCTTAAAATAATAATGTTGAAGCTAGAGAAGAGAAAAATTATTGTTTCATCAACTTTTATTATAACCTTAGAGATAAAGACTGGAATGAAACCTGCATTAGTCAATTCTCATCTGAATTAAGCTACAAAATGGAAATATTATTGCCAGTCCCCTCAGCAGTTGCATGTATGAAATTGTGTGGAAGAGCAGTATCTGACACAGCCAACAGTTTCACCCCTGTTGATAAAGTGGGTTTAGTTCTTCATGCAGTCTGAGATTGAAATATTGAGAGTGCTGAGCTATTGGAGATGCGTCATTTAAATGAAATGTTAAACCAGCAGCTGTCCTCAAGAGATGATTGCATTATTTGGAGAAGTACAGGAAATTTCTCATGGGGTCCTGGCTAGCATTTATCCCCAGATCAATAACATTTTAATTACTTTGATGTTTCATTGCTTCTTGTGGGACTTTCCTGTCCCTATATGGCTGCTATATTTCCCCACATGACACCTATACTGGTGCTTCATGAATTAGTATTTTAGAAGAGTTTCTCTGTGAGGATTTATGAGGAGCTTTGTGATAAATGCAAGGCAATATATTAATGTAAGTCAGTAAGTAAAGATTGCTGTTATGTTCAAAAGTATTCCGTTTTATCTATCTATATTTATTTATTTAGCAATACAGCATGCTGTAGGCCCTTAAAGCCATACCACCCCAACAAACCCTCAACCCCAATTAACCCTAACCTTATCAGGGCACAATTTACAGTGACCAATTAACCTACCTGGTATGTCTTTGGATTCTGTGAGGAAACCGGAGCACCTGAGGAAAACAAATGTTCCACAGGGAGGATGTACAGAGACTCCTTACAGAATGTGCTGGAATTGAACTCCAAACTCCAGAGTGCCCTGAGCATCACACTAAGTACTACACCTAAAATGTTTGATGTTTTAGAACATAGAATTCCTCAGAAGCACTGCGTTTGCAGGGTTTGCACACGCATTATCAGTGAATAATCCTTCCCAACTGTCCAACAATCTCTTTGACCACCTATCATTGGGTAGGAGGTACCATAGCATTAGGACAAGGACTATTAGGCTGGGAAACAGCTTCTTCCCCCAGGCTGTAAAACTACCAAACTCTCTGCCATTAGCCAGGTCTCATCATGTATGAAGTAGCATTAGCATTATTTTGTTTACCTTTTGACTTGTATCCTATGTGCACCTTCTTACCTGTTAATTTTTTTTGTTGTAATATTACTATATGAGTTATGTGAGTTATATAGACTATGTTGTGCATCTTGGTCTGGAAGAATATTGTTTCATTTTGCCGTATACACATGTATGGTTATATGACAATAAACTGAACTTGAACTTGGACTTGAGAGAACAGGATAGCACAGAAACAGGCCCTTCGGCCTTCTGATGTTGCCAGGTTGAAAGAGCAGCAGTATGTTCATCCATGAGCCCAATCCTGTCTCCGCACTTCTACATTACTGCTCAGAAATGAGGAATGGAAATTCCATCTGAGTTTTTCACTCTAACTTAGGTGACTAAGACAAATATTAGCATTCCTATTGTGTACCAAATTCTCCAATCCCCCCTTCTATATGAAGTAGCTGGTTAACCACTGAGCAGTGCTCATTATGTTTGACACTGACCTGGCAATTAAACTTCTTTGATGTATCGGTCGACTCTGTGATTCTCACATGACCAGCAGATTTCTGAATCGACAATGAACCTATGAACACTACCTCATTATTTTTTCCTCTCTTTTTGCACTACTTATTTAATTAAGTCTGCAGAAAGTTGTAAACTCTCCCAGCTGCATCTTGGGCACTAGTCTCCCCAGCATCCAGGATACCTTCAAAAGGCGATGCCCCAGACAGGTGGCATCTGTCATTAAAGACCCACATCATCAAGGAGATGTCCTCTTATTGCTACCATTAAGAAGGAAGTATAAGAGCCTGAAGTCACACAACGTTTCAGGAACAGCTTCTTCCCCTCCACCACCGGATTTCTGAATGGACAATGAACCCATGAACAGTTCCTCAATATTTTCCCCTCTCTTTTTACAGTGCTTGCAGTACTGTGCAAAAATCTTAGACACATGCATATGGCTACTTTTGTAGTAATTTCATGTATTGAACTCTACTTCTGCAAAAAAAATACAAAATTTCATGACGTGAGTGCTGATAAACCTGATTCTGATGTGGGTCTCTATTGTGGTCTGAGAGTGGGAAGGGGCAGGGAGAAGTGGATCATGATTGTGAAAAGGAGAAGGGAGTGGGAAGCACCAGAGAGACATTCTGTAATGATCAATAAAACAATTGTTTGGAATCAAATAACCTTGCCTGTTGTCTTATGGCTGGGTGTGTCTCCACGCACGTCACCCCCCAGCTTTGGCACTCTTTTCTGTCACCTATCCCCCTCCTCTCTCGTGGCACTCCACCCTCGACATTCCTAATATCCATTGTTCCCATCAGATTTACAAACTCGCTCTCTGCACCATGTTGACAAATACAGTACTGTGGGAAAGTCTTGCTGCATGTATGTGGCTAAGACTTTTGCACAGTACTGTATTTAATTTAATTTTAATTTTTTAATATATAATCCTTATTGTAATTTATAGTTTTTTGTTATTATGTGTTGCAATGTACTGCTACTGCTGTGCAACAACACATTTCACAACAGGTGCCAGTGATATTTAACCTGATTCTGGTTCTGATTATCCAAACAACATAAATTAACAAGGTTTTGATGGAGCAGTAAAACTGTACTTGAGCTTTAGAAATGAAGGGTATCTAAAGCTTTTAATCAATGGTATTATTCCATTTCGGTTGCTTCCTTTGCCAGTGATTATCACAAGTTGTTCCTCACAAGATTTAGCTTTTCTGTGCAAAGTTTTACAGATAAATTGCTCTGTCCGTGCATCCGCTATTTATTATAGTTATGCTGCAGTATTTTCAATAAAACCTTTCAGAGGAATTTGTCAATAATAACATCTGACTGGTGGCTTTGTACCAGTACATGATTCTAGTTCTTTTGATACTATTGTTATGTGCATATTTAGATATTCATAAATGCAACAATTTTGGACATTGATTCTTCGTCAGGCAGTGATGGATATTCATTTTAGTCCATGTGTGATATTACCACTATTCTCTACAGCAAACTCAAGCTTCTAATAGCAAACCAACTAACATCGACAGTGTGGGCTTGGAGATTGTTGTTCTGTATTTGAAGTACATCCAGCTACCATTAACTGATCTCCTAGTAATATTACATATTAGATAATAAAATTAAAATAGAAAAAATGCACAATGATTTTGGAAATGATATTCAGACAGATTTGTTCCATTCATTTTTCTTAATATGTAATAATTATCTTTCTAACATCTCTTCCACAGATCTCCTTTTCACAACACAGTAGCTTTATGGATCTGGTCCAATTCTTTGTCACATTTTTCAGGTAAGCAAATTTTCCTATGTCATCCCAAATTCTTTGACTTCAATTATCATTTGTTCCAGTTTATTTAAGTGCTTCAGTATTTCACATTGAGTCCCATGCCAGTATGTTTCTCCATAAGCTGATGGTGAGTTTAATTCTGGCCAACTCCTTGTGGGTCAACACTGACCATTGAGTTTACTGGATGAGGATTTAAATATAGTGGATTCTGGTTAATTTGACCATTGGTTAATCAGGGCAGCTGCTGATTTGGAACAACTCAACAAAAACAGCTGGATTCCTTTTTTTAATTTGGGACATTATGCCGCTTATTTGGGACAGGAGACTGTTGCCGAACAGTTTCTAACTAGTCATCTGGGGTCACTTGAGTGACCATTAGGCACTACACCATGCTTTGAGTGAATAGTTTCTAAATAGTGTCAGTATTGTGTGCTTGTGTTCAAAGAGCAGTGATTTCTGACACTGATAGATAGTTTGTAAGGAATATGCAGAAGACTGTTTTCTTCACCACAATTTCAAGCATTCAAATTTGGAGATGTCAGAAATGGCCAGGAGTGAAATTATAATGATTTCACTACTTCAACAAGTGAAGAAGTACAAAGAATTTGAAGGTATCGACAATCATCTTGAATGTTACAATAAAAATGAATATTTGGAGGAAGCAGTCATCGAAAGCTTTGTCTGAAGGCAGCCTTTTATCTGTACTTAGTGTCTGCGCTGATTTTGTTCATTTACAATCAATCAAAAGAACACGGCAGCGTACACTGGATGAATTCACTTGTCAATAACTATTAGGAACTAATACACAGTTTTATAATACAGTAGTAGTAATAATGGTAGTGTTCTAATTGGTTCTGTATTTGATTTAAATAAATAATTTGTTAAATGGTAGTTTGTCCTTTTTTACACTTTTAAAATTAATTTACATGAAACTTCAGTTAATTGGGATAGCCGCTTAATTGGGCCAAAATGTACTGGTTCTGATGTGTCCCAGTTTACTGGAATCCACTGTATTGGGTCATGGGCACAGGCCAGAAACCTGCCTTTCCTTGGCAAGTAATTTATCGAAGTCTTTGCAGCTCCTGCCTCAAGATATAAGACAAGGTCTTGGCTGGATCATGCAGTTCGAACAATACCAGAGGCTTGACTGTTTGCAGGGTAGTATAATTTTGCTGATCAGAGCTCCTTGAAAATTTACTGTCTCTCTTGCCTGTATGATAATTACAGTGCCTACAGGTTTAATGCAGTGTCGCTGCTGATGATACAATAAAATAACTTTTGAAATAATAAATGATAATAAAATTAAATATATAGACATTGTGGAGGAGATGTTGTTGCCAATCCAAACTGACTGGGGTCTGCAAGTGAAGAAATTCAGGTCCAATTGTTCTGAAGCCAAAACAGAAAGCTTTTATTTTTATACTGAATTGGCTTACCAGTTACAGATATTGACCATTTGGTAAATTGTATATGTTTGAATTCCTTACTTGTGAGATCAATTGCCATTCATAATAGAAATGTTAAGTCATTAGAAACAAGCTGACAACTAATGACACTTTGAAGTTGGTAAAGCAATCATCCCTTAATTGTTGGGTATATTTTCCTTCTGTTATTCCTGTTTCGCTGGTCACTGGCACACCCTACTGTATAAAGGGAAGCTATGTTCGTCTAGGTCGATTACACTCTGCCATAGTTATACTCATCTATCTGTATGCAATGAGTAGGATTGGCTCAGCCGGTCTCACTTGTCTTGGTTTGACTACACACCACTGTAGTCAGCCTCACCTGGATGTTGTCTTTAAATTTTGGCCTACCACAGCTTCCACAGCAGAAACTTGTGAACTGATAGCATGTTCCTAAACTGCAGCCTCTGCCTGCAAGAAGGGAAAAAGCAACAGCAGGCACATTGGAGCAACATCACCACCACCACCATCACAATCACCATCAGCATCATCACCACCACCATCACCATCACAATCACCATCACCACCATTACAATCACCACACCATCATCACTATCACCACCGCCACCATCACAATCACCACCACCAGAACCACCACTGTCACAATCACCAACAACCCCACCATATCACCATCTCCACCATCATCACAATCACCACCACCATCACAATCATCACCACCACCACCATCATCACCATCACAATCACAATCAGCAACACCATCACAATCACCACCATCACCATCACCAACCCCACCATCATCACCATCACAATCACCACCACTACCACCATCACAATCACCATACCATCATCACAATTACCACCACCACCAGAACCACCACCATCACAATCACCAACATCACCATCATCACCATCACAGTCACAATCAGCAACACCAACACAACCACCACCATCATCACAATCACCACCACCATCACAATCATCACCACCACCACCATCATCACCATCACAATCACAATCAGCAACACCATCACATTCACCACCACCACAACGACCACCATTACAATCACCATGAACACCATCATCACCATCACGACCACCACCACCATCACCATCACTAGCACCACCACCACCATCGCAATCACCATCATCACCATCACCAACACAATCACCACCACCGTCACAATCACCAGCACCACCACAATCACCATCATCACCATCACCAACACAATCACCACACCATCATCACCATCAGCACCGCCACCATCACAATCACCACCACCACCACCACCACCGTCACAATCACCACCACCACCAGCACCTTGACCACTACCCCAGCCATCATCACCACTGTCATGACCACCGGCACAACTACCACCACCACCACCTACGCCACAATCACCACCACAATGACTGGTTTTTCTCCAAAATGCATTCTTCCTTTGTTGCTGGAATGCTTGATGTATTGGCCTCATGGAGTAACTTTTCCACATTTGCTGCTCCCCAACAGCTGCTGGAATGAAGGTTGTGCATTAAATAGTGTCATTGCCAGCAGTTCAGAAATGGAATTAGGTTTTATATCATCAACATAAGTCATGAAATTTGTTGTTTTGTGGCAGCAATTCAGTGCAATACATAAAAACAAACTATACATTACAATAAGAAATATATAAATTAAATTAAGTAATTAGTTCAAATAGAGAGCACTGTGAGGTTGTGTTCATGGTCCGATCGGAAATCTGATGATGGAGATCAAGAGTTTCTAAGACGTAGAGTGGGTGTTTTCAGGTTCATCTATCTTCTCCTGGGTGGTAGCAATGAAAAGAGGGTCTGTCCTATGTGATGGGTCCTTAATATTGTCTTTTTGAGGCATCAACTTTGAAGGCATCCTCAAAGCCATCAAATGGAGTTGGCTGAGTTTGCAACCCTCTGTGGCTTTTTTCTCATCCTGTGCAGTGGCTCTTCCATCCCAGATGTTGATGTAACTAGCTAGAATGCTCACCACAGTACATTTGTAGAAATTTGCTAGTCTTTGGTGACATATCTAGCTGCTCTTACTCTTAATGAAACATAGCCATAACTCATGAATCATTCTGTCTCAGCCTTCCAGGTATGCACCTGGACACTTTGTGAGCAAACCTAACCAGAGTGGCGGGTGGCGGACTAATGCCGCTTGCAAATCTGTTGAGATAGCTGCCTGATTTATCTCTTGATGACAAATGTAGCTAATGCTGTTTTGAGGCCTTGATGTCTGGGAAGATTCCTGCACACAGAGTTTCCTGTAGATTGAATTTGCTAATCTCCATTGGGGCTCTGGTAAAATATTGCCATACTTCTTGGGTGTCAGAATCAACTAACAGATCTAAATGATGGCTGGTAGCCTTTGCCTTAAGGTTTGAAAGGAAGGGGAAATATGACAGAGAAAGTTCACAAGGTAAAATAAATGGTTATTCAGGGACTCCAGTTTTAATGAGCAATTCATCACTCACCTCTTTATGGCCTTGAATGTACTTCCAATCTTTCCAACTAATGATTTTGAAAGGCTCTGCTTTCTGCAGTGGAGATGATTTATTTAAGTGATTTTCCCCACACTGTTAAAGATACTTCTTCATCCTTAACAAGCTCCATGTATTTTTAACTCGTAGAAGGCTATCATGTTGCCATGAAGTAAGTCTTCCTGCAAATACTACCCTGAAGTTTTGGGTAATCTCACCTGACTGAAACAAACACATATTTTACTGTAAGGTTTTTATAACAATGCCAATGATATTTTAATTGCTGTGACAATTTATGCTGACAAAATATGCAACTGCTATGAATTATGAAGAAACTTCAGTTATAATTGCTTTGATTTCTTTAACTTCTTTCTTGTTTATCCTGACATAACTTTACACTGAATTACAGCAAGAAAGAAAATAATTAGAATCCAGAAGACACTCCTTCCATTCTATTTGTTCATCTTTCTTATTGACATTTTACATCATTCTTATATCAATTTCTTAGTGACATCTTTTTCCTTTCAAAGCAATTTATCATCAATGCACATGTAAGTCACTATACAACCTTGAGATTCATTTTCTTGTGAGCATACTCATCAAGTCTATAACAGGATCTATGAAAGATCAACCAGAGTGCAGAAGACAACAAACTCTGCAACTACAAATAGAAATAAATAGCAATAAATAACAAGAACATGAGATAGAGTGTCCTTGGTTGAATGAACATTTCAGTGATGAAGCAAGTGAAATTGAGTGTAGCATCCCCTTTTGTTAAAGAGCCTGAAGGCTGGGGGTTATTAACTGTACTTGAACCTGGTGGTGCAAGTCCTGAGGCGCTTGTTTCTTCTACCTGATGGTAGCAGTGAAAAGAGAGCATAACTAGGTGTTGGGGAGCCCTGATGATGGATGCTGCTTTCCTATGAAAACAGCACGCAGATGTGCTCAGTAGTTAGGAAGGCTTTACCTGTGACGTACTGGGCCGAATCCACCACTTTTCGTAGGAATTTTTGTTCAAAGGCATTGTTTATTCCATACAGCTGTCCTTTCTTGTTCTTGTACTTGAGTTGTCCCTTAAACACAGCTATACTATGTGCTTCAAGCACTCTTATGATAAGGAGCTTCAGATTCTCATTGGTGCACAAGGTTTCATCTGAGTTTCTCAAAGGATGTTTCTTGGCCGGTTTAGTATTTATAGGCTATCGTTTCAATGGAGGCAAAATTTTTAATTCTTCACAATCCATCAATATTTCTTTTAATTTTAAAGCATTTGTTCAGTCCACAGTCAGATTATTTTTCCATGTATATGTTCAGAAACAAGTTTCATATCATTGGCATATGCTGTGAAATTTGTTATACTGCAGCAGTACATTGCAGTACATAATAAAAATTATTATTATTGTAAATTACAATAAAAAGTGAGTATGTATTTAATATGTATCATCTATATAGCAATGATATTTACTGTAGATTTAATGTCAAGGGGTATTTAATACACGTTTCCTGTTGATACTCATAGCTCATTTTTTTCATTCTTTCTATCCTGATGTTTTTTTCAAATCATTGCTTTCTTTCTTGTTCTGACTTTAAATCTAGTTTCATATGAAATGTTGTATGACAATAAAATGTAGCAGAAATATCAAGAGAGCAAATTCAATAACACATCCTTCTTATTTAGAGTAAAATGAGTTTATACTCTGGTATTTTTTTTCCACTTAATAGAAAAGGAATGCTGTTTGCAAATAACCTTGAAGAGAACTTCCCACAAAGTTATAACAAGTTTCAGTGTGTGCTATTCCTCTTTTCCGATGTGGTACTACTGACTGCATTCAAATTTGATTTACTATAATGTCCTCAGTATGAAAAACGTCGCAAGGTTTTTCACAGGAATGATAGTGAAGGAATTTTATCCTAATACAAAGAGAAAATTACCTCAAACTTGGATATTGTTGTTTGTTGTAAGGTGTGCCTTAAAGAAAGAAAGAAAATTGAAAATTTTAGGGGATGAAATTCTAAAGTTCAGCAAGGCTCAGATGATGAAGCAATTAAATTTTGAACAAGTCACCAAGCAGGCTAAGCCGCCAATCAGAAGGTTTTCTACAGAAATCACGAAGTACATTTGTTGAATATATTTAGTCATATTACAGAAAGTATTATAAAGTTTGGGTATATATGTAAGATATGTAAGGTAAAAGATAGAAGATAAGACAAATTTTAAATGAATTATTGATCATGTAAATAACACATGTGTGGCACTCTACACCGTACAGTTCTGCAATTTATTCAAATTCTGAGTGGCTGATATTGAACTTCTACGGTTAAATGGTTGTTTGTTAAACGTTATTCAAAAGTTGAACATTTTCATTATGTATTGCAGTGAGACTAGCTTACAAAATGTTGAAGTTTATGTCAATTGATTACAGTCGGCCCTCCTTATCCGTGAGGGATTGGTTCCGGGTCCCCTCGCGGATACCAAAAAACGCAGATGATCAAGTCCCTTATTCAACCTGTCTCAATGCTGTGGACCTTAGGGCCCAGCGGAATCCCAGACCTTATTTAACCTGTCTTAGTACGGTGGACATTAGGACCCGGTGGCGGAGCTCTGAATCCGCAGTGTTTCTGTTCACAAAAATAATCACCATCACGATTGAAAATAAAGTGGAAATAATAAAGTGATCGGAAAAAGGCGAAACACCATCGGTCATTGTAAAAATGTTAGGCTACGTCGGTCAACGATCAGAACAATTTTAAAGGATAAGGTGAGAAAGGCCCTGCCCCGATGAAAGCTATAATTATTACTAAGCAACGCAGTGGTTTAATTATTGGGTTTTGGGGTTTTGAGTTTTTGATTCTCCACATCAACCCGGCATGGATGGAGAGGGCACTTGAAAGCGGTCTGTCACTGGCTTCCGAACCCGGCGCTGAAACGTACGTTCTTAAGTGTTTTATATGCATAGAAAGGTAAAATATATACTATATACTAAGACAAACGTTTGACTAACTGACGCTAAATAATACCGGATGTACCTGTTTCAACTTACTTAGTAAGAGAACTTCCGAATTTTTTTGATCCCGATCCACGATACCCCACGCACTTCCTCCCGTATACTTTAAATCATCTCTAGATTACTTATAATACCTAATACAGACAGACATACTTTATTGATCCCGAGGGAAATTGGGTTTCGTTACAGTCGCACCAACCAAGAACAGTGTAGAAATATAGCAATATAAAACCATAAATAATTAAATAATAATAAGTAAATAATGCCAAGTGGAAATTAGTCCAGGGCCAGCCTATTGGCTCAGGGTGTCTGACTCTCCGAGGGAGGAGTTGTAAAGTTTGATGGCCACAGGCACAAATGACTTCCTATGACGCAGTGTTGCATCTCAGTGGAATGAGTCACTGGCATTTTGGAGTGGATGGGAGACATTGTCCAAGATGGCATGCAACTTGGACAGCATCCTCTTTTCAGACACCACTGTCAGAGAGTCCAGTTCCACCCCCACAACATCACTGGCCTTACGAATAGTACAATGTAAATGCTATGTAAAATAGTTGTTGTACTGCATTGTTTGGGAAATAATGACTAGAAAAAAATGTCTGTACATGCTCGAACAACAAGTGCTGGAAGGACACTTACGAGTTTTCTCGATTCGCGGTTGGTTGAATTCACGGATGTGGAACTCGCGAATAAGGAGGGTCGACTGTAATTGCTTGTTGATTGAGAATATATCTGAGATATATATACAGCATCTCTAAGAATTTTGCATTTAATTTCACAAATGCAGATACTTGAAGCTGTTAGTTTTGCAGAATAATGATGGCAAGTCACAAATTTTAGACCATTATTTGGATGTTTATCAAATTTGCTCTCCTCCACTATTCTGTGTGTTTCTTTTTGGATATTAGAACATTTGCAAGGTTTTGACAAGAACAGGCCATTCGGCTGAACAGAACTTGCCAAATTCCTATTCATATATTGTATTAAAATAGATAACAAGTTTAGATTTCGAAGTCTCTATGGCACTACTCTCAACTACACAACTAAGTAGTTTGTTCCTTGCTGTGCAAAGAAATGCTTTCTGATTTTAGCCTGAAATCTCCCTTTAACTAATATCCACCTATGGCCCCATGTCCTTAATAATGGATTAATTTTGAAGTACTAGTCAGCATCCACTTTACTTGTACCCTTAATGATTTTGAACACCTCCATCATGTCTCATCTCATTCTATGTCTAGTTAGGCTAAAAGGATTTATTTCATTCAATCTTTCTTCATCGCCCATACCCTGCAGACCTGGACTAAGTCTAGGTGCCCTTCTCTGGACTCTCTCCAGTGCCTTCACATCCCTCGCAAGCGCATTGTACAACTTAAGGAGAACGTCCCCCGACTTGAACTCCACTGAGCGCATTACGTAGCCCAATATTCTATTAGCTTTCTAATTACTTCAGTGCATTGTATCAATGTTGATAGTGATGACAGTACTGCCCCCGTTATACATTTATATTTAATACTTCTACTTTCTATATGTAATACTTTACATTTACTTACATTAAATTTCATCTGCCATGTATCAACCCATTTCTGGAGTTTGTTTAGATCTAACTGTATGTTTCTACTGCCTGAATGTTATCAGCCTGTTCCGCTAACTTTGTGTCATCTGCAAACTTTACTAGTTTATTTGTTATTTGCTGATCCAAATCCTTATTGTAAATTAAAAACAGCAGCGGCCCCAAAGCTGATTCATATGGAGCCCCAATTTCAACATCTTATAGGTGTGAAAATGATCCCCTCACCATAACTCGTTTTCTGTTTTTGAGCCAATTCTGCACCCATTTGCACACCTTATCCTGAATCCCTACCTTCTGTAATTTGGTTATTAACCTCGTGTGGAGTACCTTCTCAAAAGCCTTTTGAAAGTCCAAGTATATAATATCAACCACTCTATTGTTATCATAAATTTTAGTTGCCTCTTCATAGAACTCCAGAATATTAGTAAAACCTAATTTCCCCTTTCTGACGCCATGCAGGCTTTCTGCTAACATGCCTGTTCTTATCAGCTGTTTTTCCATCTCATTCTTTGTTAATATTTCAGCAATCTTACCTATGATACACGTTAATCTTACTGGTCTATAGTTACTGGGTTTAGTGCAGTCACCCTTCTTATATACTGGGACAACGTTAGCCCAATTGCAGCCCTTAGGGACTTCACCAATCTTCACTGACTTTTGAAAAGTACATGTTAGGGGTTTGTATATATATCACAGACCTCTTTACGTACCTTTGGATATATGTTGTCTAGTGGAGATTTATTAACTTCCAGCCTTTTCAGCTGAAGCAAGACCTCACTTTCTAAGATCTCTAAGTCATTCTAAGCAACCTTATTTCTCTCTACACATACTGGCATATTGTTAACATCTTCCCAGGTGACTATTTTAGCAAAATATGAGTTAAGAGTATCCACTGTGTCCTTCTCTGTATAATTTAACATCCCACTATTATACACAACTTCTCCTTGACTTTTCTTTTACTATGAAAGTATTGAAAAAAATCTGTTGTGTCAGTCTTAGCATTATCCCAATATTCTTCTCAGCCTGCCTTTTAGCAATGCAAATTTCCTTCTTGACTATAGCTCTTATGTTTTCACATGCCATACAGTTATCATCTTTACTATATTTTCTGTATTCCTTATATTCCTTTCTTTTCTTCAATGACATTTTATGTATATCTTTATTCATCCATGTAATTGATCTGTTGTTTTTATTGCTTCTCCTGACCTTGGGTATGAACATTTCCTGCACTGTGTGTATTACCCATTGGTCCACAACTGACTCAGTGTCAAGCAGTTCCTTCCAGTTTACCTCCTGAAGTCTTGACCACATCTGCAGAAACTTTGCCTTTCTGAAATTCAGTTCAATGACTTTAGTTTTCACTGATTTACTCTCCCAAAAATCTTTGAGACTAACCATGTTATGATCACTTGTTCCTAAAAG